>NC_081413.1:599019208-599342958 GCF_030272615.1 Cryptomeria japonica
GTACTATCAGGTGTTTCAAAAGATTAGAGAAGATAATGATGGTTATGAAAATGCTCCTCCTAAACGAACAAGTCAATTCATAGCATCCATCTTATGTGATAAATCAGATGATAATGCAACTGGTCAAATAAATTGCATAAGAGGAATTTGTGGAACATGCGGGGACTTGGCTAAATTGCCTTTGAGAGATGAAGATACTGACATGAGGAAGATGGTAAATTGCAAGAGTTACAAGTACAAAAAAATTGAAACAAAATTTGGAAAGGAATCTACAAGACTAGATTATGTAGAAGAGGAAATACCTATTGGAACATTTATGGAAAATTTTCGTAAGTTGATAAAACCATACATATGCCATGGTTTTTTTGCCAAGTGGCAAGCAGAACAATTTAAAAGATTAAGAGACACTTTCCCACTTGGAACTATTCTATCTGTAGTTGACTTCGCAGAGAATTACTCTTTTGCACATCAAAAAGAGATTCAATCAGAGTATTACTTTTCAAAGCAAATCACTATTTTCGTGCATGTGTGTTATCGACATGCACAGATGAATTTGGATGGTGTTGATAGTACATTTGAAAATCATGTCATTAAGAAAGAGTACCACTTCTATATCAGTGATGATAAGGAGCATGACACACTTTTTGTACAACATTGCTTTAAGAAGTTTTTTGAATATTTGAAAGATAGAGGCATAACAATAGTTAAACATTTTGTTTGGTTTGATGGATGTGCGGCACAATTCAAATCTTCGAGGCCATTTTATGCACTATGTAGATATCATCGAAATGGCAAAATACCACATGTTTGGAATTTTTTTGAGAGTGGTCATGGAAAGGGTGAACATGATGGTGCAGGAGCTTGTATCAAACGTGCTCTAAGAAAGCATCAAATAAAGTACATAGGAGAACGTATAGAAAATGCACATGATGTTGTTGAATGGTGTAAGAAACACTTTGAGCAACCTAATTATCTTGGGGAATCATCATCAAGAACATATAAGCCCATTCCATATAGAGTGTTTTGGGAGATAACCGGTACGTGTTCTCTTTTAGTATTTTATTTAATTTAACAACTTGATCTACATGTACATTCTTGTACACATGTACATTTTGCAGATGTGGATAGAAAATCAATGCATGGATGCAAGAGTGTGGAGAGGACAAGATCTTTGCATTGTGTCATGAGTACAGATAATCGCCCATGGACATTATACACTAGGGATTATTCATGTTTTTGTTCTGAATGCATTTTCGAAAACTATGTTGATTGCAAGAACCAAGAGCTTGGATATGTTAGTGAATGGAAAATGGTGCCACTAGATGTTTCTGACACATACGAGGATTCAAATGAGGATGAAAACTTTGAAGACATTCCTTTGATTTATGGTGATTACGATCATATTTCAGGATTGATTAAAAAAGGTACATACATGACGTACACATGTAAACATTTCCTTATAAATGACATATAACTTAGAATTTATTTAACTTGTGTCAAATTGCAAGAGATATTTTTGCAGTCATAGCAGAAGATGGAAATATAGAAGGTGTTAGTTATTATTTATTGCGTTGCACAGAAGAGAGAAAGAAGTTATCAAAATCTGAGATGAGTGATGGAATGTTATTTCCCACAGGTTTGAGTTCTAATTTGAATATGTACATGTACAAATCGCTTATGTGAAATTTTTTAATTTCTCACGTTTCTTATATACATGTACATGCAGGATCAGTTGTAGTGCAAGGGACATATTTCAAACAAGTTAAAATTGTTCAACATGGGATTCATTTCACTGCATACCAAATTGACAACAAGGTATATCAGTATAGTCACTTGGTCATTGTTGTTGGCCTAATTCTTCAAACAGTTCCACGTCGAGGGTGGTCTCAAAAGTGGAGACTAGATAGTGAAGATCATGACAAAATATTAAGTGTTATTGAAGAGCGTTGCGAACCACTTGATGTGGTATGAACTATATATACATTTAGTAATCCACATGAATTGAATTTTAATGTAAGTTCAAGATAAATTCTAGATCTCAAGTAACTTGTTTTGAAACTAAAGGATAAATATTTTTTAAGTTTATTTATACATTATATCAAATTAGGATGTATTTAAATGTGCATGTTTAATTGTATGTAATTGTATTTGTATTTAATTAAAAAATGCATATTTAAATTAGAATGTAATATGTACATTTGTAAAATTGATATTTAATATGGAATTAGGACATGTACATGTTGTGAACTATTTAACTACAATATACATACCTAGAAGCTCACATACCTACAATATACATACCTATGTAATATACATGTACTGGATGTGAACTATTCAATACATGACCTATTAAGTTTAGTTTGTTCATTTCATACATACTCTTTTGTTTGAAAATCTTGAGACATGTATAATCATACATACTCTTTTACATTTGAAAATCATTTCATGTATTTAAATCTAATCTAATCAAACATGTATAAATCTAATTAATACAATCAAGATAAATTCTAGATCTCAAGTAACTTGAACATTTGAAACTAAAGGATAAATATTTTTTAAGTTTATTTATACATTATATCAAATTAGGATGTATTTAAATGTACATGTTTAATTGTATGTAATTGTATTTGTATTTAATTAAAAAATGCATATTTAAATTAAAATGTAATATGTACATTTGTAAAATTGATATTTAATATGAAATTAGGACATGTACATGAACTGTGAACTATTTAACTACAATATACATACCTAGAAGCTCACATACCTACAATATACATACCTGTGTAATATACATACCATGTGAACTATTCAATATATGACCTATTAAGTTTAGTTTGTTCATTTCATACATACTCTTTTGTTTGAAAATCATTTCATGTATTTAAATCTAATCTAATCAAACATGTATAAATCTAATACAATCAAGATAAATTCTAGATCTCAAGTAACTTGTTTTGAAACTAAAGGTTAAATATTTTTTAAGTTTATTTATATACATTATATCAAATTAGGATGTATTTAAATGTGCATATTTAATTGTATGTAATTGTATTTGTATTTAATTAAAAAATGCATATTTAAATTAGCATGTAATATGTACATTTGTAAAATTGATATTTAATATGGAATTAGGACATTTACATGAACTGTGAACTATTTAACTACAATATACATACCTAGAAGCTCACATACCTACAATATACATACTATGTGAACTATTCAATACATGACGTATTAAGTTTAGTTTGTTCATTTCATACATACTCTTTTGTTTGAAAATCATTTCATGTATTTAAATCTAATCTAATCAAACATGTATAAATCTAATACAATCAAGATAAATTCTAGATCTCAAGTAACTTGTTTTGAAACTAAAGGATAAATATTTTTTAAGTTTATTTATATACATTATATCAAATTAGGATGTATTTAAATGTGCATGTTTAATTGTATGTAATTGTATTTGTATTTAATTAAAAAATGCATATTTAAATTAGAATGTAATATGTACATTTGTAAAATTGATATTTAATATGGAATTAGGACATGTACATGAACTGTGAACTATTTAACTACAATATACATACCTAGAAGCTCACATACCTACAATATACATACCTATGTAATATACATACCATGTGAACTATTCAATACATGACCTATTAAGTTTAGTTTGTTCATTTCATACATACTCAAGTTTGTTTGAAAATCAAACATGTATAATCATACATACTCTTTTGTTTGAAAATCAAACATGTATTTAAATCTAATCTAATCAAACATGTATAAATCTAATATAATCAAACATGTATTTAAATCTAATTTAATCAAACATCATGTACATAAATCTAGAATATAATCAAACATGTATAAATCTAATATAATCAAACATGTATAAAACTTATAAAGTATAATCTAGAGTCTAAACTCCATGTATAAAGTATAAAGTATAATCTAGAGTCAAACACAAACCAGGTATAAAGTATAATCTAGAGTCTAAACTCCATGTACGTGCATGAATATATATAATATGAAAGTATATAAAAAGATAAATGTAAATGAGCTATAAAGTCTGGAACAAATCAACAGGGATCATGTCGGCTACGAACTGAGTGACCATCTGAGGGGGAGTCCTGCAAAAGTAGAATTTATTTAAATATTAATTATAATATATCTATCTCTCTAGACGTGCATGTACATCAAATATATGTACCAAAAACCATAACTAACTTGTACACTAATAGCATCTAAAGAATCTCTCCTACGCACATGCTCAGAGCTCAAGGAAGGAGTGACATGAGCTAACTGTCAATTTAAGGATTAGTCCACAATCAATTTAAATGATCTACAAATTAAAACTTAGAACTCTAGATTATTTATTAAACATGAGATCTATATATATAGATTTATCAGGTACAAATTTGCAATGTATGTATACATATCTTCTAAAATTTTAAACGCACATGTACATGTACATACCTGTGTATCACTTGGAGTAGGCTGTATAATCTGATCATGTCCCGTGATCATATCAACAACATCACTCGTGCTTGCATATCTCTCTCTAGCTGTACGTATCACTGAGGAGTGCAAGGGGCTAACTAGATGAGTGGGCATCGTGGATGAAGTGTCTGACTATAGTAGCATGTCCATAAATCCAGTATGGCTCAAATCTCTCAGCTGATCCTCAAATGAGTCCAAACCCTCATCTGTGATATGTACCTAATCAGCTCGTATCTCCTCCTCAAATGAATCCAACCGACCCTTAGTTGTGATATGGAGCTGATCAGCTCATAGCTCCTCCTCTGCAGCAACAGAGTGATCTGTAGGTGGGTCAGTGCCTGGAGCATGCATAGAGTGATGAGAATGTTGTGACTGCCTTGGGGTATGCGTCGATGCCGCTGTAGCCTGACCATCTCTGAGAATCTCCTCTCTAACATCACCCAATGGTATCCCAAGTCGAGATGAAATAAAACTATAAGCATGTAGTAGGTCCTCGGCTAAATACTGTGACATCTGTACATGTCTACTACCTCCGACTATAGCTGCTACCTCATCTAGGGAGGGGATGCCAGCAGAAATATACCGATCATCTGAATCTGAAGCCCCCCCATGACAAGAAGATGCATGATCTATGGATGATCGTGAACGTGGTCGACTCATCATATATCTGCCCACCCTGTCAGAAGATATGGTGGCTGCTGCTAATGCAATCTATCCAATCCTATCAATTGCTTCTCTCTGAGAAGCAATCACAACGTGATCCGCTATGGGTGCCATGGATGGGACTACTGCAAGAAATCTTTGGCCAACAAGGTCCCTGTGTCTAGGCAGAGCTCTATCACGCCTACGATATGCATCTCTATCAGCAATCCTGCCCTTCCCCTGTCCATAATATCCCGAAATATCAAGGTAGTTTGGTTTCATCTAACAATGAACCTCAGCAAATACCTGTTGTGCAAAGTATAATGGAATCTGGTCGTTATTAGGATAATGACCATGGGCTGCTGAGAATCGTGGGTAAATCAGTGATGCAACCTGTGGGTCGATACATCTGGTAACCTGATATCCCCTCACCTTACTCTTCTCCTGATATTGTGGGAAGCATCTCTCCTTGATGGTCTCCTTCGAGACCACCCCCACCACATCAACAAAAGAATGAGGACCCCTCACCTCACTCCTCAACTGTTTATATATATCCTCTATAACCTCAGGTGAGAATGAGGTATGAGATACTAAGCGGTCCCTCAATGTCCGCAAACTATCAAAAATGGACGTGCACGTACTTTTGTACACGCCATCAGTACGAGGGTCATCTAGTATGGCCCTCAACCTATGCAACTCCCGATCACTGTAATGAAAAATAGTAGCAATGTCGGGCAAGGGGGGATCCTGCTGTGGAGGATCCTACTGTGGTGGATCCTGATGTGGAGCCTACGCAGGTGGATCTTGATCAGGAGCCTGCGAAGGTATATTCTCGGATGCCATCTATCTAGGTACATGTCATAAAGTTAAAATAAATACGTAAGCAGAGAGAGAGAGAGATCATTTTTATGAGAGAGAGATCATTTTCATGAGAGAGAGAGAGAGATTATATACATATAAATATTCATGAGAGAGAGAGAGATCATTTTCATTTTCAAAAAACACATGTAAAAATTTCAAATATTTTAGTGAGAGAGAGAGAGAACATATATTTCAGATCTAGAGATAACATATATTTCAGAGAGATAGAGAGATCTAACATGTGTACATATTTAAATCTTTGACATACATAAAAAATTCAAGAATAGAGAGATCTAACACGTCATATGTTCGGACACTATATTATCCTAAGGGGAATGTCATATGTACAGTAAGATGTTATAAGGGGTCATATGTCACCTACTAAGGGGTCACGCATGTTTCAATGCATACGTGACCCCTTAGGACCACATACGACCCCTTAAGACACTATATGATGAACTAAGGGGTATGTCGTTCACACTAGGATTTTATAAGGGGTAATATGTGGTTCTAACCACATATGACCCCTTAGGACACTATATGATCTTAAGGGGAATGTCATATGTACACTAGGATGTTATAAGGGGTCATATGTGACCTACTAAGGGGTCACACATGTGTCAATGCATGCGTGACCCCTTAGGACCACATACGACCCCTTAAGACACTATGTGATGAACTAAGGGGTATGTCGTTCACACTAGGATTTTATAAGGGGTCATATGTGGTTCTAACCACATATGACCCCTTAGGACACTATATGATCCTAAGGGGAATGGCATATGTATAGTAGGATGTTATAAGGGGTCATATGTGACCTACTAAGGGGTCACGCATGTGTTAATGCATGTTGACCCCTTAGGACCACATACGACCCCTTACGATACTATGTGATGGACTAAGGGGTATGTTGTTCACACTAGGATTTTATAAGGGGTCATATGTGGTTCTAACCACATATGATCCCTTAGAACACTGTATGATCCTAAGGGGAATGCCATATGTACAGTAGGATGTTATAAGGGGTCATATGTGACCTACTAAGGGGTCACGCATGTGTTAATGCATGCGTGACCCTTTAGGACAACATACGACCCCTTAAGACACTATGTGATGGACTAAGGGGTATGTCGTTCACACTAGGATTCTATAAGGGGTCATATGTGGTTCTAACCACATATGACTCCTTAGGACACTATATGATCTTAAGGGGAATGTCATATGTACAGTAGGATGTTATAAGGGGTCATATGTGACCTACTAAGGGGTCACGTATGTGTCAATGCATGCGTGACCCCTTAGGACCACATACGACCCCTTAAGACACTATGTGATGAACTAAGGGGTATGTCGTTCACACTAGGATTTTATAAGGGGTCATATGTGGTTCTAACCACATATGACCCCTTAAGACACTATATGATCCTAAGGGGAATGTCATATGTATAGTGGGATGTTATAAGGGGTCATATGTGACCTACTAAGGGGTCACGCATGTGTTAATGCATGTTGACCCCTTAAGATACTATGTGATGGACTAAGGGGTATGTTGTTCACACTAGGATTTTATAAGGGGTCATATGTGGTTCTAACCACATATGACCCCTTAGGACACTATATGATCCTAAGGGGAATGTCATATGTACAGTAGGATGTTATAAGGGGTCATATGTGACCTACTAAGGGGTCACGCATGTGTTAATGCATGCGTGACCCCTTAGGACAACATACGACCCCTTAAGACACTATGTGATGGACTAAGGGGTATGTCGTTCACACTAGGATTCTATAAGGGGTCATATGCGGTTCTAAGGGGTCATGCATATGTTATAACACATGCATGACCCCTCATAACCACATATGACCCCTTATGACACTATGTGATCCTAAGGGGAATGTCATATGTACAGTAGGATGTTATAAGGGGTCATATGTGACCTACTAAGGGGTCACACATGTGTTAATGCATGCGTGAGCCCTTAGGACCACATATTCAACCCCTTAGGACACAAAGGAAATGTCATATGTACAATAGGATGTTATAAGGGGTCATATGTGACCTACTAAGGGGTCACACATGTGTCAATGCATGCCTGACCCCTTAGGACCACATACGACCCCTTAAGACACTATGTGATGAACTAAGGGGTATGTCGTTCACACTAGGATTTTATAAGGGGTCATATGTGGTTCTAACCACATATGACCCCTTAGGACACTATATGATCCTAAGGGGAATGTCATATGTACAGTAGGATGTTATAAGGGGTCATATGTGACCTATTAAGGGGTCACACATGTGTTAATGCATGCGTGACCCCTTAGGACAACATACGACCCCTTAAGACACTATGTGATGGACTAAGGGGTATGTCGTTCACACTAGGATTTTATAAGGGGTCATATGTGGTTCTAAGGGGTCATGCATATGTTATAACACATGCATGACCCCTCAGGACCACATATGACCCCTTATGACACTATGTGATCCTAAGGGGAATGTCATATGTATAGTAGGATGTTATAAGGGGTCCTATGTGACCTACTAAGGGGTCACGCATGTGTTAATGCATGCGTGACCCCTTAGGACCACATACGACCCCTTAAGACGCTATGTGATGGACTAAGGGGTATGTCGCTCACACTAGGATTTTATAAAGGGTCATATGCGGTTGTAATGGGTCACGCATGTGTTAAGACACTATTTGATGGACTAAGGGGTATGTCGTTCACACTACAATTTTATAAGGGGTCATATGCGGTTCTAAGGGGTCACGCATGTGCTATAACACATGTGTGACCCCTTAGAACCATGTATGACCCCTTAGGACACTAGATGTGATCCTAAAGGGAATGTCATACATGTACACTACTATGTTATATGTGATCCTTTATGACCTCCTAAGGGAACGTATAGTGTCATATGTGGTCTTAAGGGGTCATGTTGTGCGTGTAATAGGATGTGAAAATGGGTCACATTGTAGAGGAAATTTATTTTGTCTAATTTGTTTAAATTTGTTATCTAAATTTTCTAATGTTTATTTAAATTAATTTTTCTAGCGTTTTTCTTTTTTTGCTAATGTTTTTCTAAGTTCTGATTTACTACAGGTTAGTTTTCTATGTTTTTCATAACAATTTTTTAAAATGTTGAAAAAAATATACATCTATACAATTATGTAATTTTAAAAACAAATTGACACATTTCAATCAAAACATTAAATTATCAAACATTTTTTTAAAATAATGAAAAACAATAAATTATCAAACATTTTTCTAAAATAATGAAAAACAATAAATTATCAAACATTTTTCTAAAATGTTGAAAAACAATAACTATATACAATTATTTAATTAAAAAATTAAATTAACAAACAAATTATTTACAAATTTAATAAAAAAAGACATTATTAAACCAAACAAAGGGTTATTTTGTGCACCTGATATAACAAAGGTCGAAAACTGAAATAGGAAAGATGCTAACTGCTGCAGACAAAGCTCGGTGATGTGATGTTGACGACTGGTTCGATCCAACCCCCACCAGACAGAAAAAGTCAAATTTGATAATGACCTTTTAACTGTCATTTTCGATATTTATAAATTTTTTTAAAAAAACTTAACCGCAACGGGTTCAAGCGAATGGGGGGTTTGAGTGAACCCAAAACTCGCTCGATGTTCGAGCGAACCCAAGTCAAAAGTTTGGTTCGCTCGGACTCCCAGGGGTAGTCCGAGCGAACATTTCCATTTCGCTCAAACACGGGCAAATCCGAAATTCCCACTTTCGCCAAATTCCTTCGTTGGCAAAAGTGGGAACCAGCTTTGTGAATTCACCCATATAGCAGCGACCGATAATCAGTCATAAATAGATATGCAAAGTGTACTTCATGCCATGTAATGGCCAACAACAATTTTTCTACAATAAGGCACTAGAGAGGACATCTATCTATATACGTAGAGAATGCACGTTGCACCAATTGAATACCTTCGAATTACCTTCGATGGCCACAGATTGTCAACTTGCTAACATGGTATTTTATTTTGTCATTTATAGTCAACGACATGTATCTGAGAGAAATCAAAATGTCAACCACTAATAACAGTTCTACATTACTCTTAGAAATCATGTGATTGTTGTTCGCCCATAGCACTATCAAAATCCAAACACCTACCGATCATAGCATTACTTAATGCTTAAACTGGAGTTCTGGGTAGTCATATACCGATCATTTCCAGGATTGATGCTTAAACTAGAGTTCTAGGTAGTCATATACCCATGGCATAGGGTAGGGGTGACCTGCGAACAATGCTAGTTCTAGATGCCTGTTTGCTTGGTGTATAACTTGTCAAAATTAGATCGATTGGCTACAGGTCTGCCATAAAGTTTCCAACTTATCACCAGTGAAAATACAAGAACCAAGGCTTAGAATACTCAAAAATGTCTCTCAGAAAGTTTGCAACAGGCAAAATTTTAGTAAGAATTTGTAGACACAATGCTCAGAAATTCACACAATCAGCTACATTAAATACGTTCTCTATTAAGTTCAATGTTTTAAGATGAAAAAGAAGAGTTAAATGGTTTTGGTTCGATTTGCAATTTTTGTGAAGCGTTTGCACTGAAGTTTCCATAGCCTGATTTTTTTGCCTATGAAGAAAGACCATGTCAGATAATATCTGCGAAGAACAAAATAAGGAGACAATTGCTAGATTATGGTCTAACTTGAAAAGAAAAGGTGATGGGAAATGTTATTGTCCTTGCAAAATTTGTAAGGGCTTAAAGACTAGAAGACTTCTAATCAAAACAACTAAGAAGCATTGTAGGCAGCATGGTCACATTGAAGGGGGACATGATTATCATCCATTGGTAAGTTGTTCATTATATCATTTTAACAATTTATATACATAAGAAATCACTTGATAATGAGATCATGACCACGGTTTATTTATGTATATCAATTTTATATAGGTGGAGCACCCTGGAGCACATGGTATGGATCAACAAAACCCTGAGAATATGGTTTTCGAAGTGGAGGAACATGGAGGTGTGAATATCGAAGCTGAAGATAATGATCCCATGGAAGATGACGATCATGCACCAGAAAACACAATTGAAGATGATGGTACAAATACATTGATCCATGACACATTTAGTACTGGCATAGCTGATCATGATGATCAGGATGACCTTCATGTTCATGATTTACCTCTTCTTGAGAAGGCATATGAGCCCCTTTACAAAGGCTCCCAAACAACTCTTCTCTCTGTTGTATTGTTGTTGGTGAACTTGAAGGTTATGAATGGTTTATCCAACATAACAATCTCACGTATGTTAAGGTGTGTCATACATGTCATTACAGTTAATAAATGGTGAATCATGTACCATTAATATTCTTTATATTAACACCTCAAACTTTTTGTTTTGCTGTAGATTGATAGGTGAGTTTTTCTTACCACCATCAAATATTCTACCTCACTCATATCGAGAATTATCTGCCATTATGAAAGATATTGGAATGGAGTATCAAACAATAGATGCTTGTCCCAATGATCATATTATATATCATAAACAACATGAATTTGGAATAGAATGCCCTAAATGTCATATCAGTAGATATCGAATAGATCAAATAACAAAAAAGGTGCCTCGCAAGGTTCTTCGTTATATTCCCATTATTCCACGTATGCAACGATTATTCAGGTGCACTAGCTTGGCACAATTTATGGATTACCATGCATGCAATAGAAGTCGAGATGACATTATTCAAATGCTTGCGGATGGTTCAACATTTATGGACATAGAGGAAAAGTGGCCACACTTTAAAGAAGAACCTTGTAATCTCAGGCTTTCATTGGCAGCGGACGATGTCAATCCATTTGGAGAGTTGAAATCTGTTTACTCGGTGTGGCCTATTTTTGTTATCAACAATAACATTCCTCCATGGATGTCAATAAAGAGGGAGCACATAATGTTGGCAATGATTGTTCCAGGTAATTTATCATTTAATAGTCATCTACATTTAATTATAAATATTGTAGTAAAATGGTCATAATAATTATGTAATGTTTTTGTCCATTCCACTAGGCAAGTACCAAGTTAAAGATATGAATGCATATATTGAGCCTCTTATCGATGAGTTGCTAGAGTTATGGAATGGTGTGACCATGTATGACATCTCTAGACCAATAGGACAAAGATAATTTCAATTCCATGCAATGTTTGTATGGATAATACATGATGCCCCAGGGCTAACACATTTTTGTGGTACGTTATAGTGTTAAAGTTGCGCATGATAATTATAATTATAAAAATTAACAGATTTAATAGAATTATACATTATCTTGTAGGTCTTCAAACAAAGGGAAAATTTGGATGTCCAGTTTGTGGTCCAAAGATGAAATCCCGTCATTCAAAAAGTTTAGGAAAGCAAGTGTTTGATGAGTATAGGCACTTCCTTCACAAAAATCATAAGTACCGGAATACTAAAAAGCATCTTTTCAATGGGAAAGAAGAGACTACATCAAAGCCACAAAGAATGACTCCTCACTTATGGAAGTTGGAATATAATAGAATTAATCGTCAAGGTAATGTCATTCCATCTAATGGTTTATGTTTGGAATTTGAATTTTTCTATCGTGTTTTGTTTACTAATGATGTAATTGATGATACTGAAGGTCGTCAAGGCATGGATGGCCACCTTCCAAAGGGACTAAAATGTTATCCCAGACAATTTAGTAGGTTGCCTTACTACAAGCAGCTACAAATTGTGCATTTGTTTGATACAATGCATATTGGAAAGAATATAACAGAGACATTATGGAAAATATTGGATGGAAGGCGTGACAAAGAAAAAATTGTCAAAATTTGTAGTGACATTGTGGAATCCAATCATGCAATGAAAAATGTCATTCAATCAAATAGCAATGGAGATCAGATTAATATAAGTGCCCTTCCTTGGTTATTAACGGACCAGCAAAGCAATTCTATAAAAGAAGTCATACGAAAAATTCGATTTCCCACAGGATTTGCTTCGAACATAAACAATCTCATATCAAAGAAGAGTGAATTTGGGCCAGGGATGAAAACACATGATTGGCATACCTTCATTAAGGTGTAACGTCATAAATTGTACGCACTTGCTAAAGCAGTACAATTTCACACCTAGTTTAGCACCCGCCTTGGCACAGTTGCATTTTGCATTGCATTTCCCCTTTAGCACTTAATTAATCAAATTAATTAGGTCTAAAGGTTCTATTTCATCATTTTCCACATCATAAAGTCGGGCCCTTTCATTAAAGCGTGCCCCTTTCATTTTATTCTTCAAATACACTACTTAATCAAAAACCCTAATTAGGCCCTATTCTGAGCTTGGGGGCTTGATTTCGGGGGTCAAAACATCTCGAAATCACCTGTAACTTTGGGATTCTCTCTAAAATCATCATATCTGACGGCCCTGAAAATTTGGTGAAAAGTTGTCGGGACCGTGGCGCTCGGAGTGCACACGGTCCCCGACATTTTTCCTGAAATTTTAGGAGCGCGATCCAATCATAAAATAAAGCTTAATCCCAAGAAATTGGCAGGATATTCAATCTCTAGGTCGGCCAAAAGACGAAATTACGACCTAGGGTTTCATACATAAGAGCTCTCTTTCTTCATTTGAAGGGATCCGAATTTTGTTTTCAGGAACCTCATATGCAGCGAAAGAGCAGATCTTTGAAGACTTCAACAACATTCAACATCCCTCTATCAATCATTTGTCAAATCCATTCATCCATTTAGGGCTTGGAAGACATTGAAGAACAATAGGAGATCACCGACTGAAGATTGGCTTGTACCTCTCCCTTGGGGGTTGGGTATGGTTTCATGTTGTTTTCATGTCTTTGCATAAGCTTCAATCTATCATTTATCCATGCTTTAGATCACTTTGCATCTTGATTTAGAGCATTTACATTATCATTAACAAGCAATTAGGGTTTACTTTCTAGGTTGCTCTAGTTTGCTTACTTGCATTTTAGATCTTGCACACACACAAGGTCTGCACACACATTACTTTTACAATACAACTTGGCTATTCGTGGAGGTGGAAATCACCGAAGTGGGGGTTTGACTAAGGAAAAACCCTATATAGCCGCCCAAACATCCTTTTCAGATATAAGTGCAGGTTTTGAGACTCGGACGATGCTGCAGGTTGCAGATCCGGAAGAAGCAGGTCGAGACAGCACCCCACATCAAATTGCAGAGAAGAACACCAGGACAGGGGCGTGGGGCACCCTGGTCCTGCCAGGACAGGGGCGCTGGGCGCCCTGGTCCCTGGGACAGAGGTGCTGGGTGCCCTGGTCCTCCTGACAGACAACATTTCAGACAGTTTCCAGAGTGCTAAACAGCAGTTTCAGGTGCAGAATCAGGACAGTGGCGCCCGCGCCCCCATCCCGAACATTTCCACTCAGATTTTGACTCCGGGTATGCATTTGCATTCTTGTCTTATCTTTGTATTTACAGCTTTCCATTGTTTAAGTTCAATTCTGCAATCTTGTTATTAGTTCATACTTGCATTCTAGGGTTAGGAATTGAACTTGCATAATCTTACCTTTCAATTACAACAAAGGAATAGAAATCCTAATAGGTAGCCCATGGTTCTCTCTTTCACAAAAAGAAGTAGCCAATTGTGTGATACCTCTAGGCTCTTTCGTATTCCGTAATGTGTGACAAAAGGTAGGATTAGGGCATGATAACCTAGTCTCGCTTTTTCCCCCACACATTTTGGTGAACCCGACGTGAATCTATCATTGCTTCTTCTTGCATTGCATTTGTTAGATCTAGATCTAGATTTAGTGTGTTTTCATTTCATTTTCATTAAAAAAAAAAAAAAAGAATTAAAAAGAAAAAAAAAAAAAAAGAGTGTGTTTCTTTGCATTGTGTGTTTAAATTTCATGCAATTTTTATTTCAAAATGTCTGACTTTTATTTGCAAAATGTTCATGCTTATGATGATTATTATGAGTATAGCCAAGATGAATTAGATGAAGCTTTAGATGAGTTTTTGAACCCTAAAGATGCCAAACCTTCATTTTACCAAAAACTCATAAACCTTATTACTATGCCATTTCGTTGTGATGAGAAAGATAAGTTGAATGAATCCTCTCAAGGGTACATTCCTATCAACTCTTCCACTAAATCTAGTAACATGGTTGTTTTCAACAATCCCCTCTATGAGGAGATGTCTCCTTTTGAATCAAAAGATAAACCTTTTAATAGATATGATCATGCTTTGTTGGATGACGCTCTTGATGACTTTGTGGCTTTATCAAAATCTCTAAACAAAAACAAAACCTCTAAATTGGTTAACATGATAAACTTGAATGAGCATAAAAAGCCTCTCTTTGAAGTCCAAGGTGCTTATCCTTCTCCCACCTTTCAAGTTCCTAAATCACCTCTCCTTACTGTCCAAGGAGGGTATGATCATGATTCCTTTCGTACTCCAAATAAACCAATCATCACTGTGCAAGGAAGAAAACCTATAAGTCCTTATAGTTATGCCAAGAAAATAACTAGAGAGAGTTATCATGCGGTTGCCCATACTTATCATACCAGAAATAAT
Organism: Cryptomeria japonica; assembly: GCF_030272615.1. Lineage (NCBI taxonomy): Eukaryota > Viridiplantae > Streptophyta > Pinopsida > Cupressales > Cupressaceae > Cryptomeria > Cryptomeria japonica. The sequence goes on from NC_081413.1 coordinate 599,034,807, forward strand.
AGGCAGCCTAGTCCTCCTCCTGTTATTCCAGTTTCTCTTCCGAATCCTCAACCAATTCTTCTGCAAGCTCCACGTATTTCACAAGTTCTTAGTAAGGAATATGATCTCATAGAACAACTTAAAGCTACCCTTGCTAAGATATCCCTTTGGGATTTGATTCAAACTTCTTCCGCTCATCATGGAATGTTACAAGATGCCTTGAAAGATTTGAATGTTCCTCCATCGAATACATCTAGTAATATAGCATCTTTGGTTAACTCTGTGATGAATCCTAAAGCTCAAATTGTGTTTACCCAAGACGAGTTGCCTACTAGTGAAATCCAACATCAATATGATCCCTTGATGATTGTGGTTATCATGAAAGACACTGCTATAAGACGAACACTAGTAGATAATGGCTCTGGTCTTAATGTGTGTAGCATTAATCTTTTGCATAAGATGAATGTGGATACATCTCTAATTGAGCCGGACTCTCGTCCTATTCGAGGCTTTGATAATGTGGCTAAAAATTCATTAGGTACTATCACCTTACCCATCACAGTGGGGCCTGTTACTTTGCCTACTCCTATCCATGTTATGTCGGGAAATCTAACATACAACTTGTTATTAGGGAGACCTTGGATTCACAGTATGCAAGCTGTCCCCTCTACATTGCATAGACAAGTTAAGTTTATCTACAACAATAAGACATATACCTTGATAGGTGACACCAATTTTCAAGCTTGTTTGCAAACATCTACTTCCAAAGGGGGTGCCTCTAAGCCGCCCTCGTCTAGTGGTGACTCTTTAAACAAGATACCTATCAATGAGTCCTCGCTCTCTGATGATCAAAATTCTTTGGATGAGTCTGGAGCTCCTGAAGAAGACTCTTCTCGACTTGAAACTACACATAAGAAGGATTTTGATCTTGAGAAGATTCTCGCAGATGACGATTGGGGATCCCTTGATTTTAATCCTACCTTTGTAGGTGAATATAAGGTTCCTTCTAGAGAGCTTAAAGCTGAAAAGAAGGAAGAAGCTAAAAATCAATCAACACTACCTGAACCTATGAGTAATAACTTTGTGGCCGCTTCTCAAACTTCTTCTCCCCGCACCTCTAATTCTGAAGAGTTTGATTCTTTGTCTTATGAAAGACCACCTTCTCTGTCTGAAATGGCTGATCGTTATGGTCGTGGTTTTCACATTTTTGCGAAGCATGGGTATCATGGAAATGGTTGTGGTGCTCACGAACAAGGAATAAAGGTTCCTCTAGAGAATAATCTTCACAACCATGCCTTTGGACTTGGCTATAATCCCTGTAAGCGCACTAAAGCTTCTAGAAGACCCTGTATTAGTGTTAATGCTATTTCTACCTCTCTGTCAATGCAACACCCCGAGTACATTGATGAGGATCCTTCGTGTGCTTGTGCTTTTGATGTTTTCCCTACCGATGATGCTTTAGCTGAATTTTTAGGAGCATATGATACTCTTCCTCGTTATCATCACAATAGGGGACTCCCTTATTGTTTGAACACTGAAGCCTATTTTGGAAAAGAGACGGATAACGATGAGATTGTGAAAGAATTCCCTCAGCTAAAGGATACTCCTCAACAAAGTAATCTTCTCATAAGTGACACCACTAATGTTAAGATGGATCCTGGCAATGAAGAAAAAGTTATTAAAATTGGAAAATGTTTGGATGAAGAGGAACAAAAACAATATGAAGATTTATTGCATGAATTCCCTGAGATCTTTGCTTGGACATACTCTGACATGCCTGGTATAGATCCTAAGATTGTTACTCATAATATTGTCTTAGTCCCTGATGCTAAGCCCGTGAAACAAAAGATTCAGAAAATGAATCCTAAGGTGGCTTTGCTTGTTAAGGCTGAGATTGAAAAGTTATTGGAGGCTGGATTTATCCGCCCTATTGATTATTCCCCATGGATTTCAAATATCGTCGCTGTGGCTAAACCAGATAATAAAATAAGAATGTGTATTGATTTCCGAGATTTAAATAAGGCTTCTTTAAAAGATGATTTCCCTCTTCCGAACATTGACATGATAGTTGATTCTACGACAGGACATGCCTTGTTATCCTTCATGGATGGTTTTTCAGGATACAATCAAATTTTCATTAACCCTCAAGATCAATTCAAAATTGCTTTCACCACTCCTTGGGGTACGTTTTGTTGGATAATGATGCCTTTTGGACTTAAAAACGCCGGTGCAACTTATCAACGAGCGATGACCCTCATCTTTCATGATTACATGCATAAGACTCTAGAAGACTATGTTGATGATGTTTTAGCCAAATCCATTCTTCGCATAGATCATATTAAGATCCTTCGTCAAATCTTTGAAAGGATTCGTAAATATCACATGCGCTTGAATCCCCGAAAATGTGTTTTTGGTGTGGATAGTGGAAAACTATTAGGATTCATAGTTTCGCATCGTGGGATTGAGGTGGATACTAAGAAAATAGATGCTATTGTCAACATGCCACCTCCTAGAAATGTGTCTCAACTCAAAAGCTTACAAGGAAAAATTCAAGCTATTCGTAGGTTTGTATCTCAACTTGCGGATCGTACTTTTCGTTTCACTCAACTTCTTAAAAAGAATATCACTTTTCAATGGAATGAGGATTGTCAGCAAGCATTTGAAGATTTAAAAATGTATTTGGCTAATCCTCCTATCCTTCGACTGGCTGAACCTTCTAAACCCTTCCTTCTTTATACGGCTGCGTCCTCTCATGCTCTTGCAGCATTATTGGCACAACATGATAAAGATGGTAAGGAGTGTCCGGTTTATTATATAAGTCGTACCTTACTCGATTATGAGACCCGATATTCTACGATAGAAAGACAATGCTTGGCCTTGGTGTTTGCGACTCAGAAATTGAGACATTATCTCTTAAATTCAGAAGTCCACGTCATGGTAAAGTTTGATCCGTTGAAGCATATTTTCTCTAAAACCAATTTATCAGGACGCCTAGCTAAGTGGGTTATGATGTTAACTTAATTTGACCTTAAATTTGTTTCACAAAGGGCAATTAAAGGGCAAGCGTTGACCGATCACTTAGTTGAGGCCCCTTCACCTTTCTCCTTCCCTAACCCTGAGTCTTTTCCCGATGACTTCATCCTTTGTACAGAGAAAGATGAAACTTGGGAGTTATACTTTGATGGCTCCAAGTGTCGTACGGGATCGGGGGTAGGTGTTGTTCTGATTTCTCCTACAAAGAAGTCCATTCCCTTATCTTATCGTCTAAATTTCCTATGTGCTAATAACATTGCTGAGTATGAGGCTCTTATAGCAGGAATAAAGGCAGCCTTAGCTCTGAATATAAAACACATACATATTTTTGGAGATTCTCAACTGATTATAAGACAAGTAACAGGACTGTATCAAGCAAAACAAGACAAGTTATCACAATATAAAGACCTTGCTATCTCTTTGTTACAAAAATTTGATTCTTACACCATAGAACCTGTTCCTCGAAAAGATAATCGACATGCGGACGCAATGGCATGTGTGGCTTCTCTTGTATCTTTAGAGGACCCTGTGGTTGATCTTAAATTTGTTATTCACAACCTTACTTCTCCAGCTATTGTAGATGATTCCAGCCTGGTGACATGTTGCAACTTCATAGACTCAGATGAATGGTACTCGCATATCGTAAGATACTTGACTGATGGTACCTTTCCTGATTCCGCCAATAGGAACACCAAGGCTAGAGTTCGCAAGTTGTCTGCTAGGTATATCATTCTTTCTAATGTTCTTTACCGAAGGGGTTATAACAGTCTTCTCCTTCGCTGTCTTAACAAATCAGAAATCCCTATTGCTCTTGAAGAGGCGCATTCAGGTGCCTGTGGGGGGCATTTTGGAGGTAAATCCTTGGTTCAAAGATTACTGCGTATGGGATATTATTGGCAAACTATGCAGCAGGATTCTTTTTCATTTGTTAAGAAATGTCATCAATGTCAACAACACAATAATTTGATTCATGCTCCTGCCCAAGAACTCCGTTCTCAGGTAGCCTCTTGGCCTTTCTCTGCATGGGGGTTGGATCTCATCGGTAAAATCTCTCCTCCTTCATCTCAAGGACATGTTTTCATTATAACCACAACAGATTACTTTACAAAGTGGGTAGAAGCTGTTCCTCTTCGCTCCACTACAGTTGAAGTGATTTGTCGATTTCTTCTAGAAAACATTATTTCTCGATTTGGGATACCTTCCACTATAATCTCTGATAATGGGACATCATTTAAGAATAAAGACGTGAAGCAATTCCTCGAGAAATATCATATCAAACATCGATTTTCTACACCATACTATCCTCAATCAAATGGTCAAGCCGAATCATCCAATAAAATAATCGAACAAATTCTTCGCAAAACTGTGAATAAGCATGGTAAGGATTGGAGTACTCAGCTAATCTATGCTCTTTGGGCCTACCGAACGAGTGTACGAATTGCCATGGGAACTACTCCTTATAATCTTGTTTATGGTGCTGATGCTATCATGCCTTTAGAATTAGAGATTCCATCACTTAGAGTTTCTCTCAAAGGTATAATAGATGATGACTCCTATAGAGAACAAAGACTTCAACAGCTTGAGATGCTTGATGAACAACATATAAATGCTCTTGAGCATATTCAAGCGTATCACAAAACTCTACAACGAAACTATAATGATAAGGTTATTCAACGTTCCTTCTCAGTGGGTGACTTAGTGCTCTATGAGAATCAGCGCAATGCGAATGCCTTACCTGAAGAAAAGGGAAAATTCAGTCCTAATTGGCTTGGACTGTATATCGTTATTGAAGATTATGGATCAGGTGCTTACAAAATAGTGGATGTAGACGGTATGCCTCTTGAAGACCCTATAAACGCTATGCACTTGTGTAGATACTATGCTTAATTCCTCATTCCTTATCATTTATCTATTTCCTTTCTCACTTTTTCAAAATTGGATAATATGTTAACATATCTTTGTTAGAGCAAATAGAATTAAATGATGTCTTGTTTAATCTATATTGCTTCGTTCCTGACAAGCATGTTTCTTTACTTTATGGTTTGTCTTGAATTCATTTATGTAAATTGAAAAAGATTTACATTTTCATTATGTTGACATATTATACAATGTTTTTATGTGTTAAGTTGAATCATGTCATGTTGTGTTTAAATTCAAATTAAATCACATTGGTTATATGATTCATAGGCTTAATACATACTTTCTTCCTTATCATCAATGTAGTACTTGATTAAATATTTTAATTAAGTCACACATGTATCAATTTAATCATGGCGCATTGAGAAATCAATCACATGGAAATTAAATTCAGAACATACATGTACATCTACCAAATGTCTTAACTTTAATCACAATACACATTGTTTAGGCATTAAAGATAACACATTTGAGACAAAGAAGCATGCATATATATATATATATGTGGATCAATATACAAAGGTAGGTCACTACACATCCAAAATGTGACCTACCCTACATCATAAAATCATCTCCTATCCCTAGGGCTGGTGGCTGGAGAGTGACGACTAGATGCTCCCTCCTGATCCGGCCGTGCAGGTGGACCCATGGGGGTATACCGTGATATAGATCGTGAATGGCTCCGAGAGGAACTCCTACGATCCCTATCCATAAGGATAGCGCGATACGAGGTAGCCTCGGCCTGAGCTACTGCTAGATCACGCTGTGCTCGCTGAAGGTCCTCTGATAGAGCCCGCTCTCTCTCCCTCCATATCTCTACCTGTACTCGAAATGGGGAAAACAAATCATCATTCCGACCCGCGTTCCCTTGAGGTCTATAAGAAACCTGTGAGGAACTAGGGATCTGCGCTGTCGTAGAGATATCTGTCACTGCTTGCTGGATCAAGGAGCGCCACTCCTGCACATTAGCTGTAGCAGTAGAACAGATTTTGTGTTAGTACCATTTTATATCATCAAAACATCAATCAATCAATATAAATCTACTATACCTGGATCTCCCTCACGCCAGTAGGGATCATGATATGGTAGCATCTGTGACTAGGAACTACTAGGCTCCCCATGCTCGAGCGATCTGTGTGCGATAGGTGCAGGTCTCCGTAGCACCTCGTGTTCCCCCTTTTGGGGAATAACAGGAGGATCTAAGGCTACGGTATCATCCCCTGAATGGTGAGGAACTGCATCTGACTCCTCCTCATCATCTCTATCCTCCTCCTCCTCGTCATCCCCATCCTCCTCGTCATCCCCATCCTCCTCGTCATCCTCATCTGCATCCTCGTTCTCCTCATCATCATCTCTCTCCTCCTCCTCGTCATCCTCGTCCTCCTCCTCCTCGGCACTAGGCTGATCTCCTATAGGTGGATCAGGACCTCCTGCCTCCTCATGATCCTCTCCCTCCCCTGGCTCCTCTGATCTGGATCTCTGATCCTCATCTCGATCTCCATGCCTCCATGGACCTGGATGGCTTGTCGGGTGATCTGGTGGAAAGATAGGCCCTGGGTATGATCTCACAAACTAGGAATGATACTTGCGCTGTCCCCCGGGGTCTGCAGAATAATCAATGACCACATCTTGATCGGACCCCTCTATATCTGTGATCTCGATATCATCTATCGTCGGTCTCGCTACTGCTCTGGGTCTAGGAAGGACTCGCGAGTGTCGAGTGTAGATGGGCACATCGGCTAGGACACACTGCTTTAGCCCGAACTGCCTCCATACTCGGTCGAAGTAGAATGGGACTATGATGTGTGGATATCGTCCTCTCAGTAGGCGGTTCCTCTGTAAGCATGCTAACTGTCTCTCCATCCCATCCCATCTGTGCATCCGCAGATATGGTCTCCACATGGTCACCTCGGCTGTCAATCTGTCAACTATCACTCTCCAATACAATAGATCTCCAAATCTCCACTCGCTGGTAAGTGGATAAGCAAATACCCTAGGTCGCTCGCTAGCCGTACTCATCGGATAGCCGACAGGCCTAGTGCATGTAAAGTGCTCAAATATCCACACCTGCAGAAGTGTGCATGTCATCAAGCTGCAACCCTGTCCGAAAACATACTCCTCAAGGTCGTGATAGAGATGTGCAAGCATACTCCGACCCCAGGCATATACTCTCCCGTGTCTCTCCATAGCCATGATACACCACGTGAGACCCCCATGCATGTGTGTACCTCGCCCATTAGGGCAGACAGCTAGTGCAATGATGGCTATCATAAGACGTCTCATGAGGGGCACCTCTCCTGTAGGATGTAAGAGCCAGCTGACCATGATACGACCTCTCGTCTCACTCGGCATGACTCTCCCTATGCAATATACCTGCTCCCTCTGATGATCCTCTATTGACCGATTGGTCGCATATGTCATGGTAGCTCCTCTGATCGGTAGGCGAAGAATGCGGTACACATCCTCAAGTGTCACCGTCATCTCCCCTACTGGAAGCTGGAACGTGCATGTGTCAGGATCCCACCGTTCCATGAATACCATCAGTATCGCGGGATGAAATCGGATGGCCGGCATAAGAATCATAGACCACAAACCTACTATCGACAATGTGTCTCTCTCTGCCTAAGTGAGTCGGGGAATCTGATCTCGCAAACTGCGAAGAATCTGTCCCACCGTGTGCTCTCTCATATACGGGAGACCCTGCATCACAAAAACATAACTATAATCAGTACTCAATCATCAAAAATCATTCATGAAAAACTGTCGAACATCGTATGCTAACCCTGGCATCTCTCGCCAAGTCTTGACTGGGGCCATGGTGCCTTGTCAGGGACCATGGCGCCCTGAAGGGACCATGGCGCCCTGAGGGGACCATGGCACCCTGTGTGGGACCCACGGTCGGGTTCCAGGGCCCGCAAACGATCACAGAAAGTCAAATGCAGAAAATCAAAAGTCAACGTTCAGTCAACTCACCTCGTCTAGTGGCTCGTCGTCGATCACGACCTGTCGCATGATCTCAATCCTCGTGGGACGCTCCGGTTGTCGTGAAGGCATGATGATGGCTATGTGGGCTCCGCTGCAATGAACAATACTCAGAATCAACAAAGTGACAAATGCAAATGTCTCTTTCAAGGTATATACGTTCATTCCTTTACATTTACTTTCAAAACCCTAATTTTCCTCTTTCACTCATTTCATCATAACTTGAGTTTGGGAGATGCGATTTTTGAACCGTTTGTTGCATAGGAATCGTATTTTTGTTCCCCTACTCTCGGGATGTTCCAAAAAGTGATCTGATGAAGCCTTTTCAGTGAACATCCCTCATCAATACTCTCTTACACAATTTGTCGTAAGTAAACATGCTACCCTATTTCACCTCGAAACAGGGGGGGGCATATAGCTACTCGCAAATTTCATCACCTTCCTTAGTAAGCATTAGGTGATTTTGTGATCTAACGTGTGTTTTGTAGGGTGCGGTTCCTAACTGTGTACTGCAGATATCGCTGGGGGCTTCGTCCGACAACTTATGGATATATCCTTTTTCAAATGATGTTTACTTTCTGTACTTTAGCTTGCATATGCACGTAGTACTCATATGACTGCTGAAGTGGGGGCTAAATGTAACATCATAAATTGTACGCACTTGCTAAAGCAGTACAATTTCACACCTAGTTTAGCACCCGCCTTGGTGCAGTTGCATTTTGCATTGCATTTCCCCTTTAGCACTTAATTAATCAAATTAATTAGGTCTAAAGGTTCTATTTCATCATTTTCCACATCATAAAGTCGGGCCCTTTCATTAAAGCATGCCCCTTTCATTTTATTCTTCCAATACACTACTTAATCAAAAACCCTAATTAGGCCCTATTCTGAGCTTGGGGGCTTGATTTCGGGGGTCAAAACATCTCGAAATCACCTGTAACTTCGGGATTCTCTCTAAAATCATCATATCTGACGGCCCTGAAAATTTGGTGAAAAGTTGTCGGGACCGTGGCGCCCGGAGTGCACACGGTCCTGGACATTTTTCCCGAAATTTTAGGAGCGCAATCCAATCATAAAATAAAGCTTAACCCCAAGAAATTGGCGGGATATTCAATCTCTAGGTCAGCCAAAAGACGAAATTACGACCTAGGGTTTCATACATAAGAGCTCTCTTTCTTCATTTGAAGGGATCCAAATTTTGTTTTCAGGAACCTCATATGTAGTGAAAGAGCAGATCTTTGAAGACTTCAACAACATTCAACATCCCTCTATCAAGCATTTGTCAAATCCATTCATCCATTTTGGGCTTGGAAGACATTGAAGAACAATAGGAGATCACCGACTGAAGATTGGCTTGTACCTCTCCCTTGGGGGTTGGGTATGGTTTCATGTTGTTTTCATGTCTTTGCATAAGCTTCAATCTATCATTTATCCATGCTTTAGATCACTTTGCATCTTGATTTAGAGCATTTACATTATCATTAACAAGCAATTAGGGTTTACTTTCTAGGTTGCTCTAGTTTGCTTACTTGCATTTTAGATCTTGCACACACACAAGGTCTGCACACACATTACTTTTACAATACAACTTGGCTATTTGTGGAGGTGGAAATCACCGAAGCGGGGGTTTGACTAAGGCAAAACCCTATATAGCCGCCCAAACATCCTTTTCAGATATAAGTGCAGGTTTTGAGACTCGGACGACGCCGCAGGTTGCAGATCCGAAAGAAGCGGGTCGAGACAGCACCCCACATCAAATTGCAGAGCAGAACACCAGGACAGGGGCGTGGGGCGCCCTGGTCCTGCCAAGACAGGGGCGCTGGGTGCCTTGGTCCCTGGGACAGAGGCGCTGGGCACCCTGGTCCTCCTGATAGACAGCATTTCAGACAGTTTCCAGAGTGCAAAACAACAATTTCAGGTGCAGAATCAGGACAGTGGCGCCCGCGCCCCCGTCCCGAACATTTCCACTCAGATTTTGACTCTGGGTATGCATTTGCATTCTTGTCTTATCTTTGTATTTACAGCTTTCCATTGTTTAAGTTCAATTCTGCAATCTTGTTATTAGTTCATACTTGCATTCTAGGGTTAGGAATTGAACTTGCATAATCTTACCTTTCAATTACAACAAAGGAATAGAAATCCTAATAGGTAGCCCGTGGCTCTCTCTTTCACAAAAAGAAGTAGCCAATTGTGTGATACCTCTAGGCTCTTTCGTATTCCGTAATGTGTGACAAAAGGTAGGATTAGGGCATGATAACCTAGTCTCGCTTTTTCCCCCACACATAAGGTAATTCGCGTTCTTGTGTATTTACTATATATTTGTATACTGCGCATGTACTTTTCATTGTATTATGTTAGAAAACAATGAAAAGATCATTTTATAATTGTTGCAGTACGTTCTACCTCTATCTCTCCCAGACCACTTCGACAATAATATCAAGCAAGTCATATATGATCTTGGAAAATACATGAGGTAAGTAGTGATGTTTGTTCAATTTGTTGTATAGATATTGTATTTGCCATTTGTTTTACTTGTTATGCAATATATTGTATATTATTTTGTAAAGTCTCATTTATATATTTTTACGTCTTCAATCTCTTTTAGGTGGTTGTCATCTAAAGAGATCCACAAGGAAGATATAAAATATTGGAAGAGAAAAATCCCTCATCTAATGTGTGAAATGCAAAAGTGTCTACCTTCAACTTGTTTCAATGCACAAGAACACTACCTCATACGCCAAGTTGAGGAGATTGAATTGTGTGGACCTGTACACACTAGGTCAATGTGGATGGTTGAGAGGCACTTGAAATTTTTGAAGGCTTTGGTTTGACAAAGAGCACATCCTGAGGGTTCTATGGTGGAGGGATATATGGTATACCAAACTATGGTATACATTACTGAATATCTTCCTAAGTTTGCAACAAAAATCCACGTAGATTGCATTTGGGATCCCAACCCCATTAATAAATTCGAAGGGGAGCACTTGATGGGGAAAGGTAGATTGAAGAAAGTGAGAGGTAATTATAAGATGTTATTGTAGTAAATTAATTCTTCATCTTTTAAATAAATTAGTTGTAAGTGGTCTATTAATTATTTGTATAGTTGGTCGGGAGTGGGATGTGCTACATTTGTATATTGCAAACAATCTTGATTGGATGACGGTGTGGATTGAACGATGTCAACATTCTGGTTGCACATTAACATGGGATGGTGTCGCTTCATTGGTTAAAGAAGCTCATCATAATGGAGATTCCAATGTTACACAAAGGGAAATTGATTTAGCATATGGTTTAAGAGATCAACAGGTACGTATAATTTTATTAATCACCTGTATGTTTATCAACTCATGATGCAATAATTTTAATATGTTAGACATAGTGTAGGTCAAACACCACAAGGCTATGTGCTGCAATGGTCATAAATTTCGCATCAAACAATTGGATGACATGAAGAAAACTTGTGATTCTGGGATAATTGCAGTCTTTGAGGTGACCAATATTTCATCTAGAAACGACATACATCCTCAAGAGTCTCAAAATTGATACTATGGCATTTTGGATGATATACTTGAGTGTGACTTTAATTCCTTCAAATTAGTTATGTTCGTCGTCAAATGGTATAGGCTACGACTGAATAAAAATGATCCTGATAGAACTGTTATCGAACATGATAATGGATTTACAATGGTTAATACAAGGTCGTTTGAATGAGTTGGGGATGAGCCCTATGTTCTTCCAAGTCAATGTGAGCAGGTATTTTACTCAGAGGTTCCACATAAATCGGGTTGGTCATTTGTTGTTAGACATGATCCAAGAGGAAGGCCGATAATGTATAATGTGATGGAAGAAGAAGATACCGAAGAAGTAGAAGATGATGATCATGATCGACAGTTACTCGATGATGTTCCTGATGGAAATGTACAAGAAGAAGAAGCTGATGATGATGATGCTGCTGCTGATGATGATGATGGTGATGGTGATGGTGATGGTGATGGTGATGGTGATGGTGATGGTGATGGTGATGGTGATGGTGATGACGATGACAATGATGAACACAATGACGATGACGATGACGATGACGACAATGATGATGATGATGAGTTGGATGAAGAAGAAGATGAATGACATGAATGAAATGTATGAGATGCGATTATTATATTATCTATTTAATATTGATATCTTGATAGAAATTGATTTGACTTATATGGTTACATAAATGATTTATATGTTTTGAATTCTAATGCCATTACTTAATTAATTCATGATGCACCTCTAGCTATGTGATAGATGGTGATTTAAAATACATATGTGATGGATTACATGCTTATGATGATACATGTGACATTTTTTGAACTTTGTGTTTATGTATGGAATGTGGACTACTTATTAGCTATGTGATGGATGGTGATTTATGATACATATGTGATTCTTATGATGCTCAATTACATATATGATGATACATATGTGATGCTTATGATACTGCAGTATTTATTGTTTATCAAATTACAAATGTAATGCTTATAATGCTCAATTGTTGGTGCAGGAACCTGAACCCCTTTGATGAGGATCCTGCACAGTCTCATGGATCGACAGGTATAAGTCAATACACCTTATAGAAATAATATATTTTTTAAAAATTACAAGAAAAACAAACTTCCTCAGTTTTTCAAACCTCAACATTAGCAGCAAATCTAATACAGTTATCAACACTCGAGGCCCCAGTTGGACTTACTCAAATTTTAATCTCAACATCAACTTTATGGCCGACTTCTTCATCAATATTACCCTCATTTGCAAAATATCTCTCTCATTACCGACTAACTCTCTCATTTGATGGTGCACAGGTATCACCAAATAGGTATCTGTCAGATGTGTCTTCCTCGAGTGAGGGAAATGCAGGAATAGAAGAGGAAAGTGAGACATGTAGTAGATCTAAAATAGGGAGATCAACTAGAGGTCAAAAGATTAGAAGAAAATTCAATTAACGCATGGAATTTTTTCTTGCTCAAGGGGGGTCATGTTCTTATGATGATGAGACCAAAGGCGACATTGAGGTGCCCTTGAGGTACAAACATCTACTGAAACAATGTGTACCCAAGGAACTTCCTCCAATAAACACTGATTTTTGTGTTAATGAGAGGATATATCGCATAGCACCTTCATCGTTACATGGTTTGGGCCTATTTTCCATGGACAGCATAAAGGTCTGTTACAACAAAGTTGTTGAATTGATGGAGTTTGTTGGACCTTGTTACAATTATAATGATTGGATGCAAATTGTTCGATATAAAAAAAGTATGCATAGGTATGCATTGTCAACCAATTATATAAAACAAAAAGATAATGATCAAAGTAAATGAGTGGCTATATACATTGATGGAAGGCCAAAAGCAACAGGGAATATTGCAGGTTTTATAAATAGTACACGACCTGGGTCAACTAATAAGCAACCCAATTGCATATTTGAGGCACGTGAGGGAAATTGTGTGTTTGTATGTGTGATAAAATCAATAAGTGTAGGGGAAGAGTTGCTAATCAATTACAATTTGAATCGTATAGATACAAACAAAGTTACTATCATGGGGGTGGTACGTACTATATATATACCATTTAAGCCAACTTCCAATTAATGAATCCAATAAACCATTGTATTATTAAGTTTTTTGGCTAAGTCTATTGGTTTCATTTCGCTAACGTTTTTTATATTTTTTCTTTGTCACAGGGCCACATGGATCCACCACATAGCACAAATAGGGGTGTAGGTCCCGACACTTCTACGGAGCAGGTAAACCTCATTGTAATTGTACAAATTAGATAGAAGCAAACTGTTACATTATGATCTTTTCTTGAGTGTTTTGAAGTAATTTTGATAGTGTTAATTATATTCTTGTCACAGACGGATGTTCAGGATAAGGGAAAGGAACCTGCAGTACCTCAGCAGCTCCATAGGGATGTGGGGTGCTCGACAGTGTTATGCGCTGATGACATCACACTTAGCGCAAACCCTATACAATTTGCACAAAAGAATATTAGAAAAATTAGACAAGAGATTGTTGATTTGGCAACCATAAGCCCTTAGACTTCCGAGATAACAGAGAGGGTGCAACTATTGTTGCAGACAATGGAAAACTTGCAAGTAAGCAGTAATGAAAGCTTTAATCATAACAAAAGCTCAATAATGGTTTATATTTTTTCTCTTAAATATGTCATTAACTAAAATATGTATGTGTTGTTTTTACAAAAATTTATAAGTCTTCATCATCCTGGTGGTGATGATCAGGGTATTGCGGGTAGTTCAGGTGATGACCATGTTCTATATATTAAAACCACTCCTTTGGACTTGTGAACTTGCTTTTTTAATGTTTTACATATTTAATGTATTACTCTTCAGGTGCTAACATGGGTCTGAGGTCGACCCCAACTGTATTGCCGACTGCAATGTCGGCAACACGTAGCATGCAGACATCATCTGTTGCACCGGCTCATGTTGACCCGCCCACTGGTGGTAGATCCCTCTTTTTCTCTCTCTTTCATTATGTGTTTATTACCCTTGAAGTGTTCTTTCTTGGAGGCATTTCATAGTGGATTCATTTACTATGGCAGGAGATGCACATGAGGATGTGCGAGAGGCGAGTATTGGTGATAACATACCATCATTTCCTGGATCTTCTCGTATTGCTAGTACAGGAACGTTGCAGGCCACATTGGTGGTGAGCGACGAAGAATTGATTCCCTTGAAGATACAGGAGGTTCTAGGTACTTTAAAATTATTATATATAGTCTAATTGTAATTTACTTACTGATCACTCATTTTGGACTAATGATCCCATGTTTTTTTTGCAGGAAATGATATTTTTTATAAAAATCTTAATGACATTATATTGCAGATATTTGGGCCCACCATACGTAAAAGGTGGAACATCATACATGAACTAACCCTTATCCACTATTTTGATTTCATATCATTGCTAGAATAGTTTTCCTTTTATACATTTCTTGAGCTATATCAAAGGTAGCTTCAGTTTCTTTCTAAATCTAACAGGTTTGTTTTTGCTTTAAAGGTGGAATGACCAAGAAAAAAAGTTAAAAGATGAACTCACAAACCGTATGGTAGGGTTGTTTGGAAATGACACATTCGACCAAACTAAGCTCCTGGAAAAAGCTGGCACATATCTAGATGTGAGGGACCAATACAGGACACATTTAGAGAAGAATGTAAAGTATGAGCATCCCCCCATGATTCCAGAGAGGGAGTGGAAGGACCTGATTTTGGATGCAAAGGAGAGAATTGAAAGGAAAAAAGGAAATACACCACCAGACGCCAGAAGAAGGTATGTGATACTATTAAGAATGCGAATATGTACTAATTATTCATTATATTTATATAATCTAACATATTTCAAACTTTTCATAGATTGAGTGACATGTCAAAGGCAACCAAGGCAAGACAAGAAAAAGATGGGCAACACAAACTCGGCTCTGGTGGTTATATGAAACTTGCCGCATGAATTGTAAGAATCAGTAAATTAAGTATCACATCAAAATATTTATAAATTGTAAACAATTTTTTTTTTATCAAACAATACAAGCAAAATTCACAATACTAAGCAAAAATGCAGGGCTCTGAATTCAATAGAGCGCCCACGAAAGATGACAAGAGAATTGGCTACCAGCAAGGTTATATAGCTATGGCTGAACGACTATGAGAATTGAGTGGGCAAACACGAGATTCTGATGCATCTATCACAATGGTAAATAAGCTAAATGAAAATTATTTCAAATTGAATACTTAACCAATAATCTATTTGATGTTAAGTTTCAACATAAAGTGACTATATATTTTTTAAATAAGCAAGCAATGATAACACTACGCGTGACATTGGAATGTAGCATGATAATCATGGAACATAACCTGTACATGAAGGTCCGGATGTGCATCCTAGTAGTGGAGGTATTCATTTTCTATTCAATTTTTTTTAATGTAATTATTAATACAATTAAACATCTTAAATTGAAAATTAGTGTAGTAATTAATGTAACCTTTATTGTTAATATTTTAGAGCATGTAGTCAGTGGTGACCAAGTGGAGCATGATCCGGGTAGACAACATCAGGAACGTGATGTCCCCAATCAGGTAAAGAGGACCACTGTTATTCCTTTAAACAAATTTAATTGCAATTGGTGTATTGATTAATGTAACGTTTTGTATTTCAACTCCAGAGGATCTAGAGGGTGTTCAGCATGTCGAGGTTGAGGCTAGACAAAATGATGTGGCCCCATCAGGTAAAGAGTGTAACGATTGTGTTCTTTAAATTAATGAAATACTTGTAACAATAATAAAAAAATGTTTTGAATTTAACCCAATTCTTTGTTATTGCAAAGGAGCCCCCTTTGGTTCAACATCCTCGTCCTTTGTATAGGACTGGGCATACATCAAGAGCATGAGAAGAGGGCAGAACATCCGAAGATGGGGGAAATGATGAAGAAACCGATGTTCCACTTAGTCTTTTCATAGCTTCAAAGAAAAAACAAAGAAAGAAATGATTGTAATCTACCTTATTTGATAATGATTGTTTTTTATGTGTTAATGAATGTAATTATGTGCTAATGAATGTTCATGAATGATATGTGTTGATGATTATTGATGAATGTTGCATTTTAAAGAAAGTTAATGAACGTTATGTGATAATGAATGAATGCTATATTTTAATAATGGATGAAAGAATGAATGAATGTTAGATGTTAACGGGGAATTTAGAGTGATGTTAGGGGGGGGGGGAGGGGCCAAATGAGCTTCCACCTTCACATGGTTGGCCCTGTTAAGTAGAGAATATTAAACTATTCTCGAAACAAAGCGAAGCTCAATAAGATAACACACTTTTCAATACTTCATTATGTTGCATAGTTAATCTTATTGAATAATGTACGTATATTGAATCTTAATTGCAAGGTCCAACAGAGCCAACACGAACAACACCATGGTGCGACTGCAAAAGTTGTGAATATGCCTCATCATGAATAAAGCTGAATTAGCACATTCTCTGTAAAATCTCAAATGCTCTATACTTTGGAAGTTTTGAAATTTTTATGATCATATCAGTCCCCTGCCTAAAAGCTTTTTTCGTTGATTTGTTTGTGATACACATTGAGAGATTTTTGTTTTCCTTTTATTTATGCATGTCTTAACCATTCTCCACATGCTTCCCATTCTTATTTAGATTGTTGTATTTTTACATATGTTGGAATCTGTAGTTCCACGTACATGTTTTCTATGTTCTTTGTAACTGTATGAAAAGGTGTAAAATGTGGGTATAGTCCAAAATCTTGATTACCAACAAGCTATTGTTGTTTAATAGTTCCAGTGTTTGTATTAATTGAAATAGTTTAACCCTTTTAACATGTTTCATAGCAAACCCGCACTTTGTATGCAATCTTATTGTTACAGTTCAATTACTGAGGTGATGTGATTTTCAAAAGTATTCTGACGAAAACAAAATTGGTTTTCATTTATGTATTTTATTAAAATTTTAGAGTTTCCTCGTGAACATTTAAACTTAGAAGGATTTAAAAATTCAATACAAGAGTACTGGACATAATTTCTAGAGATAGAATTGAAACTCTCTCCCATGACTTCAGATTGTTTCCATGCTCTCTAGGCTAGTAGCTTTCAGACACAAAACATAGGTCTTCTAAATTCTGTCCCAACATTAATTAGTTCCTTTCTCTTCTTTTTCATCCTTGTGGAAAGAGAATTGGAAATTGTTAGGAACGAACATCTTCCTAGGTGATTTTTTAAAATACAATGGGGAACTCAATCAAATTTTAATTCACTTCGTTTTAAGTTATTATCACAATTCATTGAATTATACTTACAAAAGGCTTATATTTCCAAGGTAAAATATCGGTATCTTTCTTGGGTGATATTAGATAGCAGGATCTCTTGGCTTAGACAAAATCACCCTCTCATTGTATTCAAAGTAGATGCGTAGCAAAGCTAGATGCATCAATCGTTAAATCATAAACAAACACAAGCTCAAAAATTGTGTTACCAAGTACGCTTGGAACCTAGCCTGTAACTAACTATTTCATACTAGATATTGTTTGGGTATGGTATTCAATTCTATTAGAATCTACAAAATAAATATTAACCTAGAAATTAATGTAAGTGATAACATTTTTAAAATTGTTAAATATAAATGATAATAAAATCAAAATAGCATAACATAGTTGATTTCATAAGAGAGAAAATGAAAAAGTTCACAATATCTTCACTCGATATCCAATATTTTTAATCCATGAGGATGAAGATGCGGATGAGATAGAAAACCAAAAGACAAGGAATTGTTTATCCAAGTTTCCAAATTTTTGAGGATAAGGAAAAAAACATAATCCTATGAAAGAAGGAGAATGTGCAAGTCATTATCTCAAGTTAAAAGAAATTACTTAAGTAAACTAAACAAACAAATGCAATATCATAGTTATGATAAAACATATTCACTTGGTGAATAAAATGGTACATTGGCACACCCCCTTAAGTGCAATTGAGGTAAGAAGAAATGGGTCACAAGGTTAGGTATCCATGTAAAATATGAAATAACCCAAAATTATAAAGAGAGTGTACCTTCTCAAAGTAGAGACTAGAAAATCCATAGGACAAAACTCCATCCCAAGTGACATATGTGAAGGATAATATAAACCCACCCCATCCCCTAAAGTTGGTTCCTCCACAAAGAAGAGAGAAAAGCAATGCAAAATGTTGAATGGTGAATGTTGTAGTAGGTTCATTTGCAACAAATGATGCACCTTCCTTTCACAATATGGAAATCTTGAGTTGTCAAATTGTTGAATTCCCATTCAAGTGGAATGTAGAAAGGAATTCAGATGTATGGTTTTTGAAGCGACTCATGTGTCTTGATGTTGATGTTAAGCTGTGATTATTCCATAGAAGATTCAGGGACTACAATCATTGAAGTGTGAGACCTTAATTAATGTGAAATAGAATGTGTCATGTTGCATGATATGGTGGGGATAGAACAAGTGAATTTACAATGGGAGACGATGTAACTCGATGGGCATTGTCATCAATGAGAAGACAAATATTCTCAATTGTTTCATCAATATTTGAAAGGTGAGAGACCACAAATAGATGTGAAATGTTTAAGTAGGCCTCCCAATGAAGTGGATCTCATAGACACGAAGAATCCTATATAGAGAATCATTGAGAGCCCTTGAAGAAGCAAATTTGAACTTCGATGAAGCAATACATGATGGAGGAATATCTTGCAATAGGAAATCAAAGTCATTATGGTGTAAATCAAATCAACCCTAGCAACCAAGTACTTTGGGAAATATCTTGCAACTTGACAACATGGGTAATGATGGAGGAATGGAAGGTGAGACCTATAGAGGTGAGAGAGAGAGAGGGTGAGAGGAAGAGATAATGAGCTGGAGAGGGTAGAGAAAGAGAAGTAGAGAGGGAGAGAAGAAGAGAGGGATGGAGAAAGAGACCTAGAGAGGAGAGAGAGAAGAGAGATAGTAGAGAGGGATAGAGAAGAGAGATAGAAGAGAGATACCAATGTCAATCTTTTTCTATAAATTTTTTTTTTCCGCTATCTCGGCCTATCGTCAGAATTCCGACTCCAAAGGGTAAAATTCCGATAGAGGAGTGTAGTCAGATGCACAACATCCTCATCAAAACTCTCTTGGCGGCCATCGTAATTACAATGGCCACTAGGAGAGTTCCAACAAGGATGTTGTGCATCCGACGACACTCCTCTATCGAAATTTTACCCTTTGGAATCGGAATTCCGACGATAGGCCAAGATCGCGACGGTATTCTTTCTGGGTTTGAGCATCTGTGGCGGTCGTTGGAAAGGTTGGAGGTGATGTCAGAATTGCGACGACCACAAGGATAGTCGGAACTTCCACCAAAAAGTTTTCGATGACTTTTTTTGTCGGTAGTGCGATGAAATTGGGTCGGAATTTCGATGATTTGCCGTCGAAATTTTGACCCGAATGTACTAGTGTAATATTCCACATGAGGTGGATCACCCATTGAATGTGGAATGTAACAACACGATAAGTCCACAAAAGGTGGAAATTCTCTTACACACATTATCCCAATGTGGCACAAACACCCACATGTGTCATACCCAAACTACTATGAAATGCATTTCCTAAGTAAACTTAAGTAAGGTGTAATAATATCCAAGATGAATAATTATTTACACCAACAGTTTCACGTGCCAATTCGCTTTCATAGGCATGGCGATTGGACCCACATGCATATATATTTAAACTAGAGCACAATCTAATTAGTTTCTATATTTTCAAACATTTGTTTGATCAAATCCTAGAATGCTAACATTATGGTGATTCACTTTTTATCATCTTAAACACAATTTTATCATGTTCAAAATATCTCTAAGTATTACATTTAAACATATTCAATATCCATAATCAAATCATTTATTATTTATAGTCTCAACTCTTTAATTTAGGTCACAATTAATTAATTATTATTTAATTTATAATTAATTTATTTAATTAACTCAAATTATTCATGTATGTGATGATTTTTTCCTTATTGTGTTAGTGCACTCAAATTTCTTATACCCCATAGGGTTTATTCCTTCTTCACTAGGCTTTTTCAATTGCATTTATCTCTAATACAATAATGAAAGTAGATACATTGTTAAGTTTTGTGAGGGTATCCAGGAAGGAACTAGAATTTAATGAGGAAATTATCTAATTATTTAATTAATTAGGTTCTTTAATTACTTTATTCACTTAAGCTAAAATTAGGTGCTTTTTTCTTTTATTTAATTGGGCTAATAATAGCTTAATTTGCCTCATTCATTATAATTGTGATTCTTGACACTAGCTAATTTAATATTGCCTTAGGGTTTAGCATAGGGTTTTATTTACCCTATTCATAAGGATTTATTCATTCATTGTAACATATTCTTTTGTGCATCAATACCGAATTCTCAGGTTGTTGAGAAAAACATTTTTGATTAATCTTCATTTTGTGATAGGTGGAGTTCTTGTAGATGATTCTTGGGATTGATTAATCCATAGCTCCAACATGGTATTAGAGCAAATCTACTAAGTTCTTGTCCATATTCTTGAGGGATCTAGCCTTGAGAGAATTTTATATGCACATTGAGCTCAAGCAGAGGTTGTTGCAACAATTACAACATCCCAAAACCTACAAATTAGTTTAATTATTTAAATCAAAATTTGAGGAGTTTAAAATTTGGGTGTGTTTTGCTAAGGGCACAAAAATTGAGACAAGATCTAAGGGTTAGGAAAAAATATAGGCATCTCAAGGTAAAAAAAACCTCACCATTACATTTGCAACGTCTCAAAACCTATAGATTAATTATTTTTTCATCAAAATCTAATCAGTTGAGTTTTAGGGTATTTTTTCTAGGGTAACACTTTTTGAGGCATCATTTGTGAGTTAGCAAAAGCTCTGGGCATTGTTGACTGGAAGATGCGATATAGAGACTAGTCTAGAGATATAAGGACCATGTAATCTTGTAATAGAGTTCTAGAATAGGTAACTTAGGAAATAAAGTAGTCTTTTAGGGATATCATCTAAGGGTTGTGTCCCCAATAGGGAATATATGTATAGATAAGATATAAAGTTACCAAGAGTGAGTAGAAGAATAGAGAAAGAAGAATATAAATGGATAGATAGAAGATAGAAAGTATAAGGAGATATAAGGAAGGTACTTAATATATTGAGATGTTAATATAAGAGATCTAATTATCAAGCCTAATACTATGTATGTTGTTTCCTTTTTGTTTGAGTGACTAGAATAGATGTGGAACAACTCTGTTTACTACCTCAATAGGAATGAGTTCGAGGTTATTAGACTATGATTACAAAAATCCTTTAGGAACAAAACTTTGATTTGTCTCCTTTAGATTTCTTGCTAACATTGGTTTGGTTGGCAAGATGGTTAGGTTCTATTGGGGTTTTTGTCAAAATAAAATTTCAAATTTTCATTATTATAAAATTGAAAAGAGAACAAGAAATGCATCACAACTGAAAAATTTTACATCTTCTTGATACATCTACCTTGTGATCTAGGGGATTAGGTGCCAAGGGGTTGGGGAGTGGAGAGGGGGAAAAAGAATTAAAAAACTATGAAAAGATGTGACTGATGAAGAAACTAAAGAATAACCACCATAGGATGCAATATAGGAGTAAAAGAAAGCCAAATCTCAAACACCCATGGCAGAAGGTGATAACAAGAATTCAAGAGAGATCAAGGAACAAACTAGAACAAGGAGAATAGACACAATAGACAACCCTAATGGAGAAGAAAGGAGACTCAAACAAAAAATGGAGAGAGAAGAAAGGTATAGGAGAAGAGATGAGCATGCCAATAAGGGTGCTACAAAGTGTAAGAATTTATCAAAAATAGCCAAGATCAAGAGCTCAATGAATAGCACAAACAAGTGAGACAAATATTGATAAGAAAAAATTGTATTCTCATCAAGATACAAAATACCATCAACTGGATTAACCAATACAATGAAGATGAGCCCGCTTATAAAGGCAAGACCATATGAATATGTGGGCACACAATCATGACATGTGGCACAAAGAGAAATAAGGGTAGGTGAGGGTAGGTACGAGAAATAGTAAATTATTCCACAAGAGTTGTATCACCCATCGAAGGTTGAATGCAACAACAAGATAAGAGCACAAAAGGTGGGATTTATCCTACTTGAGAAACTTCACTATGTGCACACTTCCCTAAGTGTCTCATATGCAAACGACAATGAAATGCATTACCCTAAGTCAACTTAAGTAAAGTGTAATTATGAGGCATAATTTACACCAACACCCCCCTTAAGTGCAACTTAGAGAAATGTAGACTCAAGCTAATAATGCAAGATGGGTCTCGACTACTAGGCCATGTTAGGTACCCATGAACAAATGAAATGCAATCTCTCACAAACTAAGAAAGGGAGAAAACCACATGGGAAAAACTCCCCCCCCCAAAAGAGAGATGAAAATACAAAATAACTCTCAAAGAAGAAGTATGAGAAGGACACAACCCCATGTGAGGAAAAAGGCCCCCCATAAGAGAGAAGAAGATAGACCAATACACCCCCCTCAATGTAGAATGTGCACCAATGGTAGAAGCCCAAAACTGAATGAAGTATTTGCTACACTATTGTCGAACAATATTCCTCCCCTTAGGAAGAAACAAAACCAAAGATGTATCCATGAAGTCTCCCCAATCATGAAGGGAAGATGTAGGAAAAAAAATCAAGATGTATGGAGTCTCTAAAAACTACTCAAGTGTCCCCATGTTGATGCTGAAAGGTGCCCCCTCCAAATAAGGTGTACTAGTCCACACTGCTAAAAAAGACAATCCAAGATCTAGTGAAGATGAATGTAGAGCATGATCTAAAGACTCACATGTCTCCTCTAAGGATAAAGAGACCTCCTTCAAATGTTGTGCATAAGTATTCACAATCATGTCAACCTCGAAAGAAAGATCATGTAGAGAATGAACAAAAGGGTTAGAGTGTTCCCTGACAACAATTGAAGAAGGATCATCTCCACCAAAGAGAAAATGAATATCATCAATGATGTCTCCCAAATTTGCAATGTAGGACTCCACAAATAAACCTGCAATATTTGTCAAGTAGTCATCCGAAGGAACTAAATCTATAAGATAAGGTATATCCCGCTGCACTGAATCACAAGAAGCCTAAACTATAGCATCATTTGCATCATCAAGTGTAATAGTAGATGTGATATCAATGGGAGGAGATGAAATGCTAGTCTCAAGAATTGGATCACATGTGAGAACAACCAAATTCAAGTTCCCAAAGCTCTCCTCAATATCGTAATCCACACAAGAATCTGTGTTATCATCATGTGAAGAATCAAGCTCATCAATAGGACCAAAATTTGAAAAGGAGTACAACCGAGATGCATAAGAAAATAACCTGGTTGCAATGATATATCTACTCTCCAAGTCTCTAATGATAATTGAATTAGGTGTGAGCTCCATAGTCCTTGTCTCATGAGTGATTTGATTGATGGAAAGAAGATTGTTTGTCAAATGAGGTACACACAACACATCATTGAAGGAGTTAACCCCAATAGCAATATATCCTTTCCCAATCACATTCATATATGTATGGTTGCCCATCCAAATTGGTGGCATGCTGCAAGGCTCAAATGAAGAGAACATCTACTGCGAATATGCCATATGATGAGGATCTTCTTAATCAAGAATCCATCTCCTTGAATCACGACTTGTAGTAGTACAAAGAGATTTTGTTGTACTTGTCCCAAAAGTGTGATCCTTTCCTTTATCAAATTCCTTTTCTCTGGAAGAAGAAGATGAAGTATGCATTCTAGAAGGCAAACTGATTCTATTGTTCTCAAGAAGATGTTTCAATTTATCAATATCCTTCTTGTAACAATGATGTTCATCATGTCTCGACTTCTTGCAATATACACAAAAAATATTCTCCTTATATTATTTCCCCTTAGCTGAGGATGTAGAATCACATTATTGTGGAGAGGATGATTGTGCTCTATCTTGTTGTGGCTTTGACTTTGTTTGCATGTGGTTCTTTCCTTTTCCTTGATTATTTTGATTCCCTTTATTAGCCACCAAAGCTTGGGACTTTGAAGACTTGATAATCCCCATCTTGTTCAACTTTGATTGCTCATGTATCAACATCTATGTGAATGCATCAAATGATGGTGGAGTGTATGCGGAACCTTGAGTCAATCGATGGGTGTGAAATCTAGAAACAAAGGCTACATACTCCGATGGAAGCTTGTCCAACAAATTGTAAACCAATTGAGCATCCTTCTTGTCAATGCCACAATCCTTAAGCTTTGCTCTTAGCTTATTTGTTTTCATGACATAATCTTGGATTGTGTCAAAATCCTTGGGATCCAACAATGTGAGTACATTGTCAAGCTTGTAGCCCCTAATCTCATCAACTTGAGCATACATTTTTCATAAATATCCCAAGCATCCTTGACTGTAGTAAATTTTGTTGGCAATTGACACTCATTTGGTAGATTTTGATGGTTGATTATTGGTTTAGGGTTGTCATTGATGGAAAATATTCATGAGATTCCCATCCGGTAATCACGGATATTGATTTCCGGAAGAGGATGTCAACCTGTGGCCAGTTAACTAGTATTTCAGGATGAACAAAGCATTTTTTATCTAGAATCTTTTCGGTGATTGCGGAGCTATGAATTGTGTATGGATTGATTGAGCTGACATAGAGACATCATTTTATTGTTGTTTTGGTGATCCACATTTATCTTTGGTGATCCGATCAAGTTGACATATGACTACACGTTACATTAGCAAGCCGACATGATAAATGATCTATTTTGTGATTGCAGATATATAAGATCGGTGTAGATGATCTTTTGATGGATGATACGATTATATGAAAGTGAGTGGTGATCGAGAATCCATTTTGGCATAGTTTCACGTGCACATTCTTGATCTGGTGGCTAACTGAGACAGTGAACATGGCAAAACAGAGCAAAACAATAGAGGTGATTCAGTCAGTGTATTTGATACTTAACTGGAACTCATCCAAGAATTGTAGATGCTATTTTGGAATTCATTTGTTGTAATTCATCATTGTTATTAATCAGTAAGGTAGCGAGCATTCGATGGTTGTATCCCTTATTGTATTTGAGCAGTGAGCTCTAGGTAGTGTGCTTGAATACTTGTGCATTCCCCATATTATAATATTATTTTTCTACTGGCTATAGTGGAATAATATTGTGGGTTCAAATCCCACCGTTGTTTTTCCCATCTGGGTTTCCATGTAAAAATCCAGTGTTATGATTTTATGGTTGATTGTTTTATGTTCTTGTATTTCAATTTCATGTTTAGGCTTCCGATGGTTTAAAGTTAAGCTTTAAAATTTCCTAACCGGTAAATCACTGATTCATCGCCCCCTCTCAATGATCCCTAATTCCAACAATTGGTATCAGAGCCTAGTTACCCTAAGGAAGCTTAACCGCTTGAGGAAGGTCTAGGAGATTGAATCAATGGATTCCAATTTTTAGAGACAACTCAGTGCGGCACTTGAGGATCTTGATGTAGCAAGAAATGAGATCAATTCTTTGAAAAGAAACTTGAATGTTGCTGATGATTTCATTAACAACTTGAAGGATCAAGTTAACACTTTCAAGAGACAAGAGGAAAGAATTGATGGACAAGTTGAAGGAGAAAGAAGATCAAATCATGGAAAATCAAGGTAAAGCTGATGAAGTTGACAAGCTTGAGAGAGAGAATGTTGCATTGAAGAATGAGATGCAATCCATTGTGATGAGGCTGACTAAGGAGACTAAGGACTGGAAGAAAAATGAAGAGAATCTAACATAACTATTGAAGGAAAGAGCTGATGAATGCTTCAGGCTTACCTATGAGAATGATCAGTTGGAGTTTGATTTGACACAGTCAGGGAATAATGGTCAAGAACTTGAAAGATAGATTGCTGCCTTAAGAGATGAACTTGCTACTGCTAATGATTACAAAGACAAATTCAAAGATATCTTAGCAAGGCTTGATGAGATGTTGGAAATTTAGAGACATGGAAAGGACATGCAAGGACTTAGATTTGAGAAAGGTGAATCCCCCAGATATGGACAAAACAATGCAAAACCTAATCAAAAGAAGAGCAAGAATCCTCCGATAAGACAACCTAATGCCCATAAATTCAATGGTAGATGCTTTAATTGCAATAAATTCAGCCATATAGAAAATCAATGCAAAAGTAGGATGAATAATGGAATGAACAACATGAATAATGTTCATACCTTTATCGGTCAGTGTTTCATATGCAATAATTTTGGTCACAAGTCAAATATGTGTAGAGCAATAATGAATAAATTCCAAAACAAGAGGTGCTATGCTTGTGGGATGTTTGGACATATCTCTAACTAGTGCATGATGAGAGCAAATTAGATGAACTTCAGACCTATGCAGAATGTTATTTGTCATGCATGCAATAAAACTGGTCACATTGCAAAGTACTACATAAGCAAGAATAGTGCTCTGGTAGACAAGAAAAAATCAGATGAGAAGGGCAAGGCAAAGGTAGAAGAGATAAAAGACAAACATGAGAAGATGTGGGTCAACAAAGATGAATCTAAAGCAGACAATGAATATGCACCCAAATCCGGTGCAGGATCATCATCCGGTAAATAGGGCTTTATGCCTTAGGGGGAACTTTTCATGCAAATTCGCTAAGAACCCCCTTTTCGGTGATCTACAATTGATTCCAGAAGGTTGCAAAAGGCTTAAATCATATATGTAGATGTTATTCAAAAGTTTCAAAGATGATTTGATGCTTCAGTAAGCGACTCTATGAAAATCAATGTAACCGGTTGCAACATTTAGTGCAGTGAAGAATTAGGTTTTTGAAGGTTAAAAGGGTATTTTAAAGCTTCATTCGTCACAGTGCGATCAAGAGAATAGTTTAGAGAAGAAGAGAAAAGCAATTTGGTGAGCTCAACAATGATTTCAACAATCCTAAGGATAACTTCAGCGCCTGGTTGTGAATTAAGGTATTTATATGTTTTAGATCATTAGTTTCTGAAAACCCTAAGTTCGAAATGGCTTTAGCTTTTGGAATTGCTACCCCATTGGTTGTAGAGATTAAGGATAGAGATAGACCTATTTTCAAGAAACACTCTTTTGAGTCTATTGAAGATGATTTGGAAGGAGCATTTTCTTTGGTACCCTACGACGTCCTTCACAATGAGGATATTAAAGCATACATCCATTGTGATCTTGAGGAGCTTGGCAATGATGATATGTTGACTTTGTATAACAAAAAATTATCAGACAGTTTGGGAAACCTCAAACCAGAATATAAGGTTCTTTAGGATAAGGGTTTTTTGCAGTTCGTCCATTTTCCATTGTTAAATGAAGTAGAGTGGATCCGGTATATTTTCAGTCGATTCCATGATGAGTTCATATGGCTTGATAGGCCTCACAAGATCACTAAACAGGCAATTTGAGCAGTGACATGCCTCAGTGAAACTGGTGAAGTACCTAGCCTAAGAAAAGTATCGAATAACATAGTGATAGCAACTATTGCTTCTAAGTTCAACAAAAGAGAAATGAGTATCAGTAACATTCTGGAGTATGATGTGAAGTTTGTATCAATGGTGGTTGGATACAAAGTTTACCAGTCAAGCAAACACAACTCCGTCTTCGGAACTGCCATATATACAACATATCAGATGCTCAAGAATGACATACTCAAGGTATGATCTATGTATAGTCCTTCAGAATGAGATGATAAGTAATTTGAAGAAAAATAGGCAAGACAAGAAGCACACTTTTAAATATGGAACTCTTCTTATTTTGTTGGCCTTATATTTCTTGAATGAGATACCTGATGTAAAAGGAAAGTTACAATGGGCCTATGAAAGACTGATGGCAATGCAAATAAAAGAGTGATTTTGGGGAATAGGAGATTCCACAATGAGAATATATGCTCTTTGGGGGTATTTCAAAACTTTCCAAACCGTAATGAAGAACAGAGAAATAATCCCTAAGGAGATTGTGGAGAAGTATGAGAAAACTATTTGCTTCATGGTTGATAAAGATCAATGTCAAATGGAAGCCATGGAGCCTAGGATAGTTTGGATCATGCCCATGGGGTATGAAGTTGACTCTATCATGCTTGAGGCATATTCTCAACACCTATTGAGCCAACCATTAGATCCAAAAGAAGAAAGATTTGGAACATTCAAGGAGAAAGATCTTGAATTGCAAAAATAATTCATTGCACCTGCTAGAAAAAGAAAATTTACAAAGATGGCTGAGGAAGTGGCAGTGCAGATGGGATTTACCCGGGGCTAGAGAAAAACATGTATATATGGAGGCCAAAGAGGAAACCAAAAATCGTAAGGCCAACTCGGTTCCCTCCAAGGCTAGACCAAAAGAGACCAAGTCTGCCCCTGCTCCGGTGGCACCATCTTTAGGACAGAGCCCATTTGGAAAGGGAGTGTTGAAGCAAAAGGATAAGTATAAGAAGACTTATGTTGTTGTGTCTCAGCTGGCCTCTGAGACAGAGTCTGATAAGGAAGCAGACAAGGCTAATATGAAAGATGAATTTATATGAGTGGTGAGCAAGCCGCAGTTCGGTGGAGCCCAAAAAATCAAGAAATCCAAATTTGATTCTGCCCCTACCGGAAGGCCCAAAAGAGGAAGACAGGTCATAACTCAACTTGACAAAGACATTGAGTCTGGTGACCTGCAAGGTAAATACACAATTGTTCCTGCATTGTCAACAAACCAACTAATAGATGAAATAATTGTTGATGGAAACTTGAAGAATCTTGGAGCTATTATGAACATTTAGATGAGGTAGATCAGAGAAAGGTTGAAGAAGTTGTTATTTTATACTTGCATAATTTTAGTTAAACATTGATTGAGCTGGAGAAGAGAATCCCTAAGGACCTATACAACATTATTGATGAGATTGACTGCTAGCAATACAGATAAGGAAATGAAAGAAAGAGAGTTGATAAATGTTTGCACCTGTATCACTTGAGATGAAGTCAAAAGGCTCATTGAGGAAGTTAATAAGAAAGAATTTATAAAGAAAAAAAGGGTAAACAAGTTGATGATAGGAAAGGTAGAAGAGGTAAGAA
Organism: Cryptomeria japonica; assembly: GCF_030272615.1. Classification (NCBI taxonomy): domain Eukaryota; kingdom Viridiplantae; phylum Streptophyta; class Pinopsida; order Cupressales; family Cupressaceae; genus Cryptomeria; species Cryptomeria japonica. The sequence goes on from NC_081413.1 coordinate 599,064,415, forward strand.
AGGAAACTGAAGATATATGGAGAAAAATAATTGTGAATGATCCTTTGTATAAAGATGCATTTAAGTCTTTTTAGTCGGAAGAAAAAGAAGGTGTTTTTGGTGATCAAAAGGATGAAACTCAGACTGAGGGACATTCGGAAGATCAAGGCAACATAGCTCTTGATGCTAAAACTGGTGATAATCCTTTGGTGGTAGACAGTTCAACAACCCCTGAGATACAAAAGGATGATACTACACCAAGTGGCAACACTGGTACACAAGATAAAGGGGATGAAGCAAAGAAAAAGGAACCTGGGAGAGCAGAGGTAAAGCTTGTTGAGGTAGACAAGGGAAAATGACTGGTTGATCCGACAATTGACACTCCTGCAATCACAAGGACCCCACCTCAAGTCTCTATTAATCTAGATGGTCCTCTTAACCTTGGACAAATGTCTCTGTTGAGAATCTAATGCTTGCAACAGCTGTTCAAGCTCAAGCCAGTCAGGATCTGGTAAAATCTAAGTCAGAAGATAAAAAGCTCATTTTGATGCACGTTGATGTTTTGCAGAAGGTGGCTCTGAGTCTACAGTTAGATTCTAATGCTAGGCCCTTTGATAAATTGTTACAATTGATTAATAGTGTAAATACCAGTTTTGATTCTTTATAAAAGTCTACTACTAAGAGAGTATTGGATAGATTTTAGGAAGTAAGAATGCAAACATTCTGATGACTAAAGATGATAGAGTGAGATTGAATAAAGGTCTGCAAGTTATGTCAGATGCATTAATAGAAGGTGGTAAATTATATATCTTGTCTAATTTTTCCCAAATTCACTCTAGATATAGACAAGCAAATAAGTGTTTGCTAGGGAAAACTTGCTAGTATTTCACAGTCCTTTGATCCCAATGTAGCTCTAACAAGTAGTGTTGAAGGGTATATATTGGCTCTAAATGATCAGATCACTGCAAATCTCAATGCGCACAAGGACAGAATTTTGAGGAGAGTTGGTGAACTCTGATACTTGATTGCCCCCCAGTTGGACATCATGTTAAGCAATAAGGTAGACTACATGAAGGCAATTGCTCAACCTGTGTAATCAAATTTGAAAAAAGTAGAGAATCATGCGATTGTATTTAGTTCATTCATTACAGTTTTGGATAACTTGAAGAGTGGGTGGGACACACACCTTGGATTTTGGAAGACCATTTTTGTTGACATCTTCAAGTATTTGTAAAGTCTTCGGTAGGTATCTTTGTATATAAATTTTGGACAACACCCCATCTTTGACATTGATGTCAAAGAGGGAGAGAAAATGTGAAAAATGTATAGTATAGAAGAGTGTAATTACAGGTTTTAAAATTATTTGTCTAGGGGAGAGCCTTATAAATTCTTTTCATTCGGTGTATAGTTCTCAACACTTAGCCAATTTTCACAAGTATTACCATCAATGCCAAAGGGGGAAATCGTTGGAAATTGACACTCATTCGGTGGCTTCTAATGGTTGATTATTGGTTTAGGGTTGTCCTTGATGATAAATCTTCATGAGATTCCCATCCGGTAATCACATATATTTATTTCTGGAAGAGGATGTCAATTAGTAGCCAGTTAACCAGTATTTCAGGATGAACAAAGCAGTTTTGGTTCGGAAGCTTTCCAGTGATTGCGGAGCTATGAATCGTGTATGGGTTGATTGAACTGATATAGAGACATAATTTTATTGTTGTTTTGGTGATATTCATTTATCTTTGGTGATCCGGGAATACACGCTACATTAGCAAGCCGACATGATAAATGATTTATTTTATGATTGCAGATATATAAGACTAGTGTAGATGATCTTTTTGATAGATGATATGATTGTATGTGAGTGAATGGTGAATGAGAATCTATTTTGGCACAGTTTCACGTGTGCATTCTTGATTTGGTAGTTGACTGAGACAATGAACAGGGCATAACAGAGCAGAACAACAGAGGCGATTCAGTCAGTGTATTTGGCACTTAATCAGATCTCATCCAAGCATTATAGATGCTATTTTGGAGTTCATTTGTTGTTATTCATCATTTTAATTAATCAATAAGGTAGTGAGCCTTATGGGGTTGTATCCCTTATTGTATTTGAGCAGTGAGCTCTAGACAATGTGCCTGAATGCTTGTGCATTCCCCATATTGTACTATTGTTTTGCTACTGGCCATAGTAGAATAATATTGTGGGTTCAAATCCCACCGTGGTTTTTCCCATTTGAGTTTCCACATAAAAATCCGGTATTATGATTTTGTGGTTGATTGTTTTATTTTCTTGCATTTTAGTTTCATGTTCATGCTTCCGGTGGTTTAAAGTTAAGCTTGAAAATTTGCTAACTGGTAGATCACCGATTCACCCCCTCTTAGTGATCCCTGATTCCAATACATTTCTCAATGTGACAAATGAGGTCATTCGATACATAATTTCTCAAAGTTCCAAGTGCCATAGAATTTTTAGTGAGCCAATCCAATTGAGCATTAGGATCAACTTTAGGATCTGTTGGTGTTATCATTGTTCCATTTATGTAATGAATGAGTCCTTTTTCCATTAGCTTACTCCATGCTTTAATTTTCAATGATTCCATAATTATGTGGAGTTAGAAGTGGAAATTTAGGAGAACACATATCATCAAAATGAAAAAAAACAAGACAGAGAGAGGAACAATCACACAAGACACCCCCCAAATTCACTCAATCAAAGAACCCCTCGAAAATGATGATTTGGCACTTTATACTTAATGTGTGTACAATGGACCACTTGCAAATGAGGGCAAAGTGGCCTTATGATTTTAAAATTACAACTACCTCAAATAGGCTATATAAAGACTCAAACGAATAATGCAAGAGATCTAAATGAAATCCAAGCAAATTACAAGTACCAAATAGGCAAAAAAAGACCAAATACTGAAAGTACAATTTCTACTCAAAATGGTGAAAAACTAATAGTACTACATGAAAATAGATGAAAAATTATGCACTTTAGAAAAACAACACCTGAAAAGGAGGTCGTATGAGCCTAAATGGAGCTCGAGAAGTTATAGAATTGAGGATTGGGCAGGTACATTTGTGAAAATTAAAAAATTCTAAAAAATTTGTCCACCAAAATCAGAAACTAATCACACCACTATGGAGAGCATATTTTTTTGGCTCAAATAAAAACAATTACACTAAAAAGGGCCTCAAAATGACCAAGATATGAGCTTTCAAAGTTGGATTGGAAAATCAAAAAGCTCATTGGAGAGAGGTCAATTTTTTTTAAAAATGTGCTAACACATGTTGATGTCAGTATGAGCTTAAATTTGACAGTAGTTTGATCATCATGACAAACTTCACCCCCATGTAGTTGTACAACCACTGACGTTAGTAGTACAAAATTTTTTGATGTGTCGTAAGGAAAACCCGATGTGGCAGTTCGCGTGGCACATTACAAAATGTACAAAATATGATGAGGCACATTAACTCTACTATAAAGACAATCGATAGGCATTCACATGGTAGTGTGATGTGGCATCCATATAGTGACATGACAAACTATTTGCAAACTGGTGTAGGAGCACCTAGTTGGCCATATGCTTCTTTTTGGCCATCATGAGTTTTCAAGTTTTATGCTATTTCAAGTTGTAATAAGGTCTTATGGACAATTTTATGTCATCTCATATAATTTGTAATCATCTCATATCAAATTGTAAGGCCTCGGTACCATGGAAGTCGTATAGTTGTATTGGGTCCTAATAGGGTCAAAGTTGGTCAAACTCAATCAAATGTATCCACATGAGTGGAAATGGTGTAATAAGTATAATAGGATCCATTTTGATGTGTATTGAAGGTATTTGTGAGGTTTTGAGTCCATATGTTGAGTAGATAAAAAAAAATCGTCAAAAGATGAAAAGTTGCTTAGCAACTTTTACATTTTTTTTAATGAAGAGTTGTTTCCAATGGTTACCCCTTTCAAAAATTGGTTGGGGGAAATTGGTTTGGGTCCAAAAAAGTATAAATAACCCCATTTTGGAGCATGAATATACCCTAGATGTGTTTTTCTAGGTGATTCATGAGAAGAAGAATGAGAGAGGACATGGATAAACATTCTAGATATTGTTTTAGAGGTGATCCATGTTGGGGAGGAGAGTAGAAATAGCCTAGTTGTGTTTTGTTAGTTCCACTCATCCTTGTGTATGTGTGCAAGCGATGTCTAGTTTCAAGTATATGGCACCTCATATAAGAATTTGTTTTCTTTGGTTTCGAGCATGCTTCAACCTGTTTAAGACATATAATGCAAATGCAAATGCCAAGGGGCGAATGTATGGTTTCGGGAACATCTCATATAAGAGTTTGTTTTCTCTAGTTTGGAGAATGTATAACCTTGCATAAAACAAATGCATGCCTAGTTTCAAGGACATCCCTTGTAGGAGTTTATTTTCTTTTGTTTTGGTGATGTGCACCCCATCTAAGACATATATCAATGTTGTGTCTAGTTTCAGGTGTGAAGCATCTCACATAAGAGTTTGTTTTCTCTAATTCTGAGTCTAAACACCTTGTTTAAGACGTGCAAAAAAATAGTACAATATAGTACGAAGAGGGTGATATGTATTCCCCCTTAAGATGTCAACACAGCCCTATGTTGATGTCTTAAGGAAGATAGAAACAAGGATACCCAACCTTCAACACTAAGGAGATATCCTTTTAGGCAACAATGTTTATAAATCCAATCTAAAGAGGGAATACTCTTATAATCAAGAAAACTATAGTTGAAAAAGAGATATATCTCAACAAGTGTAAAGAGGATCCTTGGAGGAGAAGAGATATTTGCTCAAAATACATCTACCTCCAAGAGGATTTTCTTGAACAAATATAACATCTTCTACCAAAATAAGGGAAGGGGGAACAAGAATGCATACCTTCCTCCTATTACTAGGTGAAAGGGATTCTCAATGAAGGATTACACACTTTGACCCAATATGAAGGGTAAGTTTATAATAGATATACATTGCCAAGTGAAAAAGAGGTTGTAGCCAAGGACATTCACCTCTTGAATAAGAGAGAATCCTTGAGAAAACAACTTCTTCATGCAAGAAATGACACCAAATCATAAGAAAAAACTGCTCAACAAAGGAAAGATGGATCCTTAGAAAGGATAGGAGAGAGATAATTGTCCCCAAAGCGTAGTTACAATGAGAATAATTACGCAACCTCTAAGGAGATATTAGATATAAAAAAATACACAAAATACTCACATGAATATTAAATGTAAAAAAAGACATTTATATATGTAAAATGCAACTCTAAAGAAAAGGTAATCTTCAATGAGAAAGAGAGAAATAATTAGAAGAAAGATCGCATACTCCACTAAGGAGAGATTAATCATAAGAGACATACCATTCCATGCAATAAAGGATATCAAAAGATGAAAAATGCAACCCCTAAAGGGAATAGTGAAACCTTAGATAGAGAGAAAAAATAAGATAGCACAAGAATGAATCATGTTGCTGCCCCAAGATGTTTGATATGGAAAAAGAATCACCTCTATTGATAAAGAGCCCCCAACTAAGTTAACTACTTGTGTCATAGGGTGAGGAGAAACATGAAGGTTAAAATAATACTAAGGCACTACCTTCTCCCTAAGAAAAAAGAGAGCAAGATCAATTGAAAGATGTGTGTGAGCACTGCAAGTTCTTGAACAAGTTCCTTAATTTTTTTACAATTTCCAAGAGAATGAGAGCCACCATGATGAAAAAGACAATTCTTATTACCTTGTGCTTATTGCTAAACTTTACAAAAGGAAAAACAACATTCTTATCATATTTCAATTTCCAAAAGATTCTAGTAGCTAATTTCTCTTTATCATTAATAGGATTAGGCATTGTCTCTTGTGATCTAAACTGAGGATTGTTAGAAGAATAAGGATTATCATCAATAACATTAAGTATACCTATATAAATTAGTCTTTTCATTCCATTTTGAAAATAAGGACAATCATTGGTATCATGTGTTGAATATCTGGGTAAATGAGAGGGTGGGGCTGGGGGGGGTGAATCAGGTGACAACTTAAATAATTTCTTCAATTCTTTCACACATCCATAATAATTGACAAAATTATTTAAAACAGATATAACATTAAAAACGCATACACACAACACATCACACAATGGACACTAGATATGATATGAAAAACCTAATAAGGGAAAAATCATAGAGAATGTTAGTTCTCAATATAAAATACTAGTTAAGGTGATTTTTACAAAGGGTGACTCATTGCCAAAATGCTCACTGCCTAAAAAAAAGGCTCACTGCTAAAGAAAGAAAGACAGAAAGAAAAGTAATCCACCTCTGTAGCTCATATGCAAAACTGGAACTACTTCCGGTGCCTCAACACCAACACATTTCTCACATCATCAATAATCAAATCATTCCTTTTCAATCTCACATATCTTCAATAACAATGCCACACTTTTTCCGTGCTAACACAATCAAATCATCCTCATATATATAGTGTCTTCTAGGAAGCATAATCTTCTAAGTTGACCAAGGCAGAGATCTAAAATAGGTCAACACTAAACACCAAGATCAAATATTGACACCAATGACAACCATTATGTTGACATCAATAGCAACCAATTATACTCATCAACAATACATTTGCAACATCGTGATCATTAGATTGATGATGTGAGCAAAAATGAGTTTTTAAAGAAGAAGCACCTTTAGAAGAACAATGTGTCTTTTGTCTTCCAAGATGATCCTTAAAGTCTTGAATCCTAAGGAGATCATACATAGGAGAATCATGATAATTTCCTAGACCTTCAATATTAATTCGTGTAGGAGGGTTTATAGGGATATAGAGAGATAGAAACGCCAATATTTTGATCCTGCCCCTTGCGCTAGGGTATGTGTATGAGAAGAAGATGGTGCCATGTTGCTCTTCAATGATTTCTCTCTATTAGAGAGATCATTGATAGGAGTATTAGCTCTTTCTTCATTCATATTAGATATCCCAGGAGAGGTACAAGTATTAGGTTTTTCATTAACATCTCTAGGATTAGGATCTACAAAAGATTTTAGGTGATCTATATATGAAATGAATTTTCCTAAAAATATCACCATAAAACAACATGCACTATAAATGAAAGCTTTTAGATCTAATTGATTGATATGAAGCAATTTAGAGATTCTAAAAGTGCAATATGCCAAAGTGCTATGAATGAAAAGAAGCAATGTGAAATGAAAGAAGTCATTATCCAACACATGATTATGATAAATGTAAGTGAAAAGCAATGTAATCATATGTGAAATAGAAAATAAATAAGATCTATTAAATGTCATTATGAATATTTTAAAATCATATTTGAATATTGATTAAAAATTCATGCAACCCACAAAGCAAAATAAATTAGGGTTTTTATGAATTAAACCTCGAAATTTATGTAAATTGATTAAAATAAGATCTATGAATGCAAAAATTAATTTTAGAATGTTTACAAATAATATATGAAACAATTAATCCAAATTAGAGAACTCACAAGCTCAATTTTAAAATTTTTAAATAAGGGTTTTTGTGATTTTAACCTCAAAATTTTTGAAATTCAATTGCAAACTAGACTTATGAATGTATTTTTGAATTTTAAATTGCATAAACACTTAAATATAAGAACATAAATCAAAATTAAAGGTGTAAGGAGTAGGAGCCCTACAAATTGAGATACCTCTCCATAGAATTTTAGGGCGAGCAATAAATTAAGAAACCCTGAGTCAATTGATGTATGCCTGCTAGAGTAAGGGGTTGGGAGCTCCTCAAATTAACCCCCCCCCCCCCCCCCTCCCCCCACCAATTCTATGGGATCTACTAGATTAATAAAGAGGTTTCTCGACCTACCCCAAGACAAATTGGGTGAGGGCTAGGGGGTTCCCCTACTATTTGAAGGCTCCCACTCAATTTGAATGCAGCATAAATTAATGGTAGAGGGTCTCGATATATCTACAAAAGTGAGGAGTATGCTTGTGCATTTCTACGAGAACACCAAAAAAACATAATCCAACCTCACGTAAGATAGCAAAATTACGGTTGAGCAATATTGGGTTCACCAAAATGTAATGTGGTGAAAATATTAGGGTTTCCACCACAAGAGGGATGCAAACCACTAAATTTTGCTTAGGGATTAATTACATTAGGGAAATATAGGAATTAGATAGATCTCAATCTAATAGATCTAGATTTTGATCTAATTCCAGGGGTTTAAGTACCACTTCTTCCCCTTGAGTTGAATTGAATTGTTGAAGATGTTGAAAATAGGGTAGAATATGCTAGAATGAAGTAGAAATGCACAAACAATGAGCTACAGTCATCAGATCGAGCCATCAACCTAGATTTGAGCAATGAAAGAGTATTTAGACATGTTCCTAGAAGGAGCTCCTAATTATTTGGGACCAGGTTGAGATCTTTCCCTGGTACTCCACACTTTTTGTACTCCAATGCAGGGTCGATTCGTCACTGTAAATAAAGATAATTTTGAAGATTGCAACTCTGTATCTATTCCTGCACATAATAAAGAACGGAAATTGGTTGGGAATAGGGATTTTCCTAAGTCAAACCACGGTTTAGGAATTGAACTTGAATGAAATATTGCAAATACTGAAATAAATGATGGAAAGATATACCTCAAATGATCTGTAATGATCAATAATGATACTTTACTTCTTGAATGTAATCACATATGTTGCATGAAATGGCATGAACATGACAAAACGCTAATCACACACACATGCTTGCATATGAATGATGTAATTTTTCTCCATAATGGATGAATGAAGAATATGCAAGCTTGAAGATCTTTGGAAATACTTGATGATGAACACTACAATGCTTGAATGCTTGGATGTGAAGACATACTGAAATAAATTGATTAATGTCTTTATCTATGAGATCCTAGGTCAAATTACTGATTAGGTCAACCTCCAACAGTCATATAGAGCCACCTATTTCATTTCCCACTAGAGAGATAGGTCTCAACCCTCTCTTGAAAAATGGGCCCCATTGAGGGGGACTAGGGCGTTGGGCACTCTGGTCCAGGACCAGGGTGCTAGGTCCTCCTCTATTAGGGACCAAAATTAAGTCCCAAAGAGGAGGACACCCCTCCAAAGAGTCATTTGATAGGTGTATATGGCATGAAAATTGGAGTTAAGGCACTAAACGGACTTGGATAGGGGATGAGGGGGAGATGCGCTAAAGTAGGAGCACAAACATGAGGTGTAAATTGACTCAGTGACAATTTACGATACTATAGTAACAAAAAATTGTGAAAAAATATCCATCCACTAGATATTGGTGCGACAAATTTATATTTTAAAAATTAGAATTTCATTCTTCCTATAAAAAGTGTTATTGATTACAAAATAAATGTTACTTCTAAAAAATGTTGATTGTTGTAAATATTAAGTTATTAAAAGTTGCATAAGAATATGAAAAATTAATTTCTAATTATTTAAAAAAAAAATATTTAGAATCTATATGAAAAATGTCACAAATTTGTATTTTACTTCATCTTCAAATTCTTAATGGTTTAGCTGCTATAAGCATTAGAAAGTAAAGATTTGGTGCAAAATGTTGATTTTTGTGTCAAGTTTAGCCAAAAAGTGTAACCCAGTATTGTGGGATCACCTAGTTATAATGCTTAGAAGGTAGTTAGGGTTTGGTGACTAACAGTTTGCAATGTGATTTTTATATTTTGTCTTCAAGGTGATAGGATCTAGCCAATAGTGATAGGAACTAGTTAATGGTGACAATCTAACTAGTCAATAGTGACGAGAACTAGTTAATAGGGATAGGAACTAGTCAGTCTCGACAAGAAATTCAAAAAATACAATAAACAACATAATGAAAATCACGTTAATAGATGAAATGACTTATAAGGTCATATTTAAGGTCAACATTTCATCTTTCAAAGGTGTGAATATGAAGATTTAAGATTAGTTTTTTAAATATTAATGGTTATTTCCTGTGACAAGATTTTGATGGGCAGTTATCAATTTTGTTTTATGTGTAATAGTTGTTGCTAACTTTTGGTGCATCGATGGACTTGATGAATTAAACCAAAAAGACTTTCCTCTATTTTTAGTTGGTGTGATGAGAATAAAATGGCAGATTTTTTCCTTCTGTAGACATATGTTGAAGAGTGAAGCAGAACTTTAGTGTTGTATATGGTTGTAAATAAGTACTGTAGTGAGTTTCATTGTAAACAGAGTAACCCTTTGTATCCATGTTTTTACTATTGCAGATAAAAGAAGTTGATTAGTGATTTGTATAGAAAATAGAGTAACCCTTTGTATCATAATTGCTCTCTTTCTTATTAGACTGGGTGCTCTTATTTCCAATGAGGCATATATTGTGTTTCTAGTAAGGTATAGATTGAAAACAACGAGGTTTATGGTGAGTGAGGCTTAATCAAATTCATTTTCATAGTGTTTTTTTACCCTTCTAGGGTTTTTCCAAACACTTGTGCTATGTGATATGCATGCGTAACTCTTGTGTTTTATTAGCAGTTGTATGCTTTGATGCTACTACTTTATGTTTAATGATTTTATATATGCCTTGGTGTCATTGTGTTACAATAATTTAGTTGTTAAATGAATTATTTTATTGATCACTGATTCACTCCCCCATCACCCCCCTCTCGATGGTCTAGAGTATTCCAACAATATAGGTAGGTAGGGAGTGAGGGGAGGTGTGTAGAGAAAGAGGAGACAAAGAATAGGGAGTCAAGGATGTGAGAGAGTGGTAGAGAGATAGGTCTATAATTTGGGAGAGAGAGGAGAGAGTGAGATAGAGAGGTAGAGAGGAGATAGAGGGGAGATAAAAGTAGAGAGGGAAGGAGGGAGAGGTGGAGAGGTAGAGATGGAGAGAGATCTTTCTTGGAAGACAGATGTATGTAGAGATTTAGATATGTCAGTAGGGAGGGTGAGAAAGATATGTAAAGAGATATATAGATGTATATGTAGAGAAATTGAGGTGTTTAGAGAGAGAGGAGATAAAGAGTAGAGAGTTAAGAATGTGAGAGACGAAGATAGAGAGATAAGTCTAGATTTTGGGAGAGAGGAGAGAGTGAGATAGAGAGGTAGAGAAGGGATAGAGGAAGAGCGATATGGAGAGAGATAGGTCTAGAACTCAAGGAAGATAAAAAGAAAAAGAAAATGATGATAGGAGCCTACTAATTACTGATATTTGACTAGATCTAAAAAAATTATAAGATCTTCTAGAATCTGGAATTTACATTATAACTCCTCGAAATTTGAAACCACTTCTCAAACATCCTGTTAATATATACATGAAACATAACTTAAAGTATAAGAAAATAAAAATACATTGAAATGTGATTTATACTTAAATGTTATATTTCATGTATATTTAAGTAATTTTTAATACTAAAAAATAAACATTTTAAAAATAAATGGGATCCTATTTTATTTTTGAAATGGGATCCCATTTATGAAATGAGATCCCATTTTGTTTTGTAATGAGATCTCATTTCATAGATTTAGGCTTGAGATCTTGTCACGAAATGGGACCCTGTTTCAAAGTTTGGCTTAGGATCCTAAAGCATAACAAGATCCCGTTTCATTCAACACATTTTCATGTTTTGGGCTAAGTATGAAACTTCCATTCTAAGTGGACTCAACTTTATGCACTTACCCATTAGTGGACATTGATTTGAAGATATATCTATGCCCGAGTCACTCTCATCCCTTTTTGCAAAAGTTGGCTATTCCTATTGAAGATGACCAAATGCATACCCAACAAAACCAAAGTGGGCGTCATGTTAATTCTCTTCACATACAAAGTCAAAATAACAACCATTCACACACCAATAGTTGACCTCATGGTCCAAAACATGGTCATCCTTCAAGCAATCAACAATATGGTCCATCCAATGATCAAAACCAAGATCATGATTTCAATACTGGCCACACTCATGATCATAATACCAACCAACAGTACCAACAATACCAACAATATCATACTTGTGTTCCTCCTCCAAGTAGCCATTGCAATAATTGCACTCCTCCTCCACCTTCGCTTGAGGGTTAATACAATAACTATGTTCCTCCATCGCCATCTGGTGGCCAATATCATGCTTATATCCCCCCTCCTAGTTGTCATTACAATCATTACATTCCTCCTCCTCCACCACCTAGTGGCTTAGTCATAGGGATGACTCAAGTAGAAATAGCACAACCCAATGGGGATTTGACATTGTTAGTGTGATACTTACAACATGTTGGTAAACAGATTTGTCATTGTCATTAGGAAATTTGGAGTAAACATCAAAAGCACAAAATTAGGCAACCACAAACCTAAAATACTAATGAAAATATCCTAATACATTCAATAAAGGAATGAAGACAAGATTGTAAAACTAAAATGCAAACCAAAATGTTGGAATCTCCTTCATTTTTCCTCCATTTTTCTTCTTTCTCCTTCAAATTGATGTTTGTGGATCTCACCTATAAAGCAAGTGTGATGCAAGCAAGATAACGATAGCAAATCGACAACATAAGGATACTAGAATTGTGGTTCATTCTGATGAGAAATGTATCCAAATAATAGAAAAATTGGAGAGATGACAATAATTAGCAAGAAATCGATATTACATGCAATTGGATTCAAAAATGGGAAAAATCATATTTAGAAATAAATGTCATTGCACACTTTCCATGCAAGAGGATAAGACTAGCCATCAAATCTAATGTTAGGATAAGATGCCATATCCAAACTCATGATGAATGAGGAATAATGCTTCCAAATTAAAGCACAAAAATAGGAGCTACTTGAGAGAGATAATGAGTTGGAAATTAGGATTTAGCAATTATGAAATTAGGTGGAAATGATGAATTAGAAATTCAGAAATTAGAAATTAGGTGAAATTAATTAATAAATATCCATTCATTAATAAATTCACAAAAGAGGGGGAATAATTTAGCCAATTAAATAAATATTTAATTGTGAGAAGAGGACTTAGGATAAATAAATAAATTATTTAACCTAGATAGAAAATGACAAATGTGATTAAATGATTAAATCACAGAACCCTAGGAGATGAATTAGAAATGCAAGGACGACAATTGGGTCTTGACAAAAGATAATTGATGTAGGGTCGATTTGATCAATAATTCAATGATGAAAATTGGATAATTGATCAAGTGTCAATGTTGATTGAAAAAGATCAATGATAAATTGATCAAGACTGACAAGGATGAAATTGATAGACACCAATTGATGAGGACCAATGACTAATCGATCCAAATTGACGAGAAATGATGATTGATTGAGATCGATGACAAATTGATCAAACATTGATAAAAGGTCGACTTGATGAAGGTTGAATGACCAAAGACCAATGACAAATCGGTCGCAAATTGATGATTGATCAATACAAAGCCCTAATTCGACATTGAGAAGGGTTGACGATGTCCAATTGACATGATAATATTGATAATGATCAAAGATCGCAATTGATAAAGATAATGTTGACAAAACCTAATTGAAAATGTGACAAATGCAAGAAACGTGGCAGGATGACAAAATGTCGACAAATAATAAAGATCAAGTGTGCGACATAGAAGAAATGTTAATAAGATTCGAATACCCTAAAATAAGGTCACGCAAACATGTTAAAGTATGACACCGCAAGCGTTGACCATTTTTAGATGCCTACAGTCACTATGATTGTTTCTCTAAAGTTGACCATATTTTCATGAAGAGTAGTGACAATCATTCCAACAATTAGAGAGATTGTGGTGAAATCACAATCTTCCTCTACAATTTAGAGGGGTAGGTCCCTCGTATGATGGAGGTATTTGTAGTTTTTGTGTATTTTTAACTCGAAAGTACAAAAAGGAGGAAAAACAAAACTAAAAAAATTGGATAACAAAAACCTTGATAGTAGATGCACAAATACCAAACAAGAATTTCATGATTGATAACAATTACAAGGGGGTTTATAAGCACATATGTTTAGATGCACAATAACAATGAACGGAGGATGACATATCTCAACATATGAAGATATAAGTTACTTCAATACATTCAAGCTAAGATACCAAAGCATGTTTGTGTATCATTACATCAATTGCACATATTATCAGTAATTTACACAAATACATAAAGGGATTAATGATTCAATCATATGAAAAAACAAAAATAATAACATAAGAATACATTTAGAACATACGAACCAAAATGCTTTCTCCAATATCATTTGAAATTATACAATTCCAAACACCTTTTATACATAATACCAAACCCAAACTAATTAACATTTTCTCTCCTAAATTCACCCCGTATAAATGTCCCCCTTTCCATTTGAATTAGCCTTGTATTTATAGACTCTCCTCTTGATAACCACTTGGTAAATACTTTATACTTTTTGAAAAAATAAAATAAAATTTATTTTAGTTAGAACTTTATCAACTTTTACATAAGTAAAACTTATTTAATAACTTTATTTTAGTTAGAACTTCTGGTTTTGCATGGGAGCAAAGGATTAGGAACTTGGCACTATAATTTCCATTACATTTTCCTGAAAATTTGTAAATCATTTTCAACAATTCATTCCGTATGGAACATGAAACTATTGCATCTCATTAGATGAGACCTCTATGAGACATTTTGTCAAACAATTCAGCTGCGATGTCTATGATTCCACATTAACACAGAACATTTCCAACATTAATATTTGACAAAAATTCCACTTCTGCATGCTTTGATGGACATACATAGTTATTTCAAAGCTGTTTCTAAGCTTTAATTAATTTTTTTTGAAAATTTTTCCTATAAATTCATTTTTGTGCAGCTTCTACAATCGTTCAATTCCATGAGATGACATCTATTTGAGCCTTTCTATCAAAACATTTATTTCATCTTGTGTGGGTGTGTGCAAATAAATCTTACTGCACATATTTTACTATTCTAGTATGCCATGCCTATTTTAAGTGATTAAAGTTTTTTGGGTGGGTAACATAACTATATAGTCATGCTTTTGAATTTCAAAATTCACAATCCTAATCAGTGAGTTGTGCAATTGTATTTCATAATTCTTTTTTCACTTTTTACAATTCACAACTTGCATTTATTTTTCATCATTCTGGTCTTTTTCAATTTTTACAATGCATAACTCGTTTGTGTTCACTTTTCACCACTCACAATTTACAAGCATCTACTTTTTACAACTCACGATCTTTAGTTGTGAGTTGTGCATTTTGATTTTATAAGCCACAATCTCTCGACATTCAAATTTCATAAGTCACAACCTCTTGCATTTGACTCTTCAAAATCACAACCTAGTTGGGAGTTGTGAATTTAGATTGAAAAACCTCTTACAACAATTTTAACAATTCCAAACCTTTTGACGTTCAACTTTGACAACTTACAACTCATATCCTTTTTGTTGTGTGTTGTGAAATTGATTCTCACCTTTTGACTTTTAAAAAAAAAGAAGTGAATTTATTTAATTTTATTTTTATTTTTATTTAAATTAATTCACGTGTTTGTGCGCTTTTATAGAGACTTCATCATAACTTTTGATTGGGGGAGGATTTTGGACTTGAAATTCTGACTAGACACTAAGAGGGATGTAGTGAATATAACCTAGACAAATTTATTCATGACGAAGCATCAACAATGATATTTTAATAATTTTCGAAAATAGCCTCATAAAAATATAAGTATTAAAATCTCATAAATGGTGAAGTGGGTCTTCATGAAAGTTGACCCTATAACTCAAAATGGTACTAAATCCATGTCTATAGGTTGGTTTTCCTTAATGCCTCATAATTTTTAGAATTTTAACGTTTTTCAGTTTTGACCAATACATGGTAGGACTCAAGATGATGGCTTTGAACTAAAACCACATAATTATATATCCTAAAATCTTTTGACAAGTACACATTTCAGATAAGCTAGATATTGGATTTAATGCAAAAGTTCAAAATTTGAGTGCTTGAAAATTAAGGCAACACAACAACAATTGGCTATTATGCGAACATGGATCCCTGTCAAGAATTGTATGCTTTAGGATATTTGTCCTTATCCTTTTGATAGGTCTATACCCATGCCACCTTTTTCCTCGAATTTTGGTGTTCTTAGATTTCACAAGTATAAAGGGAAAGGTGATCCTAAGGAGTATATTAGAGAGTTCTTCACTCCTTGTATAGAGTTGGATTATGATGATTCTTGTTAATGTGAATCTTTACACGTAGCCTAACTAGACAAGCTATGGAGTGGATTTCATTATTACCTCTTGGGATTAGGTGTTAGGATGAGATAGCTAAAAAATTCATTACACACTTCTCCTATAATATTGATTATGAGGTCTCCATGACAACTTTATGTAACACCACGAAATGTAATGAAGAATCCTTTTAGTCCTTCTTACAAAGATGGAGATGTCTGGCTAGTCATTTCCCTTGTCATGTTCTATAAAAACAAATGGTTGAGATGTTCACATAGAACCTAAATTATGAGATTGGATTTGAGCTTCATAAATTATGTTTGACCATATTTTAGGAAGTTATTGAAAGGGTCTATCTATTAAAAAGATCCTAATTGAGCAAGGTACCATCAAGATCTACAAAGATAACAAGGTTGAACCTAATTCAAGTAATAAGGAAAAACCCCTCTTTTGGAACAAGAACAAAAACATTGTTAATGATGAGGTATTAGATAAAAACATGGTTAAGTTGATCCAAACTTTGCTGAGCTTTCTAGGAGCTAGCACATCGAACAACCAATTTAATACCCAAAGGACAAAAAAGCCTATGTTGTGAAGAAAGTTTACACCTTTGGGTGAACCCATTGAGTTAGAATTGAAAAAAGCTTGTTGTTAATAAGATCATTACCTTGTCGGAAGCCAAACCATTTGAACCTAGGATCAAGCCTTCATGATGGAATGACAATGAGTATTGTGAATGTCATGGTAACAAAGGTCCCAAGACTAGAAATTGTCATAAGCTTAAAAATCTTATTGAGGACCTCATTGAGAGTGGCATAGTTTATGTTGAAGGTTATTCATCCAATGAAGAACATGTAGTGTTCAAGGATCCCTTTCCTAAACACAATTTGAAAAAAAGATAGAAAGACTAATCCCAATGCCAATGCTAGTTATGCCAATGTCTCCTATGAATATGTAGTCAATCACATTATTGATATGGACCATCACTTCTCTACCATAATTGTCAAGATAAAGCCCTTGAATGCAATGTAACAACCCATCAAGGTAAAGTGACCTTGCAAGGTACCATTTCCAAACCTACTTCCTCATCCAACTAATATGACCTTGTGGAATAACTTGCAAAAACACCTACCTATATATCCATTCTTGAGTTATTATGCATATCCCCTATGCTTAAGGCTTGATGAAGGGTACTCCCCTTATAAACTCAAACACACAAGAATAATAGAGAAATAAAAAAAAAATGTGAGAGAGGAAACACTTGCTTCTTATTATCTTATTGAAATGAAATTACAATATTCAAAAAATATCATGCAAGAGCCACATGGGCATTCCCATTACAATAATCTGCAAGTTAGTCCCACAATCTGCACTACAGGAATTGTCCTTTATAACCCTCGTTCATCCATTTTTATAGCATTTATAACTGCCTTAGAATTTTTGGGAAGTGTGGTTTTTTCCCTTTTGGCACCCAGTGGTCCATCATTTCATTTTTCCCACCCAGGTGGAATTTTATTGAAACTTGAGTTCTAGTAGCACAACTTCTGGGAGTCATAACTTTTGACTCAAGCGTCCAATTTGCTATTATAATATATCATTGGGAAGCTCGCTAAGAGATCTACAATGCCAAATACATCAAAGATCTAATTGTCACTTTTTTAAATCTTTTCAAGGCCTCTAAGGTTTTTTATTATGAGTTTTATGCTTCATTGGAGAAATTGCATGGGACAAAAACTTTGATATCTTTCAAACTGATCAATATATTGAGGTGATTATTTTGCCAATCAACTTATTTTTCAATTCCACTCCTTTAGACTGGATTTTTCATGTCTGTACGACAAAAAACAAGCAAAACTCTTGAAAATGGTGCGTGACTATTTTTGCTATTTTTATCTTCTACACAATTTATATAATGCAACCAACCTAATGGGTCCTACATAACAAAGGAGAAACCACAAAACAAAGGAAGATGCAACATTTGTTTATTAGGGTGATGCATGATTTCTCTTATACCCTAGATGCTCCTACATCAGACACTTGGGGTAATTTGAGAAGTGAAATATCACATCTCGAGTGTTCAAAGGAAAACCAAGGTGGTCAACCTCTACTTTGGACAACCATGAAGAGTCTTCAATGGGCTTTCCTTTCCACTTGACCAAATACTCCTCATACTTACTATTTCTTGTGCTTCTTCCTATAGAGGTGGGAATTTGTTACCTCTAAGATGATGAATCTTAGAGAGAAAACTATCTGCCACTACCTCACTTAAAATGGTGCTAAGGGTGAGCCAGGGGATATGAGATATATAGATAATCTAACACAAGATAGACAGACCTTCTAGACAACTCTAGTAGCTCTCTGTGACTAGGATGAACACGTGGAACTAGGACTCCAGTGCGGTGCACTACCATCCTATATGGACAGAAACAAAGAACCGTATAGAGAAGGGACTGACGGTCGTACAAATAAATGAAAAAAGAACGATAATATAAAAATACAAAAAACTAGGAAATAAAGTGAAATAAGAGAAAAGGGAACAAAATAGACGAACAGTAGGTCCATGCTATGAAGCCTCTGGATCTCTAATACAACCTGCACACAAGATAGAAAGGAAAAATGTTTGGGGTTGCTTGGGGATTTGCCTTAGTCAAATCCCTATTTTGGTGTGTGCACCTCCATAGATAGCCAGATAGATAGATAGATAAATACAATAAATGCAAGATAAGATAAATGATAAATTATTTGATGGATAAGGGATGTGATAAATCCCAAGATTCTCAAAGATGAGATAAATGGATAGATATTACCAAATAGGCTTGAAAAAATCCAAGAGAGTTGCAAGAGGTTATTGTGACAGCTTCAGAGTGTTGTAGAAAACTAGAGACTGTTGTAGCAAGCAAAGAAGAGTAAGAGAAAGTTGTGAGAGCCAAGATAACTAGAGATTGTATGGAGGAACTAAAGAGATTGAAAGAAGAGAACCCAATTCATTTAAAAGAGAGAAGAGGAGGGAAAAAGAGGGTCAGCGAGCCGTTTGAAAGATTCGGAGCCATTTCCACCGACATGTGCTTGTGACAAGTGGAAAGGTGCACTCAGAATCGATATTTGAACATTAAGATGTCATGATACTAACACAGGACATGCTAATGTCCGCGTGGTGTGTTAATGATCGAATGAATCACGCTAAAAAATGACAAGTGGCAAGAGAAACATGTGGCTAACATGACACAAAAGCTAAAGGATGGTTGCTGAAAAGGTGTCTTGATCATCATGAGAGGGAAAAGGTTGATGCAAGGGCTGAAGTGATCCTACTCAGGTACTAGGGGAATGGACACCAAAATCGTTACAAAAGATGTAGGTTGAATTAGAAAGGGGTATGCAATTTTTGACACTACATTTTCCCCTACTTTAGTGGGCTTATGAATTAACATGAATATGTACGCTAAAGGAAATCTATTGAACAAGAAATAGCATCATGATACCAAAAGGATAATGTAGAGGAAGCAAATAAATATCCAAGCCAAGGAAGCATGCCCCCAAGCTAAAGACCTACTAAATAGATACATTAGATAGAAAAACTTGCATGAGAGAATAAGGTTAGAACATGATAAAGAAAAAGATAACACACAGATGAAAGCACATAACAAATAAACCACAATCAAGAGTTAGAAAAGTAAAATAGACCTCAATGTAAAAGGTTCTCTTAGTACCATGCATCATCCCCAAAATAACAAGAAACAATAGATAGAAGAATTCTAAAATGAAGAGAAGAATGCAAGGATTGACCACTTCAAGGAAGAATGCACTTAGAAGTCAAAGAAGCAATCAATATTGAAAAGATAGTACATGACCCAAACACTAGCTTGATGCATTACTAGTGGTGATGTAGACATGATGACAATAAAAAAGATAGATCTAGCAAGTTGTGTTATGCCAGATGATCAAAGATAGTTAGCACCGACCTCACTCAGAAGGAAGGCCACTACTAATAAGGATAAAAAAGATAAATGTGAAGCTAAAGTAGATGAAATAAAGAAGAGAGTCACAATACGGAGACATATTTTTTGTTAATTAGATAAGATTGCCCCCAGCGAGATGAAGCTGAGATTTGGAATAGATATTGCTACTTGATACATCACAAACACTCTAACTGTAGACTAATATGTCATATAATAAGATAAAGGATAAAGATAAATGATAGATAAGCCAATCTAACATAAACGAGCCTCACTTTGGAGGAAAGCCCCTTGTTACGAAAAGATACAAGATAAGAAACCAATGTGATATGAGATACATCAATATGGATAGAAAAGTGCATTATGATAGATAGTCATACAATAGGGCAATGAGATATGTCGATATGGATAACCATACGATAGGGCAATGAGATAGATAGATATCGTCGGCATGGATAGCGACACGCTAGATAGCCATGCTATTAGGCGATCAAAGATAGATTTGGTAAGTAGTATGTTGGCCCCTACAAAGGTGAGTAAAAGAAATAGATCAAATTTTTTGGCCCCCATCCAGGGTATGTGCACAAAGATGGTGGTCAAAAAAGTGGACAACACCCAAAAAAAACATGGAAAAACAAGCAACGTGTATGTGGTTTTAAAATTTGAAATTCTTGCATACGCGCTTAGGTTTGTTCTTCCCGAGCCTAGAGAAGGTAGCGCGTATGTGCTGCTTTTAGGAAAATGAGTGCGTACGTGCTACGTCTAGAAAAATGAGCACATACCCGCTTCTTATAGGAAAATGAGCGCGTACGCGCTAATAATCCAAATATAACCACGTACGTAGTGCCTGTTAAAAAAAGTTTAAAAAAAAAAATTGGGTCTCATTACCCGTGATAGCGCATTTTGACTTCGTTTTTTTTTCATTTCCTCTCCACAGTCGTGAACTGGGTGCTAGATTTGTCCTCCAAGCTATGGATCAAGGTTAGTTTTTTTTAATTTTTGTCTTTCTTTCCCGTTCAATTTGTTTTACATTTTGAATTTAATTTCATTAATTTTGATTCGGGTTTTTCATTTTTTGTTTCAAAAACCAGATTCTTCTAATCCACAACAAGAACAACCAAATGCACCTCCTGAAAACCCACAAGAACAACCAAATGCACCTCTTGAAAACATACAAGAACAACCCCCAATTCCTCCTTTTGACTGGACAACCAAAACACAGGAGCAATTAATTAATCAGTTAGGACAAAATACATCTAAAATCAATAGACTGATTGTTAAATTGAAAACTTCTGAACTTGAGCATCATCAATCCATCGCCACTAGCCTAGAAACATTATCTAGTGGTGCCATAGTTGTTTCCACACAAATTACCAAATGGGGAAGCTTTAGGGATAGGTGTCGTCAATTCTATGTTGATGGGCTATCATACGATGGAGTAAAAAACAAAAATATTTCTAAACAACAAATATGTGCCCTTTTCATTGATCCCAAAATTGGTCAATCATTACCTCTTAATGCAAAGAGGTTTCCCATACATTGGTGTACCAATGTGCAAATGAAGAATCTTTTTTGGCAGAGGTGGTGGATGGTATTTGATGATCCACCTTGTAATAATTATGAGGTTCCATTATATTTTTTGAGAAAAGTATATTGTGAGTTTGTGCTCAATGTGCGCCCAAAATATTTTGACATGAGAGAGTTCCATGGTAGAGGTGGTGGCTCTACCCAAGATAGACCTAGAGCTCGTAGGCAATTAGCCGCAGAGATTCACCGCCCCCTAGCACCCAAACCCAAGGTGCATCAAGTTGTCCCTGTAGAGATGAAAGAGTTGACAAAGCTATAGACTCTTCAGGCAGCCACAACGTTGACTGGTGCCATCATCCAGCATGGGATGTCATTAGCACACCCTATTGTATTGGATGATGAGCCATTAGGTGGCGACAGAGAGCCCATCTAGCATATGTGTGTCAGTTGCTTGGGGATATGCTCAGGGATAGATGATGCAATCGGTGCAGATGGATCCTCATATCATCTATGCACGATTTGCGGGAGTAGATGTCAGGCCCGCATGACTGAGGATTTCACGCTGACAGATGAGTTGATGGACATGGTGTTTGCCCATGAGTGATAGACACAGGTGTGTTGATTTGAATTCATAGCATTTTTTTTATCAGTCACTTTAAATTTGTAATTACATATTTATGAATTTTCATTTATACATCGATTTAAATTGAGACAAATAATATGCATTTTAGGATGCAGCAGTGGTATCCCATACTTCTCCCCCAGTTACTATAGCTGCAACTTCAATGCCTGAGGTATAAATTTTGTTACATGTTAAATTATAATAGTACACTTTTAACTCAAAAAAATACAAGATATACTAACTATTTTTAATGCTTGGTCCAATTTTTGGTTTGTAGGTGTTGACAGGGGATGAAATGTCCTAGATTGATAAAATCACGCTCTCAACGATCAATTTTGGCCTACAAGGCTGTACAGTATCATATTTTGTACAACCCTTTTTATGTATTCTTTTGATGGAAAATGCTAGTCATTTCATTTCAGAAATTATGTTTAATTTATTATCTGTACTAATATCTCATGTTAATTTTATTTTTTTAGGGTACCCCCTCCACATCTAGGGCTCATCCTAAGAAAAAGAATTCCTCGAAGATGCCAAAACGGGTGAAGAAGGTAATTGAACACATTTTTAGTTATACAATTGTTTGAAAATGTTGAAATCAAGTATTAGTTGGGGTTTGTAGATTGATTAGTGTTTTTTGTCTATTTTACATGTACATTGGCCATTGAGCTATGTGGATTTGTTGAATGCACCCGATTCGCCCGTGGTTCAAGAGAGGGCGGAGGTATGTATCTCTACTTTATTTTCTTGATTTCATGATTATATGCATGCATACATGTGAACTTGTGATATATTATAATCTCATAATTTTATCATGCAGGAAATATCCATACCTATTTCATCAATGGTGAACCCTCCTCCGTGCACTAGAGAAGCATCTCAGGATCCAATACACTTTTGTTTGATATGTAAAATTAATTGTTTTTAACCTATGATACTTATCATTATATTAATTGTATTTAATCTTTGAACATTTTTTGTATAGTTAATAGCGATAGTTTCTCCATCGATGGTGAGCAATCCTCAGTCCATTGGAGAAGCATCTCAAGCACAGGTACGTCATTGTTCTCTATATTATAGCTTTTAAGTGTTTTTGATATATTTATGTTAGAACATTGTATTAATTGTACATTTAATCTACAATAGACCCCTTCGCGGTATGACCATAACGTTGATCCATTTAAGTATGTCTTCAAGAAAACTCCGAAGAGTGACAAGGAGAGGAGAGCGAAGACATTAGCTCCTAGATCAGCTAATGAGGTAATCTACATTTCAATTGCAAAGGAATTAAACTTAAATGCATAGTTATGTTGTTGACTGTGAACTATTTTATACAAAAGAATTCTAACTTGGTTTTTGAATTGTGGTTTTGTAGCCATCTACAGAGCCGCGTACTGCATCGAAGAGGCTTGATTTTGACGATCCACCACAAGTTTAGGATCATAGTGTTAGTTTCTACATTTTTATTGTATATCAATTTGGACATGGCATATGCCACATTTTTGTAATACTTGTATTGACTTGGCATATATATATATTCGATCCAATAAATGTGTACTGTGTTCATTATTTTGTATTCATTGTATTTTGTGGTTGTCCTTTTATAAATGTAAATGAATATTTGCATATGTAATCAACAATATGAATATAAACAACAAAAATATATGATATAAAACATTGCAATCATGGAATATGATTTGATAAAATTTCTAAAATGTTGAATTAACCCTACAAAACTCCTTGTATTCAGTTCATTATTGTGTATTCTTTGTATTTGGTGGCTTCCCTTTTATAAATTTAAATGAATATGTGCATATGTAATCAATAATATGAATATAAACAGCAATATGTGTTTGGTACGAGAGCACCCTCCCGCTCGCAATGGTCAAATTTTGTTCATCATGTGCACAAACCAACATTGCAAGCATGTCCAGGTGGGCAGGTTTACACTAGGCATGCCCCTGTCGTGCATCCCAAAGCATCGGAACATCGAGAGTCATACCGTACCGGTGCAATCTCTCAAGTGCCCTAAGTCCAAAAAATCGTCAAAATTTGACGCACTGTATCTTCAAATCCAAGACACATATGGTGGATCCGTTTGAACCCATGGGGTCGCGTGAGGCTCCTCTACAATGACTTGTCTCAAATTTTGACAAGTCAAAGCCATTTTCAATTGGTAGCATTTTTTTGCCTGCTGCAAAAACCATGAGTTGCATGCAATGCAAAGTTTCTAGATTGGTTAGAATTGATTTGGTTCGTCGTGTGCACAAACCGACATCGCAAGCACATCTGAGTGGGTAGGTTTACGCTAGGCATGCCCCTGTCATGCATCCCAAAGTGTCAGAACATTGAGAGTCATACCGAACTAGTGCGATCTCTCAAGTGCCCTAAGTCCAAAAAATTGTCAAAATTTGATGCACTATATCTTCAAATCTAGGACACATATGGTTGATCCATTTGAACCCATGGGGTTGCGTGAGGCTCCTCTACAATGGCCTATCTTGGTTTTTGACGAGTCAGAGCCATTTTCAATTGGTAGCATTTTTTCGCCTGTTGGAAAAATCGTCAATTGCATGCAATGAAAAGTTGTCAGATTGGCTAGAATTGATTTGGTTCGTCGTGTGCATGAACCGACATCGCAAGTGAATCTGAGTGGGAACTTTTACGCTAGGCATGCCCCTGTCATGCATCCCAAAGCGTCGAAACATCGAGAGTCATACCATACCGGTGCGATCTCTCAAGTGCCCTGAGTCCAAAAAATTGTCAAAATTTGACACACTGTATCTTCAAATCCAAGACACATATGGTCAATCCATTTGAACCCATGGGGTCGCGTGAGGATCCTCTACAATATCTTGTCTTGGTTTTTGACAAGTCGAATCCATTTTCAATTGGTAGCATTTTTTCGCCTGCTGCAAAAACCGTCAATTGCATGCAATGCAAAGTTGCCAGATTGGCTAGAATGATTCGGTTCGTCATGTGCACAAACCGACGTCGTGAGAGCATCTAGGTGGGTAGGTTTATGCTATGCATGCCCCTGTCATGCATCCCAAAGCATTGGAATGTTGAGAGTCATATCGTACCGGTGCAATCTCTCAAGTGCCTTGAGTCCAAAAAATTGTCAAAATTTGACGCACTGTATCTTCAAATCCAGGATATATATGGTTGATCCGTTTGAACCCATGGGGTTGCGTGAGGCTCCTCTACAATGTCCTGTCTCAGTTTTTGACGAATCGGGGCCATTTTCAATTGGTAGTATTTTTTCGCCTGCTGCAAAAATCGTCAGTTGCATGCAATGCAAAGTTGCTAGATTGGCTAGAATTGATTCGGTTCATCGTTTGCATGAATTAACATCACAAGTGCATTTGGGTGGGTAGGTTTACGCTATTCATTCCCTTTTCATGCATCCCAAAGCATCGAAACATTGAGAGTCATACTGTACCAGTGCGATCTCTCAAGTGCCCTGAGTCCAAAAAATTATCAAAATTTCACGCACTGTTTCTTCAAATCTAGGACACATATGGTCAATCCGTTTGAACTTGTGGGGTTGCATGAGGCTCCTCTACAATGGCCTGTCTTGTTTTTTGACGAGTCGGAGTCCTTTTCAATTGGTATCATTTTTTTGCCTACTACAAAAACTGTCAGTTGCATGCAATGCAAAGTTGCCAGATTGGCTAGAATTGATTCGGTTCATCATGTGCACGAACCGACATCGCGAGCGGTTAGGTTTATGCTATGCATGCCCCTATTGTGCATCCCAAAGCGTCGAAACATCGAGAGTCATACTGTACCAGTGTGATCTCTCAAGTGCCTTGAGTCCAAAAAATTGTCAAAATTTGACGCACTATATCTTCAAATCCAAGACACATATGGTCAATCCATTAAAACCCGTGGGGTCGCGTGAGGCCCCTCTACAATGGCCTGTCTCAGCTTTTGATGAGTCGGAGCCATTTTCAATTAGTAGCATTTTTTGCCTGCTGCAAAAACCGTCAGTTGCATGCAATGCAAAGTTGCCAGATTGGTTAGAATTGATTTGGTTCGTGGTGTGCATGAACCAACATCATGAGCGCATCTATGTGGGAAGGTTTACACTAGGCATGCCCTTGTCATGCATCCCAAAGTGTCAGAACGTCGAGAGTCATACCATACTGGGGCGATGTAGAAGTTGCTTGACAACTTTTTTGACAAGTTTTTTGACAACAATGACAATTTTTGCTCAAATTGTATCTAGTCTCAATCTATGACCCCTATGACCCGATAATGACTCAAATAATTCTCCATTATTATACAAGAATCAAGAATGCTCATGATTATACACATCACATATACTCAAAACATTGACACACAAAATAGTCACAAAACATTGTCACATATTATTCAAAAATTTGCCTCTAAACATGGTCAAATCAACTCTTGGCTATTTGATTATACAAAAAAATGTCTTACAAATCATCTCATGGGCTTTTATACAAAATTTGGCATTACAATATGTGCGATTCAACTCATCGCCATTTTAATATACAAATCATCTCATGGGCTTTTATACAAAATTTGGCATTACAATATGTGCAATTCAGCTCATCTCCATTTTAATACACAAAATTTGGCATGTACATATGTACAAATCAGCTCATTTCCATTTAAATATACAAAATTATGCCCTAAACATGTAAAAATTAGCTCATGGGCATTTATATATACTGTTTATGGTGAAAATGGATAACAATAATAACAATATTGAAAGACTAAAACGGATTCAACCACTAAACCCTAGCCTAACAATGAACAAAGATCCACCATAACATATGAAGATAACCTAAGACAATGCAAAATAACTCAAAATCACAAAGATAATACCATCACATGTCCAATAGGGTTTTGATCTCCATTCTTCCTATCTCCATTGATCTTGCTTGATATATTTGCTCTCAGATTTTTATATGCACAAGAGCTCAATAAAGAACGGAATGTGGTTGCAAGTAGGATCGTAGTGTAGCAAGTTGCATGAAAGATCATTAGCATGAGTGATTAGGGTTTGACAATGAAGAAAGCATCTCCTTAAATAGAAGACACAATAGGAAATGGAGGGTTAAGATTGAGAGGTGTAAAAAGAGAGGTCGGCTAGGATTAGAGGGTAGGTAAAAGAAATACCAAAATAATGAAAGAGGTAGGTAGTGTATGAATTAAGAGATGAATGACATGTGTCATGTGTAGAAAAAGATAATGAATTAATTAAATAAATAAAGATTTATTTAATTAATAGAAGAAGTGGGATAATTAAATAAATAAAAATATTTATTTAATTTAGGAAAGGGATAATTTAAATAAACAAATGTATTTATTTAAATGAAAAATAAGGCTAGAAGAGGATAAATGAATTAATTAAATAAATAAAGATTTATTTAATTAATAGAAGAATTAGGCTTAGATAATTAAATAAATAAAATATTTATTTAATTAGACATGACAATTTTGAGTGTCTACATTTTGCCCCTCTTTGAGACAATGCGGCTTGTCACGTTGTTTCAAAGAAGATAAGATGAACTGATACAAAGTTGCCCCAAGATGGGAATTATATGCCCCCTCGAGAGATTGGATGAAAATGTCTGAAAAGATTGCAGACAATCTCTCGATAAGAAAGAAAGGCTAGAATGGACTGACTAGATAGAGTGACAAAGTCACAGGATGAAGAATACTGACTCGGGAAATGAGAGCGAGGGCTAGGGTAGGCTATAAGATAGACCACGGGCAAAAGACATCCTCATTGTCATCCACACCCATAGAAGATCACAGTGCAGAGCGAGAAAAGAGCAGCAGCAGTCAGCAGCGATGGCATTCATTCATAGATTCGACCGTGTTCGCCGATTCCAGCGACCAGCCGATGCAGGAGAGCCGGTAAGTACCCGAAAACCTCCTCGTACTTTCACGCATTTCGAGTTTTGTCATAAATGCATGTTTAGGAGCAATAAATGCGCTAGGAATAGGATAGTTTAAATATGCAAAAACGCGCAACCGCGTCTGTGTTAGTGCCAGGCACGTCTGTGTCCAACAGGCGCGTCTGTGTCGGGTCCAGGCGCGTCTGTGCCTGGAACCGCGTTTGTGCTGAATGCGGACGCGTTTGCGAAATGTAGAAGCGTCTGTGCCCTGTAGGGGCGTTTATGTCATGTAGGGATGTCTGTGTTCCTTGGTCGCATTTGTGCATGGCATAGGCACGTTTGTGTTCAGAAAACGCGTCTGTGTTGCAGAAGCGCGTTTGTGCAGTCTATAAGCGTGTTTAGGAGTTAAAAGCGCGTTTGTGTGTTAAAAGTGCGTTTGTGTGTTTAAATGCATGGTTTTAGTCTTTTAGGTCAAATCGGCAGTTCTGTGATGAACAGACGCTGTCGATTGGATAAGCTGCTGAGAGGATACACTCAAGCAGGTCCTCTAGGAAGAGTAGAATAGATCAAGGCACTTTGTGATGAACAGGGAGCACCAAGATAGGCAGCACTTTGTGATGAACAGGGAGAGCGAATGTGAGTGACACTTTGTGATGAACAGGGAATGTCACACATGTAGTACTTTGTGATGAACAGGGAGCACTACTAGGGTAGATAGCAACACTTTGTGATGAGCAGTGAGTGTCACTAGGATAGATAACCAGATGCATTTAGGTAGCAAGTAGCATTTTGTGATAAACAGTGAATGCCACGATAACTGACAAAATTGATTGTGTGACTGCAGGAGTATTTGCCGATGTTAGAGTCATGGGAGAGATTCCTGTCGACTCAGAGACTGCGACCAGAGTTGTCGATTCAGGACATGATATCCATTGAGGAGATGGGTCTCACACATGTGCTCTATGTGCCTGAGTTTCGGGCAAACATGGGGTTGCTGACTGCGTTAGCTGAGAGATGGCACTCGGAGACGTGCACGTTTCACCTGCCGATGGGTGAGATGACAGTGACATTAGAGGATGTCTACAGGATACTGCATATCCCCATTGATGGAGAGTTGATTCCCTATGACCGTGACGGTGACAGTGAGGCATTGAGACGGGTGTTTCAGGATCCCGGTTTGGAGATGCGAGCAGGTCATGTAGCCTGGGATACCATGACTGCCACAGGTTTAGCATTGCCGGCAGTTATTGGGGGAGTCATCAGTGGGTACTTGTGTCCAGACAGGGCCACACGAGGATTGGCAGTGGGCTGGGGAGGGGCATTGGAGACGCTGATGGCAGAGCACACTAGGTATGCATGGGGGCCATGTGTCCTGGCACATTTATATTATGAGCTGCATCAGTTTGTGTACCACGGGTCAGTGGGTTTGGGTTGCGGCGTGACTCTCTTGCAGGTGTGGGCCTATGAGCACCTTCCCATCACACGGCCCATTCATTTCAGAGGCAGAGGACAGGGACGGAGCTTCGTGCACTTGTATGACATGATTACATCCCAGCCTCGGATTGGGAGATTGGAGCATTGGAGGCGTGTCATAGATGACATAGACATGGTCATCTGGAGGCCATACCTGGGGTGCAAGGAGTGGGATGACGACGCATTGGAGCAACCATATGTTTTCAGGAGCAGGTATCTGATTGGGCGGACGCCCTATATTCTGGAGAGGCAGCTTGTTGACAGGGTGTGCAGGCAGTTTGGCCGTATTTAGCGGATGCCACGAGGCTCGGGCATGTATGCCCGTACGGTCAGAGATCAGGTGCAGTTTGGACCACTGCTATCATATGATCAGGTGGTGACACAGCTAGCGGAGATGATGCCGATGCCATGGGAAATGTGGCCAGAGGTAGATGATGCAAGGATGGACGCAGAGTACTCTGCGTATTGGGCAGAGCATCCATTTCCCAGATTGACAGATCCGGCAGAGCCACTGGATGGAGAGGGTGGAGGAGATGATGATGATGGAGGAGGGGATGGAGGTAGGGGCCGGCGGAGGCGAAGGGGAGTGGTGGGAGAGAGGCAGGTAGCACCTCGGAGGGAGGGAGGACAGGAGAGAGCAGCTCCAGTGGTGAGGGGTCGGGGTGGACTGCCCCTACAGGTGCCAGCAGCACAGGGTCCTAGACAGGGACCGAGACAGGTGCAGGCAGAGGGATAGAGACAGGTACAGCCATAGGTACCTATACAGGCACAAGGACAGGTGCAGGCAGAGGCTGAGGGACAGGAACCTGTAGGGGAGGAGCCACAGGAAGAGGCTGAGAGCGGGGATTCTGAGGAGGACGAGGTGTTGAGGCTGCGAGAGATCTGCCAGGGCCAGGCAGATGAGATTGAGGATTTGGTGCGGGAGAGAGACCACCTCAGGATCAGGGTCAGAGACACAGAGCGGGAGAGGGATCAGGCCATCCAGAGATACACAGAGGCCGAGACAGCTCTGAGGGCAGGGAGGCGGGCAGCAGAGGATGCAGGGGCAGGCTACGCATATGTCTTGCGAGCCGGAGAGGAGATCGCCTACTGGAGGGATCTATACTATGCAGCCGTGCCAGCAGATCAGCGGGCTAGGAGCTTCCATAGGTCGTCGCGCACAGCAACGGCTACGGGAGGGAGTCACAGGAGACAGGCATCCAGCGGTGGAGTCATGGGGCCTCCACCACCACCAGAGAGACAGGGGGATCCTGGAGTGGGTCCATCTATAGCTCAGACTCCGTCGAGGCCAGGCGGCTCTGAGGGAGGGAGTTCCTCATAGCTATAGTGGGCTCCCATTGTATCAGTATATGTACCATTGTTATATTGTAGACACCTGTGGGTGATTCTTTTGTAGCCATATGATTCTTTTGACATCATTGTATCATGACACATTTTGATTATATATGAGAGATGATTCATTTTGCGGCAGCTATATGCATGTGTACCTGATGTGATGAAATGTTCTTATGTGATGCATGTTTTATGATATGGATGCTTATATGATGCAATGCAATATATTTTTGTTCTTTTATGTTGTATATGTGATGCATGATGCAAATGTGAATGTATGTAATGCAAATGAATATGATAATGCAAATGATTATTTACATAATGAAAATGTGAGATGTGCTAACATGTGTTGTATGCAGGATATGATGCAATTGTGATATCTATATGTATGTATGGAATGCTTATATGTGGTGATGCAGGTGCAACTATATGAAATGCAAATGTTTTTGGTGTGTCATTATACTCAGTCATGTGATAGCGGGCTACGCCGACTCGAAAAGGACAATGGAAGTCAATCAAGAAAGGGGGATGGAAGACAGAAGATATGAACGTGAAAGAGCTTCTTGTGCGTTATCATCATTGAGCTTCATTATGGTAGAATAGGTTATGACAATCGAGGCATTTGTTCGGCCCAGAAAGTCATTGTACCTGTTTGCATGGAGATAAGACAGTCACAAACAAGGAATGCCCCAGTTCATACTAGACTCACAGTGTCCTCATATCCTTGGACAAGTCATAGCATTACTAAGAGACAATCCACAGACAGCAAATGCAAATAGGTGACGATACCCCATCCTTGCCTTTCTAGTCAAAGACATCCTGGAGATAGAATCTCTAGTCAAAGACATCCTTGAAAAGCTAAAAGACATGTCACCAAAAGATAAAATCAAAAGAAAACCAAGACTCGACACCATCATCCACTGTAGTCCTCAAGTTTAGTGTCTCTTGTCACTTGTTTAAGTCTTCTTCGATTGTGGTCACAATGTTCACTTTCACAAAAAGGATAGATAGCACTGAACCATATGTTGTCTGAGTCTGTTGAAAGATTTGATTTTGTTGAGGCCCATTGTTGCTGCTGTGTCTCATTTGAAACTGACTGAATCCATGAAACTGATACTTTATTGCGGAGAAGACGAAACTTTATTGCGGATCTGTGATGCAAATGTTGCTTTATTGCGGATTGTGCGCCAATAGACTGGAGAAAGCTGGAAGAAACTGTACTCCTCGAAACATGTGATGTTCTCAGTTCCACACCCATCACTAGACGTAGGATTTTGCCTTAGCCACAGATAGGATCTGATTTATTATGGATGGAAAGGGAGTTAAAAGGGAGGGTTATGGATGGCTAACCAATCCTAGGTAGATCAATAACAAGCCATGATGGGAATGTGTAGGTTTATTGTGAGTGAATAGGTTGTGAGTGTGTGCAAAGTGAAAGGATGAAAGTGAATCCTGAAGGAGGGAGGAGCAAAGTCCCTACGCATGGCGCTGGTGACCCAGTTTTCACCATGGTACTTGCCTAGGGTGCCACCGAAGTGGTTTTCACCATTGGACGAAATTATTTCTCTTTACTTTTTTGATTTTTCCATTTTTTTTGTGTCACAAGGCGCCTGTTTGCCAGGTTTTCACCAAGTAACGATTTTTTTGTTTTATAATTTTTTTTTGTATTTTTGCAATGTTTTTGATTTTTTTTGTATTTTTGCATTAAGATGCTCTGAAAAGCTATGTGTAGAACCTGTGAAGGTGCATGCTGTTGATAGGATCCTCCAAGGTTTCACCTTCTGTAGTTGAGAGCTGATATGCCCCAGATCCATATACTGCTGTGATGATGTAAGGACCAAGCCAGTTGGGTTCAAATTTGCCCTTCTTATCTCTGTCTTGCTGATTCTTGGGGTTCTCTCTGAGGACTAAGTCACCTACCTCAAATGTGCGAGGCTTGACCTTGTGATTGTAACTGCGACTCATTCGTTGTTGGTAAGCCTTGAGATGATTAAAAGCAGTGTGTCGTCGTTCCTCCAGCAGTTCTAGTTCTTGTAAGCGAGAGACCCTGTAGTCTTCATCGTTGATTATGTTTCTCAAGGAGACCCGTAAAGAAGGTAACTCGACCTCAATAGGCAAGATGGCTTCAGAGCCGTAAACAAGTAAGTAGGGTGTAGCTCCTGTAGGTGTGCGGACACTTGTGTGGTAGGCCCAAAGTGCAGGATTGAGTTGGACATGCCAGTTACGGCCAGCGTCGTCGACTGTCTTTTTAAGGATTTTAAGAATTGTTTTGTTAGACGCCTCAGCTTGGTCATTACCTTGGGGGTAGTATGGTGTGGAGAAACGATGAGAGATATGGAAGCGCTCACAGAGTTCACGAACATCCTGGTTCTTGAAAGGACGCCCGTTGTCAATGATAATGGAAGTAGGGATCCCGTATCGGCAAATGATGTAGTTCAGGATGAAAGTAGCGATTTGTTTCCCAGTAACTTGTGTGAGAGGCACGGCTTCAATCCACTTTGTGAAATACTCTGTGGCTGTGATAATGAATTTATGTCCATTGGAAGAAGGAGGGTGAATCTTGCCTATGAGATCGAGTCCCCATTGACAAAAGGGCCAAGGAGATGCAAGTGGCTGTAGTTCTTGTGCTGGTGCATGTATAAGGTCTCCATGAATTTGACACTGCTTACACTTCTTGACAAACTGATATGCATCTTTTTCCATAGTAGGCCAGTAATATCCAGTCCTGATGAGTTTCTTGGCCAAGGTAGGACCACTAGTATGCAGACCACATATCCCTTCGTGCGCTTCTCGTAATGCAATCTGAGCTTCGTCACTCTCTAAACATCTAAGGAGGGTGCCATCTAGACCTCGTCGGTATAGGATATCAGCTAGGATAACGTATCGGGAGGATTGGCGAATGAAAGTGCGGCGTTGGTTGTTCGATAGATCGGGAGGTAAGATATTGTTGCGAAGGTATGTGAATATGGAACCATATAACTGGGATTCAGGACCAACAACACATATCATTTCCGTAGGAGTGATCTCATATGACGGAATCAGCAGGTTGTCAATTAGGAACTCATAGCGAGTCTCATTTTGCGGTAGATCAATGAGCGAAGCAATTGTAGCCATGGCATGAGCAGCGCGATTCTGTTCTCTTGGTATCTGCTCAAACTCTATCTTTGCAAAGTGTTGTTTCAGATCATCTACCAGTTGTTTGTAAGGCATTAGCTTTTCATCTTTTGTTTGATAATCATCAGTTGCTTGATGGATGACAAGTTGAGAATCGCCAAAAACACGAAGCTCTTGGATCTTCCACTGAACTGCAATTCTTAGCCCAGTTGTTAATGCCTCGTATTCCGCTATATTGTTGGTGCAAGGAAATGATAAGCGGTATGACTTTGGTATAGAATCACCTTGGGGAGTTATAAAGAGTATACCCGCTCCTGCCCCATGCTGTGTGTATGAGCCGTCAAAGTATAGTTGCCATGGCTTAGCAGGTGATATCGTTAGAATGGACTCATTTGGAAATTCTGACTGTAGGGGAACATCATCTATCATGGGGGCATCTGCCAATTGGTCTACAATGGCTTGTCCTTTGATTGCTTTTCTGTCCACGTATTCAATGTCGAATTCACTCAAAATCATTACCCACTTGGCCAGCCGCCCAGTAAGTGTAGCTTTGTTGAGAAGATATTTTAGTGGATCAATTCTGGCAATCAACTTAGTCTTGTGAGTGAGCATATAATGTCGTAATTTTTGTGAAGCAAAGACCACAGCGAGACATGCACGCTCAATTGGTGTGTAGTTCAGCTCATATCCCACCAATGTGCGACTGATATAGTAGACCGCTTTTTCCTTGCCGTCAGGTACTTGTTGTGCTAGGAGTGCCCCCAGTGCTGTTGGAGTAGCTGATATGTAAAGTAGCAATGGTTGATCTTGAATTGGTGGCATCAAAACTGGCGGGTTCAAAAGATAGACTTTGAGCGCTTGAAAAGCCTGTTGACAGTTCTCATCCCATTTGAACTTGATGTTTTTGTGTAGCAGGTGCTGGAAAGGATTGCACTTATCTGCAAGTTGTGCTATGAATCTTCGTATGGACTGGAGTCTCCCTTGTAAAGACCGAAGTTGACTGATATTCTTGGGTGGCGGCATGTCCAAGATAGCCTTGACCTTAGCTGGATCAGCCTCTATTCCTCTTTTAGACACAATGAATCCTAGGAGCTTCCCGGAGGTTACTCCAAAGACACATTTCTTAGGATTTAGTCTTACCTTGTATTTTTCCAGCCTATCAAAAGCAACTGAAAGTATGTCCAAGTGTGTATTTCTGTCTATTGATTTAACCAAAAGGTCGTCAACATAATCTTCCACCGTTACATGCATGAGATCATGAAAGATAGTGGTCATCGCTCTTTGATAAGTGGCGCCTGCATTTTTCAGCCCAAAGGGCATGACATTCCAGCAGAAGGTTCCCCATGGACAAGTGAATGATGTCTTATGTTGATCTTCAGGTGCAATCCTGATTTGATTATATCCAGAAAATCCGTCCATTAAAGATAACATTTCATGGCCTGCTGTGAGATCAACGATCAAGTCAATGTTTGGTAATGGGAAATCGTCCTTTGGACAAGCCTTGTTGATATCCCTGAAGTCTGTACATATTCGGATGCTGCGATCTAGTTTGCTAACAGGTACTAAGTTGGAAATCCATTCGGGATAATCAATTGGGCGTATGAATCCGACATCCAGTAATTTCTCCAGCTCCGCCTTGACTAATAATGCCACTTGTGGATGCATTTTCCTCAATTTCTGCTTCACTGGTTTTGCCCCCGGTTTGACTGTTAAATGATGCATTACTAAGTCGGGGTCTAGTCCAGGCATATCAGCATAAGACCATGCGAAGTTGACTTGTCGTTCCTTAAAGAAGCTTATGAATCTTGCTTTCTCGGCCTCTGTCAATGATTGAGCCAAATATATGTTGTGTGGAACCTCTGTTGTACCAATGTTTGTTTTTATAGTCTCCTCTACCAACATGGATGATTTTTCCTCGTATGATGCTGGGAGAATGTCAAGCCTTCCATCTTCGGGCGCCTCAGAGAGGTTTTCACCCTCAGATACGTCCTTTCTTTTTACTTTTTTAGAGTCAGATAGCGCCACAGTGTGGTTTTCGCCATAAGACCCTTGTTTTGTTTTTATTTTCATATTTTTGCGACTAGAAGGCCCGACACCCTCACCAAAGTATGCCATGTTATTAAGCTCTATGGCGTATCCTGCTTTATGGTCTCCAAGAGGAAGATCATCGCGAATGCCAAGATAATCGACAATAGCTTCGTCATTTTGAAATGTATCAAGCTGTGCTGGTCCATCCTGATCCCAGTCAATGAGTTGGGGGTGAACGAGGGGAAGGTCTTTAGTGTTTTTAGAGTCCGCAAGGCTAATAGTGAAGATGTGGTTATATTCAGGTATGTCCAGATAGTCATCAAGGTCGTCAATGGCACTCTCCTCATCAGTTTCGATCATGAGTGAGTCCAAATTATCATCACTAGTAGCACCCTCAGGGACAGGTGTCCTCATCCTATGTGATCTTGACCTAGGGCCTTGAAACGAAGCTTGTGCGGGATCCTTATGGGTCGGTTCTTGACCAACTTTGAATTTCTTGTAAAACTCCTCCTCCTCTGTAGGTTCCTCTGGCTCTCTAAATGTCTCGTTGAGCTCATAGTCGCTGGAGGATTTGTCTGAACCCCATTCCCATTCATTGGAATCTGTAGAATAGTCATCTTCTTGTTGAACTTCAGCCACTTTGACTTGCCATATCTGTTTTGTTCTTTTGTTGTGAATCTTGGGATTTAGAAAACCAAGCCCCTTGGAGCGTTCCCTTCTTGTAGTTAGCTCAGGTTGTAAAGGCTCTATGACACCTTCTTTGCGTAGTCCAAGAGGACTTTTTCCATCATACCCAAATCTTTGCAGAATTTTGAAACCTTTGCCATAGTTCTCACAGGGTATTATAATTTTATCATGTGTATCCTCTTCAACGTCCTTATATAGCATTTTATATAAATTTTCTTCCTCTAGTTCGCCCCATTTTTGAAAGACGGTAGGATCCCATTTGAGTAGCATGATGGAGATTTGCTTATTAGGATGTGGCCTCCCATATTCCTTGGGGGAGTTCATGACTTGTCGTAAGAACATTGTTTGATTTAGAGTGTATTCTCCCATGCCTTTGTCTTGAAACTTGGCTCTAAGTTCACCTTGTTTGGATGTCGAGGGCTTTAATGACTCAGGATCAATATATGCTGAAGAAGGAGTAGCCTCACGATTGCTGGGAATGATAGTCTCAGTATGTGATCTCAAGTTATTGCAATATATGAATGGATTTGGATCACCATTGACCGTTACCTCGACTCCATTATGAGGAAACTTAATGCATTGGTGGTATGTTGATGGGACTGCCCTCATTTCATGAATCCATGGACGTCCTAGCAATATGTTATATGTGAGGTCTAGATCCAGGACTTGACAAACCACGTCCTTTGTGACCGGCCCTATTCTTAGTGGTAAGATGACCGTGCCCTTGGACGAACGCTCTTCATCATCATAAGCCTTAATAGTGATTTGGTTTGTAGAATTTACAGCTTTGTCAGAATATCCCAATTGTCTGATGGTGCTCAATGTACAAATATTAAGACCTGCTCCTCCATCTATCAGGACTCGTTTTATTCGGTGTTTATGTATGAAGGCTTCAATGTGTAGAGGTGCATTATGAGGCTGACTTATGGAGGCGTCATCGGCTTCTGTGAATGTGAGGGAGTGTGGAATAGATAAGTATCCCACCATGGCTTGAAACTGGTCCACGTTCAGATCAGTAGGGACAGCAGTATCTCTCAAGGTTTTATCAAGGATAGCTTTATGTGCAGGAGATATACGTAAGAGCTCAAGAATAGATATGAGCGCAGGTGTCTTCCCTAGTTGCTCTACAAGGTCGTACTCAGGCTTGGTAGATGAAAGATTGGTATTCTTGGTAGAGGCACCTGGCAATGTGATCTTACCTCGACGGGTTGTAACATGACATTCAGAGGTAGATGCGGACGAAGATCCCACACCTTTTAGGACAATTTTGGGTCTTTGAGAAGGATTCTCAGGATTTTTGTTTTTGATAGTAATGGTAGAAATATGATTGTCCATTGAGATGTGATTGATAGTGGAATCATAATTGTAAGATGCTCTAGTGTAATTGGCTTGATCATCTGTGACTTTGCCTTTTCCCTTGTCATGTTTTGGGAATGGTTCCTTAAACACCTCATGCTCTTGGTTAGATGAATGTCCCTCAATCTCAATATCTCCTCTGTCAATGAGATCTTGTACAATGTTTTTCAATCGATAGCAATTACTTGTCTTATGACCCTTGCTCTTATGAAACTCACAATACTCATCATCATTCCACCAATTTGGTTTTACCTTTGGTTCATAAGGAGGAAAATCTGGAACTGTAATTACTTTGTTTGCTACAAGCTTTTTGAATACTGATTCAAGTGGTTCTCCCAATGGAGTATACTTCCTTCGTGGTTTAGCAGTCGTTTGATTGTTCACTTGATTGTTGGTAGAACTTGATCCAGAAAAGACGAACTTTGGTCTTACTGTATTGGCATCAACAACACCATCATTAACCGTGTTCTTGTTCTTGTTCCAAAATTTTGGTTTGTCCTTTCCTTTGAAGTCCTCTTTGTTTTCTTTGAATAGCTTGATAACTCCTTGTTCAATTAAGACCTTTTCTGTTGCTAGGCCCTTTTCAATGACATCCTTGAATGTAGACAAACAAGCTTTTCTGAGATCATAGCCAATAGCTTTATTAACGTTTTGTGTGAACATCTCCACCATTTGTTTCTGCGGGATTTCACAAGAGCATCTGCTAGCTAAGTTTCTCCATCTCTGTAAAAATGACGCAAAAGATTCTCCTTCCTTTTGTTTCGTATTGCACAAGGTAGTAACTGAGACATCTGTTTCAATGTTGTAAGAGAAATGTTGAATGAATGCCTCTGCCAAGTCGCCCCATGACTTAATACCGGGAGGTAATTGAGAAAACCATTCCATCGCTTGATCGCCTAAGCTCTGTGGGAATAACCTCATTAAGTATGTTTCTTCTGCGGCTACCTCAATGCAAGCTGTGAAGAATTGTCTTATGTGTGCCTTGGGGTCTCCTCTCCCTCTATATTTGTCGAACTTTGGTGTTACAAAGTGTGGAGGAAACGGAGGCATTGGAATGCTCTTATCGAAGGTGTAAGGGCATATATCTCTCATAGTATATGTGGGTTTTGATGTGCCCATGTCTTCCACTTTCTTTTGTAGATCTCTAATTTGTTGCTCCAAATTATTTTTGGGAGGAGATGGATTTCTTGTAGCATATCCCATGTTTGAAACACCCATTTGAGGAGGAACTTGTTGCATATATGGATGATACTGATCGTAGACATGTCCATATGGAGGTCTATATTGTTGCGACATATATGGAGCACTTGGCATAACTTCTTGTTGGGGAACCCCATATCTGTTTTGTGTG
Source organism: Cryptomeria japonica (assembly GCF_030272615.1). Classification (NCBI taxonomy): domain Eukaryota; kingdom Viridiplantae; phylum Streptophyta; class Pinopsida; order Cupressales; family Cupressaceae; genus Cryptomeria; species Cryptomeria japonica. The sequence goes on from NC_081413.1 coordinate 599,103,948, forward strand.
TATAAACCATATTCAATAGGCCTTTCATTTTCCATTGTGTTGCCCCCAATTTTGACATGAGGTCTCCTTGTGTCAAAATTTTGAGGATGTCCTTGTGTATCCACTTGTCTTAATTGACCCATATCTTGAGCATGTGTTTGAGCATAAGGCCTCCATGATGGTCTTTGAGTGTAAGTATCATATATTTGAGCTTGTGTATGTGGGATTGCTGGTTTTTGAAGCAAAACTGATGGTGACTCCGGCATCATATTATTTGGTCCTCCACTATTTGGTCTCCTTTGATCCATGTTATGTTGAGTTTGTTGTGAAGGTCTACTTTCCATAAGTTGAGATAAGTCAAAATCATGCGGTATTTTGGCTCCACTTTGTGCCATCATGTTTAGAAAGTATTGACGATCTCTCCTCATTATCTCTTCAACCAATCTATTGAATTGAGGATCCATTATAGATTCTTGTATGTCTGCTGATAGTATTGAAGAATTGTCCACGGTATCATTGTGTGTAGCGTTGTGTATAGTGTTTGCGCTTTCCATATTTGGATTGTGTCTATAAACATTCATGTCTGGTAATGTAGTGTGCTCAGGATTGTAGAATACATCATTGTCATACTCATAAGAACTCATGTTTACGGATTCTTGAGCTTCTTTAGCTTTTCTCCTAGATTTTTGAAGACGGGTTTCAACCATGAACTAGGTGTTTGACCAATATGTGAGAGACTAGATGAAAAATGAAAAGAGTATGGAAGACCAAGAGTTGTATGGAGTGTAAATGAATCTTAGGTGTACTTGCAATTTCCAAAGTGTAAGACCAAGTATGTAAGTAGTAGAGTAGGTGTGACTTCCAAAGAGAGGATAGTTTCTCTTGATGAGGTAAGTTGACCTTGACTCTAAGTAAGACCAAATGAGACCCAAAGGTAAGAAACCTTGATGAGGGACCACTTAGCAAAGTGTTGTTGTATGTAGTGTGTTGACAAAGTATGATGAGGACAAGCAAGTGACCTTTTGACTCAAGTTTAGACAAGTATGAATGTAAAATGAGGTATGAAGCAATGATGGACTGTGTAAGACCTTAGAACAGGCTGAATGCTAGATGAAACCTGAAGAGACAACCTAGGAAGCTCAAGTATGCCGAAACTGATTTTCTTTGTTTGTTTGACTGTTAAAATTTTCAAATCCTGACACAGACGCCTCTGTATACTTCACAGACGCGGTTTTAAGACACAGACGCTACTCTGTTAAACACAGACGTGATTCTGAGATTTTCCTGTTGATGTTTCCTGGGACTGTAACAGTTTTTTGCAATTGTGGACACAGACGCTGATAAAAACACAGACGCGGTTTGAACAAACACAGACGCGTTTCTGTAACCTTAGTGCAATCTTTCCTATCTGTGAATTTGTTTTGCTGTGACCAAATCTGATTGTTCGACTATTTTTCGTGACAAGAGGACACAGTGTTGATGACTCAATGTTTGCTAGTGTTTAGACTCCAAAATGACTCCAAGAAAGTGTGTTGTTTGATGTGAAATTGTTTTGCATACACTTGAAGACACAAAAGACACAATGTTTTGCTGTTTTGTTTTGAGTGTTTGAATGTTTAACATAAGTCAAGCACAATTCTTATGGCTGGCCAAGACAATAGTTGTTGATCCCACATGGGGTTTTACCCCCGAGGCTACGCTATTCAGAGCGGATACTTAGATGCTTGACCTCACTGGCTCCACCCTCGGCACTCACTTCTCGGGTCAGCCAAGCATCAGTCCCCATGAAAACTCCCCATGGCGAACTTTGTATCTCTACTAAGAACCGTATGTGTGTGGGCCGCTACCAGAGGTCTAACCTCCTGCCCCAACAACTAGAAGGATTTGGGCATCTAAAACAAAATGGTGCTAGTAAGGGCATCCGCTCGTGTGGCCATACATGCGGCACTTTCAGCTCTGTAAATACAGAAGGCTCCCAGCCGATAGGGGTTACGCCCTACAAATGATCAAATAAATTTGATCAAACGGGTTTATGGGGAGACATAGTGTCGGTATGAACTAATCAGCACACATTATTCATAGTTTTCACCATGAATACATTTGATTATAGTGGTTTGGATGAGGTGGGTTTTCCTCGCTACCACTTGGGTCGTTCTCTTCTCACTAGTAGTCCTAACGACCACACGGGAAGACAGGCCCTCTAAAGATTAAACAAAAAGAGCCTATTGCTCAAGACACAAAAGACAGTGATTCAATTTTAGTGCACCAATTGAAGTGTTTGCTAAGCTATGAAAACAAGGCACACAATAAAAATTACAAAACCCTAGCTAAGGCCCTGCAACAAAATTGTTAGTAGTTTGGGTTGTTTCAAATGATAACCCCTTCCTGCAAGCACACAAGTTAGGTAAATTTTAGAAAACCCAAAAAGACTTTGTGAAAAGGGGCCTTCAACAAAAACGTATTTGCCTCCAAAGCAAGCTGCACAAACCAGGTTAGCTAGATCTGCAAAGGTTAGCCGAAAATAAACCAGATCTGAAACCCTAAGTACAAAATCCGAAAGCCCGAATCAAAGAAACTTGAAAAATTTGCAAAACAGAAAGCACAAACGCCTTTATACCAGACACAGACGCGTCTGAACTACACAGACGCGGTTCTGTAGTTCACAGACGCGATCAAAGGTCACAGACGCGACTTACGGACGCAGACGCGATAATATCAGTCACAGACGCGATTAAAATTCTCAGACGCGATTCCAGAAACCTGCAAAAATAAAAATCTGGCAAAAACACAGGCGTGATTCACGATATCACAGACGCTTCTGAAACACAAAAACGCGATCCGAACTTTCGCAGACGCGGAAAAAAACCTAAAATGTCGTCGAAATCGTCCGATCTGCAACTTCAAAAATGCAAAATCTGCAACAAAAATGTTAAATGCAAAGGGACAAGAGTCCCACCGGGCATGCCAAAATGTTTATGGTGAAAATGGATAACAATAATAACAATATTGAAAGACTAAAACGGATTCAACCACTAAACCCTAGCCTAACAATGAACAAAGATCCACCATAACATATGAAGATAACCTAAGACAATGCAAAATAACTCAAAATCACAAAGATAATACCATCACATGTCCAATAGGGTTTTGATCTCCATTCTTCCTATCTCCATTGATCTTGCTTGATATATTTGCTCTCAGATTTTTATATGCACAAGAGCTCAATAAAGAACGGAATGTGGTTGCAAGTAGGATCGTAGTGTAGCAAGCTGCATGAAAGATCATTAGCATGAGTGATTAGGGTTTGACAATGAAGAAAGCATCTCCTTAAATAGAAGACACAATAGGAAATGGAGGGTTAAGATTGAGAGGTGTAAAAAGAGAGGTCGGCTAGGATTAGAGGGTAGGTAAAAGAAATACCAAAATAATGAAAGAGGTAGGTAGTGTATGAATTAAGAGATGAATGACATGTGTCATGTGTAGAAAAAGATAATGAATTAATTAAATAAATAAAGATTTATTTAATTAATAGAAGAAGTAGGATAATTAAATAAATAAAAATATTTATTTAATTTAGGAAAGGGATAATTTAAATAAACAAATGTATTTATTTAAATGAAAAATAAGGCTAGAAGAAGATAAATGAATTAATTAAATAAATAAAGATTTATTTAATTAATAGAAGAATTAGGCTTAGATAATTAAATAAATAAAATATTTATTTAATTAGACATGACAATTTTGAGTGTCTACATATACAAAAAATGAATATAGAACAATTTGTCGACGATTTATACAAAATTCTCAAAATCATTCTACTCTGAACCATAGAATCAATCAAGTGAGCCTTTAGGATCGGCTCTAACCCGTATTGTGTCAAGTATTGTCTCATGGTCAGATTCACGAACTTTCCATAAAATCTTGTTATGAGGTCTACCACGATACTTAATCAAATAAATATTTGTTGCAACAACAACGTTAGAGAAATGAAGAATATGTTTGTGTGTTTCAAAGTCCTCGAACAACCAAACATCAAAATCTTTGATAGGGTATCTCCGAAGCCATGTTCTTGTCATGACAATAGACCCTATTGGGTACTCAATACCCTCTTTGTCAATGATTGTGGTTGTCAATTTTCTTTTTGGCTCAACACAACGACATAAATAGTAATATGTTCCTTCATCGTTGTTCTCTTCTGCAACAATTGCATACACATGACCTGCATTTTATAAAGTCTTAATTAATATAAAAAATAAAGTATGATGTACAACAAAATGAACCAAAAATAATACTTCCAAAAAAATTAACTCAAAAAATCACCTAAATCCACTAGGTCGGATACATGGTCAAAATCCACTGATGTCTCCATTTGGCTCAATTGTAATGCTTTGGGAATTTGATATGAATCAATGGGAACCAACGGTCTACAAGACCATTAGTCAACCCACTCTTGTGATTCACATTCTTCCCACAAACAATACATGCATGAAGAGCAAAAACATACCATCTGTCTCGTATAAATCTGTTAGTGAACAAATTTGTCCTTCTAAAATAACTATACAAATAAACTCAAAATGCCCAGAATGAAGGACAAAAAGAACTAACAGCTGGATAGATTACCATTGAAGTGATAATCTTCCTCTGAATTGAGAGGTACAACTCCCTCTTAGAAGATTTACAAGGAATTAAATTGTTGATATGTTTTTAACCAGAAAGCAATAAAGGAAAATAACATTCATCCATAGCCATGAAAATGAATGCCAAAGATTTACAAAATAGATATAAATGAAGACCATTAAATCAAACTTTAATTGTCTACACTTATGGATAGCATTTGGACTAAAAACTAATAGAGAATGTTTTTGCTCCAATATGGCTTACTTTCAAGCACACGGACTTGTAATAAATCCACACACACAATTGATAATAACATAAAAGACATTAATAAACAACTACAAAGGCTCAAAGTCCAGCTACAGTCATGAGAAGGATATCAACAACACAAAGATTGAAGATATCATCTGCATTCTATTCATGTTTGAAAATGAACTTAAAGATTGATATTTTCTGTACAAAACATTGCTTAGAAAAGTTTTAACTCCTTCCTTACAAATAAAAATCTACTCCCTCACCCACAGGCTGCTGGAAGAAAATAAAAGAAGAAGAACCACTCCTCTTTCAATCCTTTCACAATAAATAGTTACATGAAATCTTTATTCAGTTTTATAACTGAATCTTGAAAAACTTTTTAACTTATGTTTTTCACTTTCTCCATTACTCTTATTTATAACATCAAATATTTATAAACATTAGAAATATAATTCTCTAAAGTTTATAAAAATATTTGGATAGGTGGCACTTGAATATTTTAAACCAAAATGAAAATATTCATTATGTTGGGCGGACTGAAAAATATTTGTGACAATCAAAGTCAGTCTCGGTGTGGGGGCCATAACTTTTGTTTTCATTGTTGGATCTTTCTCAATTTTGGATATGTTTTCCGCAACCTAGTTGTCTACATTTTGATTGGAGAGATTTGAAAAATAATGTCTGAGGAAAAAGATATGAGCTACTGTGTGTGGGTCTATATTACTGTCATAAAATCAGACTTGCAGAGCTTGAACCTTGAATTTCATTGAACTGTTTGAACATCCCTGAACTGTTTGAACTAAGTTCAAATGGTTCACAGTTTGGAGAAAGAGTATATGAAATATCACTTGTGACCATGAAATAGAGCTTCTGCAAAACACTGAAGTGAACGTTAGCCCGAAAATGTCTTAGACACAACTTAGAACTTGTGGTACCTAAATGAACACTACAAACTCTGTTCAAGATGGTTCAAGGGGTTCATGAGGTTCAATAGACCATTGAAACTTAACGCAAAGGATCTAGAAATGATTTACAAGTGGATTAGGGATTGAATCAATGAATTTTTAACAAGACAAGGACTCAACTAAAAATTTTGCAAGGCAAATCACTCTTGTTATGAGGGACGAATGACAAGGTAACAAAATTACCAGTGAACTTGAATTTGAACTCATAAATGAGTGCATGTCACCCGATCCTGCAACTGTAAAACAATCTAGATAGTTTTCAATGTTAGATTCAGTGATCAACTAAAAATATGTACGAACCATTGACGTACTTGGATTACCTGGACCCATCGTAGATTTACACCATCGCACAATTGTTTCTACACCTATCAACTCAGCACCACATTCGTACTTCAATTCTTCCCTAGCTAGGGCTCTTTTCACACCTGCTCCTGCACCATCGTGCTCTTCCTTACCATGTCCAGCCTCAGTGAAATTCTAAAAATGTTGTACACCGCTTGTCATATGCATCCTTGTCAACCAATAAAAAATCCTTGCATTCTTGAATTGTGTGGTGCATTATCTGACCATATCAAGTGTCGGTTGTATCATATGTTTCTTTCCCTTAAACTATCATAGAAAACTTTAAAGCATCCTTGTACAAACTCTGATGAATGAGTATGATCATCACTTATGCATAAGTGACACTCTCTTACAACCTTTCTATCCTCCTCTATGCTATCATCTGCATGCATGAATGCTATGTGTACAAAAATAGAAACTTGTGTAGAGTGATAATACATGGATTGTACTTCATTTTGAGGTTGTAGTGTATAATTTTCAGCGAAATCAACAATAGAGACAATGGTGCCAAGAGGAAATGTGTCCTTACGTAACTTGAATTTCTCATCTAACCATCGAGCTCTATGTGTATGCATTATGTACTCATAAACTAGTTTCTCTTCAAACATTTTCATAAATTGAGCTACACATATATCATTTTTCACTAGCTCACATCTCTTCAAATCTTTTTCATCTTTAACTCCATATGTGGTTGTATTGTATTTTCTGAAAGAAACTAGTTTCGTACCAATTTCATGTGTGCTCTCCAAATGTACGCATCTTGGTAAACATTGCAAACTGCCACATATTGCACAAGAACCTTCCAAACAAGGCATCTTATAATAAATGCAACCATCATGTCTATTACATAGCACACTTGAAATAAATTCTCTTACCAATTTAGGAGGTGCTTGTATATTACATTCCTGCAAAACATCATTAGTGTGCAAAGTACAACAAATATGACGAAAAATATCATAATGCATGGAAAATTCAATATGCATCCTACAACAACACATGGTGTGTACATGATTAATCTTAATATAAAAAGGTTTTGCCATTTCAAAAAATCTTTGAGAAATTCTTATTTGAGGAAACTTTTGAAGGAATCTTTCATAAAATTTAGTTTGAGTCATATCTAAATAGTGTTTGGCATGCGGCTCGCGATTTGTAGACCCAATTCGCCTTCTAACAACATCTCTTTGGTTGGGCAAAACTCTTATGTTTTCATGCCAAAATTTTTCAATTAATGTTTTTAGTGCATCAACAACAACCTTGTCTTTGCATGGTAGTCTACTTGAGAATGCCCAAAGAGAATTATTGTTAGGTTCCTCTATTTTTTCCCGCCTTTTTAATGCTTTACTTAATGTTGTTCTACTAACATTTAATGACTTCCTTGTTTTTCTTATCAAACGATCTTTTTTTTTATTTTCTTGCTCATTATGGTTGATGTAATGACACGTCGAGTAGCATTAGAATCTTTAGTGTGTGATTTTGAACCATAGATTGATATGCATCAAATATATTTCTCACAATAGTTCTTTCATTGTTACTTTGAGATGATCTTAGGCCTAGAATTTTCATTGTCTCTCTAAAATTCAAATTTTTAATCATTTGAACAATTAATTGACATCTTGCAGTTTGATTTAAGTTTTTAAAATAGTTTTGCCATATTCTTTTAACCATTCTCCTAAAAGTTCATCCATTTATTTTATTGGGCATTGGCATCAATAAATTATCATCAATGTCAATTAGATACTTTGGTTTCCTACGAATGATTGTAGGAGGTGTTAACATCGATGCATTATGCACATTCAATTCATCAAGTAGAGAAGGTTAAATATATATGTTCATCATTTAATTGATTATTCAATGCGGTGTCTTCTTCAATTGCATTAGGTGCATTATATTAATTTTGTAAATCGAATTGAGATGTTGAGGATGACATACCTTCTTCTCCCATTGTTCTTATGTCACACAATTTCTTCATACGTTGCCTTTGTCTTTCCTTTTGAGCCTCTCATTGTTCCATTGTTCGTCGCTTGTTCTTTCCCATGGTTGATATCGGTTGTCCTAGTTCATAAACAAACAAATAACCATAAATATGCATCTTATCACTATTTTTTGGAATCAAACTATTAAACAATCACAATACTATTGACAAAAAACTAATAAGAACAACAATTCAATCATTTGAAATCATGCAAAAACAAAAAATTCACTTACTTCTATGTATAAAACAGTGATAGAAGTGTAGAAATAGTTCCAGTGGAGCCTTCAATGACCTCAAAAACTTCTTTTAAGGTCGTTGAGGCTCTTGGGCAACTAAAACTATGTCTATAAATCATGTACGCGCTACATTAATAACCGTGTACATGTTGTTAGTCCATAAAATGTCGATAAGCCCAACGATATTCTTTTTTCCCATTCTGGACTAATAAGTAGCGTGTACATGCTCCTAAGCCTAAAAAATGTTATCATAGGGTAATAAGTACTCCGTACGCGCTCCTTTTCCTTAAAAAAGTTATGGTAGGGCAGTGAACTAATAGTTTCAGTACCCTGTACGCGCTATTGATAGTAGAAAAGATGTGAATTAAAAGGGAGAGTGAGAGAGAGAGAGAGAGAGAGAGAGAGAGAGAGAGAGAGAGAGAGAGAGAGAGAGAGAGAGAGAGAGAGAGAGAGAGAGAGAGAGAGAGAGAGAGTAGGGGGCAGGGAGAGAGGAGGGGGAAAGGGAAGGAGGGATGGAAGGAGGGAAGGAGAGGGAGAGAGGAGGGAAGGAGGGAGAGGGAGAGGGAGAGGGAGAGGGAGAGAGATGGAGAGAGAGAGGGGAAGGGAAGGTAGAGAGAGGGAGAGAGAGGGGGGGACGGAAGGTAGAGAGAGGGAGAGAGGTAGAGGGAGGGAGAGAGGGAGAAAAGAGGGGGGAGGGTGGGAGAGAAGAAGGGGTATGGAGGAAGGGAGAGGGAGGGTAGGGTGGAGGGAGAGAGGAGGGAAGGAGGGAGAGGGAGAGAAAGAGAAAGAGGTGGGAGGGAGAGAGGGAAGGAGGGAGAGGGAGAGGGAGAGAGAGAGAGGGGGGAGGGAAGGTAGAGAGAGCGAGAGAGGTAGAGGGAGGGAGAGAGGGAGAGAAGAGGGGGGAGGGTGGGAGAGAAGAGGGGGGAGGGTGGAAGGGAGAGGGAGAGAAGAGTGGAGGGAGAGAGGAGGGAAGGAGGGAGAGGGAGAGAGGGAGAGATAGAGGGGGGGAGGGAGAGAGGGAAGGACGGAGAGGGAGAGGGAGAGGGAGAGAGAAGGAGAAAGAGAGAGAGGGGGGGGAGGTAGAGAGAGGGAGAGGGAGGGAGAGAGGGAGAGAAGAGGGGGGAGGGTGGGAGAGAAGAAGGGGTATGGAGGAAGGGAGAGGGAGAGTAGGGTGGAGGGAGAGAGGAGGGAAGGAGGGGGAGGGGGAGAGGGAGAGAGAGAGAGGGAGGAGGGAGAGAGGGAAGGAGGGAGAGGGAGAGGGAGAGGGAGAGGGAGAGGGAGAGAGAGGGAGAGAGAGAGGGAGGGGAGGTAGAGAGAGGGAGAGAGGGAGAGAAGAGGGGGGGTGGGAGAGAAGAAGAGGTATGGAGGAAGGGAGAAGGAGAGAAGGGTGGAGGGAGAGAGGAGGGAAGGAGAGAGAGGGAAAGAGGGAGAGAGGGAGAGAAGGAAGGAGGGAGAGGGAGAGGGAGAGAGATGGAGAGAGAGAGAGAGGGAAGGAGGGACAAGGAGAGAGAAAGGACACAAGACACCATATGACTAATATCAAAGAGATATCAAAGGAGGGAGAGGAAGAGATATCAAATACAAGACACAATATGACCTTTAGAACACAATATGACCCCTAACAACATCTAAGTGGTCATAGGGTGTCCTAAGGGGTCATGTGACACTATATTATCCCTTAGCACACCATAGGACCTATGACAATACCAAATGGTGTCGTAAGGGGTCATAGAACACCATAGGACCCTTTAAAACATATGATGCTATTAAATTTGCAAGGTTATAAGACTGGTCTCGATTGTGACTATAAGAATTACACACTTGATTTCTTTCATGGGTATGTACCATTCCAAGCCATTTGACAAGTGATGATCATCATATACTACCACTGCCATGCATATAACAAACTTTAATTTCCTTAGGTGACATGCGTTGTGTAACAACATGGTAACTCTCACATACCCACCATTATCATTCTCAAGGACATCGTTTGTGTTACTCTCCCTCTTTCTCTTCCTACCTGTTGTTTCCTTCTTGCTAAATATTGCAGGTACTCTGACTCATCATTTTGCTTTGTTGACACTATTTTCCACATTTGCTCTGCTCATTAAAAACACATTCAAGAAGAATATTGCTTCAAGTTTCCTTGTTTGTCATGGTAATACACCCATGGTTCAATTTCAAACCCTATTCCTCCTATTAAATATATACACACAAATCCATCAGTCAATTTTCTTAGGGGAGTATACATGATAAAAATCAAAGAGGAAGTTGCAGACAAGAAATAAATTCACTTACTTCTATAGAAATGCAGACACAGTTGCATTGGGGTATGGAGGGAGGGAGGGAGTGAGGGAGAGAAGAAGAGAAAGAGGGATGAGGTATGGAGGAAGTGAGAAGGTGAGAGAGCGAGAGAGAGAAAGGGATGGGGTATGGAGGAAGGGATAAGGGAAGAGAGGGGGGAGAGAGAGAGAGAGAGAGAGAGAGAGAGAGAGAGAGAGAGACTGATATAACCCTAAGAGTACTGCCTAAGTTATAAAACATATGATGCTATTAAACTTGCAAGGTTATAAGATTGATCTCAACTGTGATTATAGGAATTACACATTTGATTTCTTTCATGGGTATGTACCGTTCCAAGCCATTTGACAAGTGATGATCATCATATACTACTGTTGCCATGCATACAATAAACTTTAATTTCGTTAGGTGACAGGCATTGTGTAACAACATGGGAACTCTCGCATACCCACCACTATCATTCTCCAGGACATCATCTGTGTTACTCTCAATTTTTCTCTTCCTACTTGTTGTTTCCTTCTGAAAAACATATTGCAAGTACTCTGACTCATCATTTTGCTTTGTTGACACTATTTTCCACATATGCTTTGCTCATTAAAAACACATTCGAGAAGAAAATTGTTGTAGGTTTCCTTGTTTGTCACAGTAATACACCCATGGTTCAATTTCAAACCCTATTCCTCCTATTCAATATACACACACAAATCCATCAGTCAATTTTCTTAGGGGAGTATACATGATAAAAATCAAAGAAGAAGTTGCAAACAAGAAATAAATTCACTTACTTCTATAGAAGTCCAGACACAGTTGCAGTGGGGTATGGAGAGAGGGAGGGAGAGAAGAAGAGAAAGAGGGATGGGGTATGGAGAGAGAGAGAGAGAGAGAGAGAGAGAGAGAGAGAGAGAGAGAGAGAGAGAGAGAGAGAGAGAGAGAGAGAGAGAGAGAGAGATGAAGTATGGAAAAAGGGATAAGGGGAGAGAGGGAGAGATGGGGTATGGAGGAAGGGAGAAGGGGAAAGAGGGATGGAGAGAGAGAGGGATGGGGTATGGAGGAAGGGAGAAGGGGAGAGAAGGAGGGAGAGAGAGTGAGAGAGAGAGAGAGAGAGAGAGAGAGAGAGACCTCATATGCATTTGAGAGAGGGAGACAATACACTTACATGTGTATATATATACTTAATATATTATATATATACATACATATATATATATATATATTATATGTATATACAAATTATATATACAATATCATATTATACACATATTATGTATTACATATATTAAATGTATATACACATAACATATTGTAAAATATCATATTATACAATAGCACGTACGCGTTGTTTATAGTAAAAAGAGCCCATAGGCATTGTTTATAGTAAAATGAGCACGTAAGTGCTTGTTACACCCTTAATACCCCATACATGCTTTTGAAAGTTTAGGTTTGGAAATAGGCCTGGATGACAAAGCTACGGTTTGGAAGTTTGATATCCCTCCATTTCTCTCATTTTTTATGTGTTTTATTTTATCAATTTGGTTTATCGACTTTGTCATCATCAGGTTTACACTTCATCAAGTGGGTATTTCTAAAATTGTCACCATATTTTCACCCATCTTCTGAGCTTTCTAACCAATTTTTTTTTTTTCAATTTGAACAACAATAACATATTATTATTGAATTTCTTTTACCAATGTCTCCGTAGTTCTCATAGACATAGGTGCACCATTTTTTGAATAACTTTTGATATACTTATCCAAATTTAAAAAACTTTATATATTATTGTAGTGCACTTGATTCTTTACAATTTAAAAAAAAAAAATTGTATTTTCAATTTGTTTAGTGCAACTTATGCTTCGCGCACGAACAGGTACCTAATTTTCAGGATGTGCTCGATTGGAAAAATCATAAAAAAAAAAATACTCAACCAAAAATTATAAAAAAGTACACATCTTCTAGTTCTCACTCTTAACTATCTTTTTGCCAAAGGAATTGTCAACATACTAAATCAAACTTTTTGATGCCCACATCAAACACTATGTTATGTTTTTCAGAAAAAATCAGGATCACTTTTTCACGCGCGAAGGATTTGACCCACTTAATCTTATCCAATTTTGAAAAAGTTTAGTAGTTTGGAAACTAGATTCAAAGTACTACAATATTTTTTCTTTGATTATCTTCATATCTTGAGTGGATGACTTTCAAATTTTTCCTCTAAGTTCAGGTTCACCTGATTTCATAAAAAAAGTGTCCACTTATACCACCCTTTTTTACCACCATCTTTGTGCACTTACCCTCTAGGAAAAGAAAATGATAAAGAAAAAGATGGAGTGGTTTGGCCTCCACCTAGACAAACATGAAAAAATGACAAAAGGATAGTCACCACAATGGGTGAGAGATAGAGACATGATAAGAATGACAAGCAGGTTGAAATGTGATAAAGAACAAGATAGACATACACTTGAATGTCACTTTATATGCAAAGAAGAGCAAGGAGGCATATCAATACATGAAAGTTCGATGACACCTGATTGATAAAATTGTTGAATCATGTCATTTAAAGCATTACATTCACCAGTGGAATGGAAAAGCACTTGATGGTATGCACAGAAAGAATCATTCTTAGGAAAATTATTATGTGTAGGAGGAGGAAGAGCAATCAAGCGGGCTTTAAGAAGCTACAACAAAATAAGCTATTGATCAGATAAAGGATGAGGAGCAAGAAGTGACCCTTTCTCTTGTGGAGAAGATTTTGACCTATCACAAGAAGGAGATACAAAGATAATAGTTGATGGAGGACGAGATGAAGATGTTGGCATTATGTGAACCGGTATGAGGACATAATGACATTGTATGTTGTCATTGATGTCAATATGTGAGAAGGGAGAACCGGTATATACGAGAACAAGTATATGTGCCAAAGTGAAGTGGTACATGTCTGTTCAAGGTGAACCAGCGTGCTGATATGGGATCTGGTACATGGAACCAGTGTATGACTTGTGAAGTGAACCAGTCTAGTGGCTACCAGTTTAGCATCTTCCAAAGGGAACCGATATAATGATAGTGAACCAGTTGGTGGTCTCGGGTTAGCGTTAGGGTTTCTGCCTACCTCGGGAATATGCGACGTCTCTAAACAGTGGAAATGTGTGATGGGTTATCAGCCGCCATGCAAGTGATGGAGAATGCACGATGGAGATTGTCCTAAAGAAATCAAAGGTCAGGATTGATTCGTCTGGATCGCTTAACCTAAAAGTTTAGGGTTTAGGGTTTATGCTGCCAACCTATCTTTTTCTCTAAAAGGTCATTGTTGTGGCTCGGTCTAAAGTTGTTGGCAAAAGTTGTGTGTGCTTATCCAAGTGAGGTGATACGTTATTCTTGCCAGGCCAGAGAAGAGAAGAGATACCTGCAGAGTGTAAGTGCAGAAGGTGAAGAGGAGCTAAAGCGGATCTGCATTGGCATTGAGTGCTATAATCTGATCATTGTAATACCTGTTGATCTTTAACCACTTCAACAGTTGTGAAATCCCCTAACAGGGTAGCCTTAATCGGCTTGTTGTAAATCCTTTAACAGGGTAACTTAAAGCTATTGAGTCATCGAAATCCTTTAGCTATTGAGTTCTTGCTATAAATCCTTTAACAAGGTAACCCTTAACCGGGTTTAACCCTTAATTGGGTATTCTAGCCATCCCTTAATGGGGTGATCCCTAATAGGATCAGTTTCTAGCATAACCTATTGTATTGTCTCTAACCGAACAAAGCTCCTAATAGGGCAGACTTCTAAAGAGTTCTAAAGTAGCTTGTGGGTATTCATCCCCACTGTGGTTTTTCCCAGTTGGGTTTCCACGTGAAAAAATATGTGTCATGTGTGATGTTTTGTGATGCTTTGTTATTTTCTGTCAAGCATATAATGATTTAGTGTCTTGTGTCTGTTAATGAGTCATGATGAATTAGCGGTTATTATGTATTGATAATAAATCACTTGTTTATTCATAGGGGTAAAATGGAAGTGTAGTATTGATTTGAGAGGATAGTGAAGCGAGTAACCGGTTAATGCTTAGTCATAACTTTACCAGTTGTACTCTGTTTCAAACTGGTGTCTCTGCTTCCTACACATTTGGAGTGTCTATTGTCAAACAAGTTTAGGACTATGTTTTTGCCTGTACTGATTCCTCCCCCCCCCCCTCAGTATCGGTTTGGTACTATCTGTTCATCTTTGAGTTATCAATTGGTATTAGAGCGTCCTCCAGGTCCTCTGTGTTGTAAGCTTAACCGCTTGAGGAAAAGATCCTTATTTAATGATGAAGAGGGAAGGTCCAAAGTTCAACAGAGACAACTTCAAAATATGGAAGGACAAAATGAAGATATACATTAGAAGTATGGGTGCTCAACACTGGAACTATGTTGAAAATGCTTATGTCATCCCTACAGGTACTCTTACCGATGACCAGAGAAGAGAAATTCAGGAGAATGGGCAAGTCATGGAAGCCCTAATTAGTAGTCTTTCTGACATTGAGTTTATTGATGTCCAAGATAAAGATAATCCCAAAGAAGTATGGGAAGCTTTGGAGAATATCTATGGTGGTGATGAGCATGTAAAACAAGCTAAGGAGGAAAGCCTTAGGGGTAAGTTTGAAGACATGCAGATGGTTGAAGGAGAAAACATTCAACAATATGGGATACGAATCAAAACGGTTGTTGGAGATATCAAGAGTGTAGGAGGAAAAATAGAGGACTCCACCATTGTGAGAAAAGTTCTGAGGTCCTTATTATTGGTCTATGCTACAAGGGTTGCTGCTATTCAGGAGCTGAGATCTATTGACAACTCTAAGGTATCCCTAGACTCTATCATTGCTAAGTTCACTGCTTATGAGTTGAACATTTATGATGGGAGTGTACAAAAGACTGAGTCAGCTTTTAAAGAATCTGTTGCATCATCAAGAAAAGGTAAAGAAGAAAGCACCAGTGGTGAACCCAGACAGTGTAGAGAAATGAATGATGAAGAGTTGCTGATGGAGATTTCTGAAGTGAACCGGTAAATACAAAGGTAACCTCCCTTTAAAATGCTTTTCTTGCAATAAGATTGGACATATTACTGTAAACTGTCCTAATAATGATAACAAGGATAAACCGGAAAGGTTCAAGAAATTCAAAGGAGGAAACCGGAGAAACTATTTTGTTGCAGTCAATGAAGGTGTCACAGATGAGGAATTAGAAGATGAAGAAAATGAAGACATTGTGTTTGTTGTTGTAAAGGAAGATGTGTCAGACAAGAAGGCTCTTGTCTCTCGCTTTGATAATTCCAATGAGTGGATTATTGATAGTGGCTATTCTCACAATATGACTGGTGACCGGAGCAAGTTTTTGTTCTTGGAAGAATATGATGGTGGTGTAGTTCATTTTGGTAATGATGCACCATGTATGGTTAAAGGAAGAGGGTCCGTCTCTCTGAATGGAAAGAGTAGTGCTGACAATGTGTATTGGGTTGATGGACTCAAACACAACCTTTTAAGTGTTGCCCAGCTGAATGATAGTGTGCTCACTCTAGAGTTCAAGAATGGAGTGTGCAGGATCAAAGGAAAGAACGGTGAAATTGTGGCCACTGTTATGCAGACCAAAGGTAACCTGTTTCAATTGAATGCTACTATCAGTACCTATCTTATGGCTAAGTTTGACGATAGTTGGATATGGCATAGGAGACTCTGCCATATAAACTTTGATAACATTGTGAAGGCCAGTAAGAACAAGGCGGTTAGAGGATTACTGGTGCTAAGCAAACCTAAGAATCCCATGTGCAGAGAATGTCAACTGGGGAAAATGTCTTCCTCAACTTTCAAAGGTAAATCTTTTTCAGCAGACAATCTACTTGATCTTGTGCATACTAATTTGTGTGGTCCTATGAAAACTAGCAGTGTGTAGGGAGATAGGTATTTCATGATCCTGACTGATGACTGCTCAAGAATGATGTGGGTCACATTCTTGAAAGATAAGTTTAAAGCTTTTGGAAAGTTCAAAGCTTTCAGAGCACTGGTAGAAAAGAAAAGTTGTAGAAGAATTAAGTGCCTTAGAACTGATCAAGGAGGGGAATTCACTTCCAGGGAATTCATTAAGTATTGCGAAGAATTTGGCATCAAGAGGCAACTATCTGCCCCCCGGACTCCACAACAAAATGGCCTAGAAGAGAGGAACAACTAGATTGTAGTTGAGGCAGCCAGAACAATGTTGATTCAAGGGAAGGTTGCTCACACATTTTGGCAAGAAGCGGTGAGCACAACAGTCTACACTATGAACCGGATACTCATTAAGAAAGGTAAGGATAAAACTCCTTATGAGTATTGGACCGATAAGTCACCTGTAGTAAGCTATTTTAGAGTATTTGGAAGCAAATGCTACATTAAGAGAAGTGAACATCAGAGCAACTTTGAAGCTAAATGTGATGAGGGAATATTCCTAGGATATTCCACCAAGAGTAAAGCTCTAAAGTGTTGCAACAATAGGACTCAGAGAATTGTTGAAAGCATCGATGTAAGAGTTGATGAAAACTCTAGAAAATCTGAGGAAACCGGTAGTATACAAGTAAAAGATGAACCGGTTGCAACTTTTTGGGAACCGATTTCCAGTCAATTGAGTACCAGTAATAGTGTCCCTGAACCAATAAATGCTAATGTTGATGAAGACGAGGATGAAGAGGAAAAGCAAGAGGAACCAATCAAGACTATTCCTCGGTATGTATAGCTGAACCATGATCCTAAGCAGATCATACGGGATAAGGATGCAGGGATCCTTACAAGAAGAAAGATTAGATAAAACTTATGCCTGATGATCTTTGAATTTGAGCCTAAGTCATTTAAAGAGGTGCATAGGGATGAAGACTAGATCAAGGCAATGGAAGAAGAACTTGACCAAATAGAGAAGAATGATACATGGTCTTTGGTACCTAGACTGAAGCATAAGAATGTCATTGGTACTAAATGGGTCTTCAGAAATAAGCTAAATGAGGATGGCATAGTGGTAAGAAATAAAGCCAGATTAGTGTGTAAAGGATATGTTCAAGAAGAAGGAGAAGACTATGGAGAGACGTTTGCTCCAGTAGCCAGACTGGAAGGAGTGCGTATGCTTCTTGCATATGCTGCTTTTAAAGGATTCAAAGTATATCAAATGGATGTAAAGTCTGCATTTCTAAATGGTGTACTTGAAGAAGAGGTGTACATAGAGCAACCGGATGGGTTTGCCCTATCTGAAGACAGTGACATGGTGTGTAGACTACATAAAGCCCTGTATGGTCTAAAGCAGGCACCTAGAGCTTGGTATGAACGCCTGCATTCCCATCTTGTTAAGATTTGATTTGAGAGAACAAGTGAGGATAGCAATATCTACTTGAAATCAGAAGGAGATCAGATTCTAATATGTGAAGTATTTGTTGATGACATCATCTTTGGTGGAGATGATAAGATGAGTCATGAGTTTGCAGATGAGATGAAGAAGGAATTTGAGATGTCACTCATAGGGGAGATTAAGTTCTTCATTGGACTACAGATTCAATAGATGAAAGATGGAATCTTTATAACTTAGTCCAAGTATGTCAAAGAGGTGTTGAAGACCTTTGGCTTGGAAGAAAGTAAATTGGTTGGTACTCCAATTGTGAGCGATTGCAAATTATCAAAAGAAGATGACTCTGCATTGGTTGATGAGAAGGAATACCGATAAATGATTGGTAAGTTGCATTATGTAGTGCATAATAGACCATATATTGCACATGCAGTTGGCATTACTGTAAGGTTCCAAAAAAGTCCAAGAGAATCCCACTTGGTTGCAGTCAAGCGGATTCTCAGATATCTGAAGGGAATAGTTGACTATGGATTGTGGTACCCATATAGCAATGAGTTCAACTTAAAAGTATTCATAGATGTTGATTGGGCAGGGAATGTGGATGACCAGAAGAGCACAATTGGTGGTGCATTCTTTCTTGGTGGTAGACTGGTCTCATGGATGAGTAAGAAGCAAAGTTGTATCTCTCAGTCTACAGCGGAAGTAGAGTATGTTGCAGCTTTCATGAACTGCACTCAGACAATCTGGATGAAGCATGTATTAAATGGCTTCAAAGTTCCTATCTCTGAACCAGTAAGCATATTCTATGATAACACTAGTGCTATCAATATTTCAAAGAATCCAGTTTTACATTCTAGAACCAAGCATTTTGAGCTTAAGTATCATTCTTGAGGGGAAAGGTTCAGAATAAAGAGATTGCACTCAAACTTGTTTCCAGTAAGGAGTAGTTAGTAGACATATTCACCAAGCCTCTTCCAAAGGCTACATTTACCTACTTGAGAGGTGAATTAGGGGTAGTGCCCCTTCAAGAGGTGAACTAAAGGCATGTACTCCACATCAGTCAAGTATTGCAGTGTCAAATCCTTCTAAGATTGATGTGTTGAGGGATGCTACTCCTTAGGGGGAGCAGCTTAATGGTACAGGAAATTGTGCCTCCACTTTGGCATTGTTGTCAAAGGGGGATAAGATGTGAAGCAAAGAGATATCTTTGTATATTACCATCAATGCCAAAGGGGGAGATTGTTGGCATTATGTGAACCGGTATGAGGACATAATGACATTGTATGTTGTCATTGATGTCAATATGTGAGAAGGGAGAACCAGTATATATGAGAACAGGTATATGTGCCAAAGTGAAGCGGTACATGTTTGTTCAAGGTGAACCGACATGCTGATATGGGATCCGGTATATGAAACCGGTGTATGAGTTGTGAAGTGAATCGGTCTAGTGGCTACCGGTTTAGAATCTTGCAAAGGGAACCGATATAATGATAGTGAACCAGTTGGTGGTCTCAGGTTAGGGTTAGGGTTTCCACCTACCTCAGGAATATGCGATGTCTCTAAACAGTGGAAATGCGTGATGGGTTATCAGCCACCATGCAAGCGATGGAGAATGCACGATGGAGATTGTCCTACAGAAATCAAAGGTCAGGATTGATTCATCTGGATTGCTTAACCTAAAAGTTTAGGGTTTAGGGTTTATGTTGCCGACCTATCTTTTTCTCTAAAAGGTCATTGTTTTGTCTCGGTCTAAAGTTGTTGGCAAATGTTGTGTGTGCTTATCCAAGTGAGGTGATACGTTATTCTTGCCAAACCAGAGAAGAGAAGAGATACCTGCAGAGTGTAAGTGCAGAAGGTGAAGAGGAGCTAAAGTGGATCTGCAATGGCATCGAGTGCTATCATCTTATCATTGTAATACTTGTTGATCTTTAACCACTTCAACAATTGTGAAATCCCCTAACAGGGTAGCCTTAATCAGCTTGATGTAAATCCTTTAACAGGGTAACTTAAAGCTATTGAGTCATTGAAATCCTTTAGTTATTGAGTTCTTGCTGTAAATCCTATAACAAGGTAACCCTTAACTGGGTATTCTAGCCATCCCTTAACTGGGTGATCCCTAACAGGATCAGTTTCTAGCAGAACCTACTGTATTGTCTCTAACCAAACAAAGCTCCTAACAGGGAAGACTTCTAAAGAGTTCTAAATCAGCTTGTGGGTATTCATCCCCACCATGGTTTTTCCCAGTTGGGTTTCCACGTGAAAAAATATGTGTTTCATGTGTGATGTTTTTTGATGCTTTGTTATTTTCTATCAAGCATATGATGATTCAGTGTCTTGTGTTTGTTAATGAGTCATGATGAATTAGTGGTTATTATGTGTTGATAATAAATCACCTATTTATTCATAGGGGTAAAATGGAAGTGTAGTATTGAGTTGAGAGGATAGCGAAGTGAGTAACCGGTTAATGCTTAGTCATAACTTTACCGGTTGCACTCTGTTTCAAACCGCTGTCTCTTCTTCCTAGACATTTGGAGTGTCTGCTGTCAAACAAGTTTAGGACTATGTTTTTGCTTGTACTAATTCACCCCCCCCTCTCAGTACCGGTTCAATATTATCTATTCATCATTGAGTTATCAGATGATGGATTAGGCTTGTAACCTAAACCCATCGTAAACGAACATGATTTTAGCTCTAAAGGCACCTTAACACCTTGACCCATGCACCTGAGACCTTTTCCTTTGTATCCATACTTGAAAGAAATATTGAATCCTAGACCATAATGTGATTCCAACTCCTCCAAAGAGGGAGGATCACCTTTGAGTGTGTAGCCAATGGTTCTGACATGATCCTACGATACATAAGAATAATCATCTGCAATAGCGGGTGTGAATGATACTTTTGGAAAGTTAAGGTGGATAGGGTTGACTTTATATTCTTCAATGAAGGATCTTGTAAAGTCTAAGGAATCCCAATCATCACCAAAAAATGAATTTGATTGAGAGGAAGGAGATGGATCCTTAGATTGTGCATGTCTTAAAAATATGAGGTGGGTCACTTTCAAAAGGAACACCATGAATCTATTTTACCTTCTTTGGATAAGGACTAGCTGCAATCACATGAATGATTGGTCTCTTACACCTTTTAGGGACGATAGAGACATAAATGACATTCATAGACTCATTATGATATGTAGAATATATAGATGAAGGAATTTTCTCAACATTGACCTTTGGAAAATTAGATATGAGTCGAGACTCATCATTCAATAATGCATCATCTCTAGAAGAGAGTGCACTAGAATGAAGACACAATAGAGTAACGTTAAGAAAGGTGTACGTGATTTCATCCTCTTATAACAAAATATCCTCTGAAATGGAAGATATATTACGAGAAGGATCAAAGACATAAAGTGACATAGGTAGAGATAAGTCACCATCACAAGCATGAAAAGGAACATTGTTAGTACTTTGAATAAAATTAGAAATAGAACTAATAAAAGAAGATAACCAATGCATTTTAGAAATAGTTAACTAATTTAAAGAAGCAATACATGACTGAAGTAATGATAAATAATTATTTTGAAAATAATACAGAAGAAGTGTTCACGTCGAGTTCACATAAATGTATAGGTGGGAATTTGTTATCTCTAAGATGATGAATATTAGAGAAAAAACTATCCGATGCTACTTGACTTAAACTAGCGCTAAGTGTGAGCCAGGGGATATGTGATATAGAGCTAAGCTAATACAAGATAGACAAACCTTTTAGATGGTTCCGGTAGCTCTCTATGACCAAGATGAACACGTGGAACTAGGACTCTAGCACAATGTGCTGCCATCCCATACAGACAAAAGCAAAGAACCATATAGAGAAGGGACTAATGGTCGTACAGATAAATGAAAGAAGAACAATAATATAAAATACAAGTAATTAGGAAATAAAGTGAAATAATATAAAAGAGAAAAAAATATATGAACAATAAGTCCACGCTATGAAGCCTCTAGTCAGATAAATCTTCTCTAATGCAACATGGACACAACACAAAAACTAAAAATGTTTGGGGCTACTTGGGGACTTGCCTCAATCAAATCCCTATTTTGATGTTTGCACCTCCATAGATAGCCAGGTAGATAGATAGATAAATAAAATAAATGCAAGAGAAGATAAATGATAAATGATTAATGATTTGATGGATAAGGGATATGATAAATCCCAAGAAGCTCAAAGATGAGATAAATGGATAGATATTACCGAATAGGCTTGACAAAAGCCAAGATAGCTGCAAGAGATTATTGTGAGAGCTTGAGAGTGTTGTAGCAAACTAGAGACTGTTGTAGCAAGTGAAGAAGAGTAAGAGAAAGTCATGAGAGCCAACATAACCATAGATTGTATGGAGGAACTAGAGAGACTAAAAGAAGAGAACCGAATCCATTTAAAATAGAGAAGAAGAGGGAAAAAGAGGATCGATGAGCCATTTGAAAGATTCAGGATTGTTTCCATTGACATGTGTAGGTGACAAGTGGAAAGGTGAACTCAGAACCGACATTTGAACACTAAGTTGTCATGAGACTAATGCGTGACATGCTAACATCCTCATGGTGCATTATTGACCACACAAATCATGCTAAAAAGTAACAAGCGATAAGAGAAATAATTGGCTTGTTGGATCTCAAATCAACAGATTGGATAGGTTCTAAGGAAATGCCAACTCCTCTGAACAAACCCTCCAATTTGATTTGGCCAACTTATAGAGTGAACCTATTTGGTTACTAACTCCCTCACTTTAGGCTCTGCAAGACCTAGGCGGGTATACCTATTCATTAGTGGCTTTCGATGACTAATTCTTTTTATAGCAGATTGAGTATCTTGATCTAAATTTTTCCCTATCTCAGAATGGCATAGGTTCCTAAGATAGGTGGCTTTTAGATGAGTTCAAGATTGTTGTTGTGGAATCTATTCAATCTTTGTACTTGAAATTTATATGTATGTACACTATTGCTAATTGGTTCTATGAATCCTACTCACTTATCTTGTAATTTTAATGCAAAGGTGATTAATATGGTAACGGTTGTGATTTGTGAATGACCAATGTCTTTCCTGTTATTTGGGCTAGAGAGTCTTATATTTCTTTAGGACTTAATGTATGATTTGTGAGACAGTTTTTAAACCTTCCCCCTTTGGTAAATACGTTAGTTACTGTTTCTTATTAGATCCACTAAATGTTTATATCATAAACTGCATGAATGAATTTAACCCTAACCTTAAGGGACCATTCAAAGAAGAACTACAAGGAACAATTACAATCCACAAGTAGATCCTTTTAATCCAAATTTATAACATAGGAACATAGAATTCACTGTAAGAATACAAATAACCTTATCTACTTTAGATAATATCTCAAACAACTGCCTACAGAAAATGAGATAATCCACAACACATATGCAGAATAAAAATGATTGATTCTAGTGAAACTTCAAATTGGTACAATAGTATGCCAGAGGCTATATTATCTATCCAACATCTCATAAAATAATAATATTTGCTCATATAGGTATGTGAGCAACACCTATTCTATGAGAATTTATGTCCCTTCATCATTAACAATCTGATTACAATTGCTTAACAAAGTGAAAAATAAAAATATTAAGCATGTCGACATGATTAATATAACTGTCATTCTTATAGCATCTAGTAGTCACACTCTTCCTCTTCATATCTGTCTCCAAGGAAAAGAGATCAAACACTGCCTAGTTGACATGTGGGGCTACATCTTCATCCTAGTTAAATCTAGCCATGGCTTTCTCCTTAATTCATGAAAATTCTTTTTGCCATTGCTCTAATGGAGTTAGTTCACCTTCCCTGTAGACAACGGGTATTGTTGCAACATAGTCCTCGTCCAATATTTGGAGGTCTTTATTCAATGTGTCTGTATATTTGTCATTCTCTACTAGTTATTGGTCCCCTTGAACTCTTTCTTCGACAGTCATGGCCTCGTTATCTTTCAATACATCTTGCAATCTCACCCTCAATCTCTCATGCTTTTTTAGAGCTTTCACAGTCCCTCTGTACACTTTCCAATCTTGGTTAGCATGTGGTAACATATCTTTGAACCTGTGCTCAATTACATCATTTTCCAATTTGTTCATCTTCTGTTGGGCATTGGTCAATTGCTTTGCCAACTTTTCAGCATGTATCCTCCAGTAGGCAGCATCTGATATAGCATTTATGACCCTTAGGTTGGGTTGAAAACCCATATCTGGTTCATATCCCCCCATAATAGGAGTCTTTTGTGACAACTATCCTTGTAGCCTCTGGATTTCTTCAGTAGCCTTCTCATACAATCCTTTGTAAGTGTTGTTCTCCTTGACCAAAAACTTCATTTGTTCCTGATTTGGTTTTGCTACATCCACGTTTAACTTGGTTGTGATTCTGGGATTAGTTTTCTGAACTTGCTGGCTTTCGAAGATGATGACTTCATTTTAATTATAGGGTTCTGAGGGTGAAGAACTTACTTGAATTCTGAGGGCTTCTCTTTTGAATCCAATTCTGAATTGTCTAGTTATGAATCGCTCTCTGTGAATTCTCTTAGGCAGTGTCCGTTATGTATCCTTCTTCATCAATTTATTGAACCTTTATGGTGAACTTACCAGTTAATAATTCCAGTTAAGAAACGGTCATGTAGATATTCGTTTTGAATTTATGGTGATGTGACTTTACTGATATTTGTTTTGATCTTTGTGGCAACAGGTAATCATTCATCTAGCAGTGTTTCGAATTTTCCATCGATGCTTATTTAATATTACACCAGTGTTGTGCTTCGATGAAATCCTATGTCTTGATGGATTTACCCCATGTTTCCCCGGAACATCATATTCCATCGACATCATTCTTTGCTTCGATGAAATTGACATCATCATCGACACATCTCTTGGTCTCATCGATATCCTCATTTCATCGAAGCCTTGCTTTAAGTGTTTGTATCAGTGTAATGTTTTATCAGTTCATCGAAATCTTTCTTTTCGATGAAAATCCTTTTATCGCTAAGTCCCTCCATTGTCTTATCAATGTTAGAACTCTATCAAAAAAGTTCTTCATTATCAGGCCTTTGTACTAGCGTCGATGAAATTTCCCCTTTCGGTAAAAGAAGAATACTCTCCTTCGACATCTTATGTTTGGCCAATAACAAGTCATCGATGGAAATATCTCGTGTTTCATCGATCCTTTATTTATCGATGGGAAAGCTATTTTCGGTCAAGATCTTTTGTGCTGCTTCGATACCCTCCTTTCCTCAAAATAGCTGTGTTGATAAAGTATCTATTGGTTCCTTCGATATATCTCTTTCGGCCAAACTTCCTCCCTCGACGAGTTGTTGACATGTCTCATTGATACTGTATTTTCATTGATACCCTTTATTTTATCAGTGGGACCACTTCTGATTTCCTCGATGTACTTTATGTTGATGGAACTAATGTTTTCGATGAATCCCTTCAGAGATCCATCACAACCAAGTTTATTCGATAAGTCACTTTATCGATAGGATATTGGTAGGTTTCTTTGATAGAATCATTTCAATCAGACTAGGCATTTTGGTGAAGGATGGACACCTATTACCGACTGCTTTACTTTAGGCAGTGACCTAGGGATTTTTGGTATCGGTGGGATTTTTAGGGTCTCTATCAAAATTATCAAGGACATATTTAGCCTTTTATTATTCTTTTCAAAATCATCTTAGCTCCCTATAAAACCTTGGACTTTTTACATTTTAAATTTGATGCTCAACAGTGGCTCTGACTAGGGATGAGGGTATGTCACTGATACCTTCAGGGGCCTAGACTCTCTGGTGAATAGGGACCTACTAATGGTGTTTACAGGTATATACAATGGAAAATGAATCCTAATCTACCATACATGGAATAATATTTTAAGAGAAAAATCTCTTCAGAAATTGTCCATGTATTGGTAATTCCCGATCATCTCATGTAGCATTTTGTATGTAATATGCATTCTCCCCTAATTTCTCCATAATCACATATGGCCCAGGCCAAAGGGCCTCAAACTTTCCATGCTTACCTTTGTCCTGGTTTCTGGAATCCCACATCAAGACCCAATCACCTATCTCAAACTTCCTATATGTCACCTTTTTGTCATATAACCTTTTCATTTGATTTTGTGCTTTCACATTCTACTTCTGGGCTTCTATTATGATCTCATCAAGTTCTACTAGCTGAACAAGCCTCTCCTGCAAAGTATCTTCCACATCAATTTCTTATTGTATCATAAATCTATGGAAAGGCAGAAGATTATCCAATAGAAGTCTAGCTTTCTTGCCATAAACCAGTTCAAATGAAGGTTTTTGTGTGGACTTCTTGATTGTTATTCTATCAGACCAAAGTGCCAAACCCAATTTTGAGTCCCACTCTTTTTTATTTCATCCTAGCATCTTCTTGATGATTTTGAGGATATTTTTATTGCTGGATTCAGCCTGCCCATTACCTTGGAGATGATATGGAGATAAATGGGATATTTTGATGCCATACTCCTCATAGAAGGTGTTGAATTCCTCAGATCTAAAGCACATTCCATTATCAACAATAATCCTAGTAGGGACACCGAATCTAGTAATGATATTTTCCATCATGAATTTGATGACTACTTTGCTAGTATCCTGCTTGGTAGGAATTGCTTCTACCCATTTGGTTAAGTAATAAGTGGCTACCAATATCCACCCGTGACCTCCACTAGATTTTTCTAATATCTCCCCAATGAAATCCAACCCCCATTGCTGAAAAGGTTCTTCAACCTGCATAGGTCTTAATGGGAGTTCTCCTTGATACTTCAATTTTCTTGAGAACTTCTGGTACGCTTCACACTTCCTAACATATGTATAGGAGTTATTGAATACATGTGGCCAATAATATCCAGCCCTCAGTATTTTATGAGCTGTGGTCTTAGTAGAAAAATGATCACCACATACCCCACCATGCATTTCCTGTAAGATTCCTTTTGCTTCATGTTCATCCAGGCAAAGCAACAAGATCCCATATCTATTTTTCCAATACAAGTCACCATTAATGATCACATATTTTAATGATTTCAACTTCAAGGTCCTCTTTTGATTCTCAGTCATATTGTCTGGACACTTCATATGTTTAAGATAATACACAACATATATGTACCATGTTGTGTGCTCGATGTTGAAACTGGCTTCCTCAAGCCCAACTTCATTTACTTGAAATCCTTCAAAATCTTATCCTGCCATGAGTTTAGCTGATCCCTGACCCTTAATGACTTGTGAAATCTTGAGCTCAATGTTAAACTCCTGGATTTGATTGATCTATTTGCACCTTTTTCATGTTACTTTTGTTGGTCTGAAAATATCTTTCACTGCTACATTAGGAACATAAGTTGTGATCTCTGCCCCTAATAGGTATGGTCTGAAGTGTTTTACCGCTCTTACCAGAGCATAGGATTGTTTCTCATTTATATCATACTTGATATGAGATGGGCTCAATGATTTGCTGAAGTACGCAATGGGTTGCTCACAACCATTTTGGTTCTTCTATAGTAATATTGTTGCTACCTCGTGACAAGAGGTAAAAGAGAAGATAAAAAATGGTTTGCTAAAATCTAGTGATATCAATACTGGTGCCTCAGATATTTCCCTTTTGATTACTACAAAAAAATCCAATGCTTCTGCATCCCAATCTATCTTGGCTCCTTTCTTCAACATCTGCACTATAGGCTTTACATTATCTGCAAAGTTTAAGATAAATCTCCTAACAAAGTTGATTTGTCCCAGAAATGACTGAATGGCTTTAACAGTTTTTAGAATGGGGACTTCATTGATTGCAACCACTCTTTCAAGGTCATTTTTTACCCCCTCCTTAGATACTATGTGTCCTAGGAGCCTTCCTTCCTCAACTCCAAAATGACATTTCTTTGGATTAAGAGAGATCCCATATTCTAAAGCCTTTTTGAATATCTTTTCAAGGTGATTGCAGTGGTCTTTAGCCCATTTTGAATAAGAGGTTAGATCATCCTGATATACCACCATTATCACATCTATTAGCTCTACAAATACTACATCCATTACTCTTTGGAAAGTTGCCCCAACATTAGTTAGGCTAAATGGCATCCTTGCATACACGTAAGTACCCCATGGTGTTGTAAAGGTTGTTTTGTATTGCTCAGCCTAGCACATAATTCCACACACTCCCTTGTTCTTCTAGTATCTTTCATTTAAGTAGCTACATCTAACATTTATTTCATCAAATCTGCAAAATGGTCTGGTGCATCCATCCTGATTGAACCTGACGAACTTTATGTATTTGCTCTCGAATTTGGGTCATGATTTTCAAAACCAGGAGGGAATTTTCCTTTTCATGCTTTATCTACAGCTTCTAAGTCCTCATTTCTTGGGAATGAAGGAATTGTATAGTCCTATTTATTCCAAGCTCGATGTGAGTTATTTTCAGAGTAATGCTGATTATACCTCTCATTGATGAAAACATTCATGTGTTCTAATAGATTATTTATTGGTTCTTTGTTTGGTTTTTTCTTTCTTTTCTGATCAAAGTTTAATTGTACTATTGGATGGCCTTATGTTATTGACCTCCTCCCATTCATAAAACTTCTTCCCTTTACTTCAGAGTCGCTACCTCTATCTAGAAAGGAAATTTGTTTCTTTTTATATGAGTTCTTTCCCACAACAAAGTCCTTTTTAAATGAATGCTTTCCCCAATAGAGTCGCCAATCTGTTGGATCTCAAATCAACAGATTGGATAGGTTCTAAGGAAATTCCAACTCGTATGATCAAACCCTCCAATTTGATTTGGCCAACTTATAGAGTGAACCTATTTGGTTACTAACTCCCTCACTTTAGGCTCTGCAAGACCTAGGCAGGTATACCTATTCACTAGTGGCTTTCGATGACTAATGCTTTTTATAGCAGATTGAGTATCTTGATCTAAATTTTTCCCTATCTCAGATTGGCATAGGTTCCTAAGATAGGTGGCTTTTAGATGAGTTCAAGATTGTTGTTGTGGAAGCTATTTGATCTTTGTACTTTAAATTTATATGTATGTACACTATTGCTAATTGGTTCTATGAATCCTACTCACGTATCTTGTAATTTTAATGCAAAGGTGATTAATATGGTAACGGTTGTGATTTGTGAATGACCAATGTCTTTCCTGTTATTTGGGCTAGAGAGTCTTATATTTCTTTAGGACTTAATGTATGATTTGTGGGACATTTTTTAAACCTACCCCCTTTGGTAAATCTCTCAGTTACTATTTCTTATTAGATCTGCTAAATGTTTATATCATAAGCCGCTTGAATGAATTTAACCCTAACCTTAAGGGACCATTCAAAGAAGAACTACAAGGAACAATTACAATCCACAAGTAGATCCTTTTAATCTAAATTTATAACATAGGAACATAGACTTTACTGTAAGAATATGAATAACCTTATCTCCTTTAGATAATATCACAAACAACTGCCTACAGAAAATGAGATAATCCACAACACATATGCAGAAGAAAAATGATGGATTCTATTGAAACTTCAAAATGGTACAATAGTATGCCATAGGCTATATTATCTGTCTAGCACCTCATATAATAATAATATTTTCTCATATAAGTATGTGAGCAACACCTATTCTATGAGAAGTTATGTCCCTTCATCATTAACAATCTAATTATAATTGCTTAACAAAGTAAAAAATAAAAAGATTAAGCATGTCGAGATGATTAATATAAATTTCATTCTTATAGCATCTAGCGGCTACACTCTTCCTCTTCATATATGTCTCCAATGAAAAGAAATCAAACACTATCTGGTTGACATGTGGGGCTACATCTTCATCTTGGTTAAATCTAGCCATGGCTTTCTCCTTAATTCATGCAAATTATTTTTGCCATTGCTCTAATGGAGTTAGGTCACCTTCCCTGTAGACAACCAATATTGTTGCAACACAATCCTCGACCAATATTTGGAGGTCTTTATTCAGTGTGTCTATATATTTGTCATGCTCTACCAGGTAATTGTCCCCTTGAACTCTTTCTTCCACTATCATGGCCTCATTATCTTTCAATACATCTTCCAATCTCGCCCTCAATCTCTCATGCTCTTTTAGAGCTTTCACAGTCCCTGTGTATACTTTCCAATCTTGGTTAGCATGTGGCAACATATCTTTGAACCTGTGCTCAATTACATCATTTTCCAATTTGTTCATCTTTTGTTGGGCATTGGTCAATTGCTTTGCTAACTTTTCAGCATGTATCCTCCAGTAGGCAGCATCTGATATAGCATTTATGACCCTTAGGTCGAGTTGAAAATCCATATGGTTCATATCCCCCCATAATAGGAGTCTTTTGTGACAACTATCCTTGTAGCCTCTGGATTTCTTCAATAGCCTTCTCATACAATCCTTTGTAAGTGTTGTTCTCCTTGACCAAAAACTTTGTTTGTTCCTGATTCGGTTTTGCTACATCCACGTTCAACTTGGTTGTGATTCTGGGATTAGTTTTCTGAACTTGCTGGCTTTTGAAGATGACAACTTCATTTTAATTATAGGGTTCTGAGGGTGAAGAAATTACTTGAATTCTGAGGGCTTCTCTTGTGAATCCAATTCCGAATTGTCTAGTTCTGAATCGCTCTCTGTGAATTCTCTTAGGCACTGTCCGTTACGTATCCTTCTTCATCGATTTATTGAACATTTATGGTGAACTTACCAATTAATAATTCCAGTTAAGAAACGGTCACGTAGGTATTTGTTTTGAATTTATGGTGATGTGACTTTATTGATATTTGTTTTGATCTTCAGGGCAACAAGTAATCATTCATCTAGTAGCGTTTCGAATTTTCCATCGACGCTTATTTAATATTACACCTGTGTTGTACTTCGATGAAATCATATGTCTCGATGGCTTTACCTCATGTTTCCCCAAAACATCATATTACATCAACATCATTCTTTACTTTGGTGAAATTGACATCATCGCCGACACATCTCTTGGTCTCATCGATATCCTCATTTCATCGAAGCCTTTCTTTAAGTGTCTGTACCGGTGTAATGTTTTTTCAATTCATCAAAATATTGCTTTTCGATGAAAATCCTTTTATCGCTAAGTCCCTCCATTGTCTTATTGATGTTAGAATTCCGTCGAAATAGTTCTTCATTAGCCGGCCTTTGTACTAGCGTCGATGAAATTTCCCCTTTCGGTAAAAGAAGAATACTCTCCTTCGACTTCTTATGTTTGGTCGATAACAAGTCATCGATGGAAATTTCTCATGTTTCATCGATCCTTTATTTTTCGATGGGAAAGCTATTTTTGGTCAACATGTTTTGTGCCTCTTTGATACCCTCCTTTCCTCAAAATAGCTTCGTCGATAAAGTATCTGTTGGTTCCTTCGATATTATTCTTTTGGTCAAACTTCCTCCCTCGGCGAGTTGTTCACATGTCTCATCGATACTATAGTTTCATTGATACCCTTTATTTTATTGGTGGGACCACTTCTGATTTCCTCGATGTACTTTCTATCGATGGAACTAATGTTTTCGGTGAATCCCTTTGGAGATCCATCGTGGCCAAGGTTTATTTAATAAGTCACTTTATCGATAGGATATTCGTAGATTTCTTTGATAGAATCATTTCAGTCAGACTAGGTGTTTCAGTGAAGGATGAACACCTATTACCGACAGCTTTAGTTTAGGTGGTGACTTAGAGATTTTTGGTATCGGTGAGATTTTTAGGGTCTCTATGGAAATTATCAAGGACATATTTAGCCTTTTATTATTCTTTTCAAAATCATCTTAGCTACCTATAAAACCATGGATTTTTTACTTTTTTAAATTTGATGCTCAACACGGCTAACATGACAAAAAAGCTAAAGGATAGTTACTGAAAAGTTATTTTGAGCATCCTCAGATGGAAAAGGTTGATGCAAGGGCTGAAGTGATCCTACTCAGGTGCTAGGGGAATGGACACCAAAGTGGTTACAAAAGATGTATGTCAAATTACAAAGGGGTATGCAATTTTTGACACTACACAAATGTCCAAGATGTTTTATATCTCCTCCTGCTTTGATGTAGTTGTTGGAACATTCCACTGTGCTTTTTTTTCTCCACCTTCATGATACTCTATCAAATTTGAAATATTAAATACAGGTGAAATCTTAAGTCCACTTGGCAACTCTTCCTCATAAGCATTTCCTAAATCATGCTTCTTCAAGATTTTGCATGGCCCAAATTTCTTCATCTTTAGCTTATTATATGTTCCTATTGGAAACCTCTCTTTTCTTAAGTAAACCATGAATTCGTCTCCAATCTAAAATTACTTGTCTCCTTTTTTGATCTACCTTAGCCTTGTACTGGTTAGTCATCTTTTTAATATGCTCTATGTAATGGCTAATTAAATGGTGAAAGACATGCAAATGTGGTGGAACAAGTTATAGCATTTAATGATGTCATTTCTTGCATAAGGAATTTAATATGTTTTCACTTGCTCATTATGACCTTCTAAGTTGGCCGAAGTAATGTATCAACATATTTTGGTATGAATAATTCTTCTCAAAATGGTTAAATGCCCCATATTGATTAGTTTCTAGTAGTTAATCCTAATTTTAATTGGCCAGAGAATGAGCAAGGAGATATTATCCTTAGATTATATGCTCTTGCATGGAAGTAAAAATCTTGTTTTGCAGAGTATAGGGAGACAATGATGCTATTGGGAAAGATAAAAAGGAAAGATGATAACTTTAATCACCAATTACAAGAGAAAATGGTTGCATTAAAAAATCAAGCAAATTAGTCCAATAATTGAGTGCTAAAAAATGGTACTTTGAGGAGATGGACCCACATCGATAATGTGACCAAACACAAAATTCACTAAAAATCCATTGGAAGACATACTTATTGGGTTGAGAAATTTGTATTGGTAATGCAAGTGTAATTATGCTAAATACATGTGAGTGATTTTTGTTCTTAAAGAGGAAGAGGAGAAAGCCAAAAGACATGATGCCTTCCTTCAAAGGGAGCTTGGCATGCAAAGGAATCTTGCTCCACCTACTATTTGAGTACCAATTAGAATAGTCAAGATAGGTTTCCAATTTTGGCTTTGAATTATGAATTCATGTAATGTCATGTGTGTTTTAAGGTAGCTTTCAGTTTTTCTTTAGTAAAAACGGTTCTTTCCAAACAATAGTTATCTTTAGGAAGCTATTTTCTTTAATATATAGATAGAGGCAGGAGAAAAAAGAGGAGGACTAATCCCCTTTCATTTTTATGCATGAGTGAGAATTGATAAGTTAGCAATTTTGTGTTGTTTTTTAAATTAAGCTTTGGAAAGTGATAGCATGTTTTTCATTTCATATTCATGCATGCTCTTCTAGTTAGTATTTACTTCAAGATTTGCAATTAATTATTTGATTTCATCTGCCTATTATGTTATAGATGTATATGTTTATAGAACTTTGAGTCTTGATCCATTTGTATCATTTGAGAAGGATATATGTTAGTTTCTCGTGGACCTTTATCATGCATGATGAGTGGGTGAGCTTTGAGTCACCTATTTGTCATTTTTAGCCTTGTTCTTTTCCTTTGTTATGTTTCATGTTTGCCTTTCCTTCTTTTTGGTTAAAAGCATACCCCATTTAAAAACCCAAAATATATCATAAGAGGGAGAAGTACCTCTAAAATTTAGAGGAAAGCTGCAAATTTAATTAGCAATTTATCAAACTATTTGTTGCATTTTTGTCTCTATCAAAAGGGCATAGAGGATTTTGAGTTATCTTTTAAAAGGAACAAATCTATACACAAATAGGTTCTCACTTTTTTGCCTCAATACAATGACATAAAAATTAATATGTGCCTTCTTCATTGTTAATCAACAGTAACTACGTACACATGGCCTGCATTTTATTGAATGATAAATTTTAGTACAAAGAATAATGTAAAATGAAATAAAATTAGTTAAAATTTCCCAATAAGTCACAATACCTAGATGCAATAGGTCAGATACATCATCAAAACCCATGGAAACTTTGATCTATTTCAACTATAGTGCTTTGGAAAGTTGATGTATCAATGGGAACTAAAGGTCTATGAGACCATTCATCAACCCACTGATGTGATTCACACTCTTCCCACAAAAAATACATACATGAAGAGAATAAATTACAATCTCTCTAGTATAAATAGTTGGTGAGCTTGCATCTGAGCTTCTAAATGAGTGCATGTCACTTGATCCTATAACTATACAATAATCTACATAGTCTACAACATCAGATTCATGTATCAACCAAAAATATCTGGAAATAGTAGAATTACCTTGATTACCTGGTCCCATTATCAGGTTACACCATTGCACAATGGTTGTTGCATCTATTAACTTAACACCACCTTCATATTTTATTTCTTCTGTAGCAAGAGCTCTTTTTACACATGCTCCTACACCATCACACTCTCCCTTTCCATGTCCAGCCTTAGTAAAATTCCAAAAATGTTGTACACTGGTCCTCATATGCATCCTACTCAACCAAGAGAACATCCTTGCATTCTTGAATTGTGATGTCCAATCATCTGACCATATGATTTATTGGTTGTAGTTGATATCCCTTTCCCTTAAATTCTCATAGTAGAGTTGAAATCATCCTTGCACAAGATTTGTTGAATGACTATGATCATCGCTTATGTAGAAGTGATATTCTCTTATTATCTTTCCATCCTTATCCATGCTATCATGTGCATATATGAATGCTATGTGTACAAAAATAGTAACTTGTTGAGAGTGGTAATACTAAGATTGCACTTCATTTGAGGTTGTAGTGTATAATTCTTTGAAAAATCTATAATAGAGATGATGGTGTTGAGAGGAAATGTATCCTTACGTATCTTGAATTTCTCATCCAACCACCGTTCTTTATGTGTATGCATTATGTAGTCATAAACTAGTTTATCCTAAAAAATACTCATAAACTATACTACAGGTATATCTTTACTCACCAACTCACATCTCTTCAACTCTTTTCCATCTTTAACCCCATATGTGATTGACTTGTATTTTCCATAAGAGAAGTTAGTTTGTTTCCAATTTCACGTGTACTCTCTAAATGCATATATCTTTACAAATTTTGCAAACCACCACATGTAGCACATGAAAAAACACATCATCTCTTTGACACAATACACTTGAAATAAAATATCTTAATGACTTTGGAAGTACTTGTATACCACTTTCTTGAAAAACATCATTAGTTTGCAAAGTACAACATATATGACGATATATATCATAATGCATGGAAAAGTCAATATGAATTCTACAACATGTAGTGCATGCATGATTTACATTAACATAAAAGGGTTTTGTTATCTCAAAAAACCTTGGACTAATTCTTATTTGAAGATAGGTTTGAATGAATTTCTCATAAAATTGTGTTTAAGTCAAATATCCAAAAAGTATTTTGGATATGGCTCATGATTTCTTAATCCAATTTGCCTTCTAACAACATCTCTTTGATTGGGAAAAAATCTTGTGTTTCCATAATTTCACGCGTGAAGACATAGTTATAATTGGTCATTCACCATAAATTATGGTTTTTTGGCCGCTATGAAACTACCTATAGTGACAAAAACCTAATCAAAGTTTTGACACTATAGACAAAGAGAGAGAGAGAGAGAGAGAGAGAGAGAGAGAGAGAGAGAGAGAGAGAGAGAGAGAGAGAGAGAGAGAGAGAGAGAGAGAGAGAGAGAGAGAGAGTGTTGCAAGGTCTATAGTGACTGAAAGCCTATTGGGGTTTTGACACTATAGACAAAGAGACAAAGGGAGTCTATAGTGACCAAAACCCAATTGGCATTTTAACACTATATAGACAAAGAGAGAGAGAGAGATTATATACTAACCAAAAATCAACCAAGTTTTGACTCTATAGATAGAAAGAGTATTGAAACATCTATAGTTATAAAAAATCGATTGGGTTTTAACACTATAGAGATAGAGAGAGAGTGAGAGTCTATAGTGACCAAAATACGATTAGGTTTTAGACACTATAGACAAAGGGAGAGTGTTACAACATCTATAGTGACCAAACATTGATTGGTGTTTTTACACTATAGAGAGTGGAAAGGGAGAGGAAGGAGAGAGAGGTTGAGTAATAGATAGAGAGTGGGAAGGCAGAGGAGAGAGAGAGAGAGAGAGGTTGAGTGTGTGTGTGTGTGTGTGTGTGTGTGTGTGTGTGTGTGTGTGAGAGAGAGAGAGAGAGAGAGAGAGAAAGAGAGGGGAATTGTGAGAGAGAGAGAGAGAGGAACAAGGAGGGGGAGAGAGAGAGGGGGGGAGAGGGAGAGGGAGAGAGGGAGAGAGAGTGAAATAGATATCAAGAGAGATAATGAAAGAGGGGTTGAGACATAGAGTGATTAAGAGATAGAGAGAGGGGTTGAGAGATAAAGAAAGAGAGAGGTTGAGAGAGGGGTTGAGGAGAGAGAGAGAGGGGTTGAGAGAGAAAAATATAGAGATGGAGAGAGAGGTTGAATGAGAGAGTGTAAGGTTAAGAGATAGATCAAGAGAGAGGGGGAGATAAAGTAAGAGAGTGTGTGAGAGAGAGAGGGAGAGAGTGAGAGAGAGAGAGAGAGAGAGAGAGAGAGAGAGAGAGAGAGAGAGAGAGAGAGATGAATATATGTATGTCTACATATATGAAACTATATATGAATATATGCATGTTTACATAAATGAATACAAATGAACATAACCCGATCAGGTTTTTGATGAATAAAAGGCCTGATCGGGTTATTTAAATAATAAAAGGGATTGAGTTATTCCTTATAATTAGCCTTGGATAGCAAGGATGAGGCATGGGGGTTTCATTTGCCTCCTTTTTACGTCTTTTCTTCTTCAAATCTAATTTCTCAACTTCCTCATCATCAGGGTATTTGTATAATTGCCACCATAATTTTACACGTCTTATGAGCTTTTTAAGCATGTAATAAAAAAATAATTAAACGACATTAACTTATTAATTTTTAATTTCTTTTAACAATGTCTCCAGAGTTCTCAGAGACATGTGTGTACCTTTTTTTTAAATAAATTTTGAACTATTTGTCCAAATTTGAAACAAATTATATATTATTGGTCTATACTTTATAAAAAATGGTTTTTTTAATTATTTTGGTGCAAGTTATGTGATGGGCATGAACAAGTACTTGATTTTCAAAATGCATCACTTCGAAAAATCGTAAAAAAATACTCAACAAAAAATTATGAAAAAATACACAACTTCTGGTTCTCACTCTTAAATATCTTTCTACTAGAGGGTTTTTCAAAATACATGATTCAACTATAACTTTTTTTATGCACATGTAAGACACTATGTTATGTTTTTCTAAAAAAAACAAGAACACTTTTGTGTGTGGAAAATATTTTACCCCCTTAATCTTATCTGATTTTGAAAAACTTTAGTAGTTTGGAAACTATATTCAGAATACTACAATTTTTGTTCTTTGGGGATCTTCAAATTTTGAGTGGATGAGTCTCAAATTGCTCCTCCAAGTTCAGATTTAGCTGATTTCAGAAAAAAATGACCACTTAAACCCCCCTTTTTGTTCACCATCTTAGTGCACTTACCCATAGCTCTATATGAATCAACTCTAAAGGCCTTATAATAGAATATTCCTTGTTTTTGAATTTGTTCTTTGTCTTCTTTTCTATTTGGCATCCTTTGCACACTATATTAGTAGGTTTGATAATTCTTGGTAAATCACTCATAGCATCAGTTGAAGTGATCTTTACCATGCTGTCAAAGTTAACATGTCCCAATCTTTTGTGTCATAACCAATATTCATTGTTATGTGCTAATAAACAACTACTTCCTCTATTCTCCTTCACATAGTAGGCATTCCCATTTGTTCTAATACCTTCTATAGTCAATATTTTGGAACCTCTTTTTTTGATCTCACATCTAGAACCATGAAATATGAGCTTGTATCCTTTAATATACATCTGACTCACACTCAAAATATTATGTCTCAAAGCTTTAACATAATAAGCATCATTGATCTTATGCTTACCATCAATAGTTATGGTTCCTTTACCACAAATAGGTGTTGCCTCCTCACCAACAAACTTTACTTATCCACCATCATGTTTTTCGAATTATATAAGCTTCTTTCTATCACCTTTCATAAAATTTGAGCATATGGAATCAATTATCCAAGATTTAGGTTCCACTTTTGTATGTAGTGAAGTCTTCTTATTCATTAAATTTTTAGTATTATTCTACACATGTAGCGTACTGTGCCTATCACTATCCTTTTCTTCCATGGCTATAAACAATGATTCTTCACTTGAGTCATTACTATTGTCATATTCAGAGGAGTAGGTCTTCATTCAACAGTAACTCCTTTTAGACTTATCTCTATCAACTACTCTTTAGTTTTTGTCATCTCTCTTATGATTATATTTTCTTTTATTATTGTATCATTATAAAATGATTAGTAAAGTTAGTCAATATATAAACAAACCAAAACCATTTCAATGATGATATCAAGAAAGTATGAAAAAACATAAATTAGAAGCATGAACATAAAGAAAGACTTCACTCATGATGCTCCCTACACCATTTCGGTCTTCCTTGTCCTCCTCATCTCCATGAACCACATTGCTTTGAGGTTGTCAAATGAAGAGTGGGAGATTGAGTAGGGTTAAGTGTGGAATACTCTCAACTAGCATAACAACATAGATGATGGATGTATATATGGTAGATTAAAATGGGAATTATGATTGTGCTATGATAAGTGGATAAAAAGCTAGCATGAGGATGCATAAAAATTAGATCCCTTGATATGAGATAAGGGCTTCAATTTATAGAGTTGGAGGCTTCGAAATCGACGGTCAAGATTAAAAGGGTGATCAAGGGCTTAGATTGAAAGGGAATGTGGTC
This sequence comes from Cryptomeria japonica, assembly GCF_030272615.1. Taxonomy (NCBI): domain Eukaryota; kingdom Viridiplantae; phylum Streptophyta; class Pinopsida; order Cupressales; family Cupressaceae; genus Cryptomeria; species Cryptomeria japonica. Next base: position 599,142,868 of record NC_081413.1, read on the forward strand.
CCAGGCCTGAAGGCTTAGCCTTGTGACAAGTATCACAAGGAGAAGTGGGTGCAAGGGTGTGCTCACACATGTGTGAGCAAATCTTGGGAAGTCCAAGATGTGACAAGTTGGAATACTTGTGAAAAGGTGTAAGGGCTAGTGGAAGAGAGTAAATGACACACAGGCCAAAAGGGGAAAGAGTAGGGTGGCTCTATGGGGAAGAGTATTTGCACACATGTGTGATAACCCCTTGGTCAAAGGTGATACAGACATGTGAAGTGACTTGTGAGTCACATATGGAGTCACATGTGGGTTTGGGTAGATGTGTAGTATTTTTAATTTGAATAAATACTAACATTGGTTAGGCTTTGGATTAATTAGGATAATGAGGAGATTAGATGATAGGTTTGTAGGAATCACTAAATTAGCCTAATTAATCATGGATTAATTTAACTAATTAGGATTAGGGATAAAAATGGAATATTCCATAAAGGTGAGTTTGATTTATTGAAATAAATCAATATTTGGAAGAAGTGGAAAGGGGATATTAATTAAATATAATTTAATTAATTTAAAGGTAATGTTAGGATAATATGATTAATTAAATTAACCATGCAATAAATACATAATTAATTAAATATTAATTTAATCAATTTTATGTGTCTACAATTATCATAATCTGACCTCTTATCGTTATCCTCCTTGAAAGTACATCGACAAGCATAATGACCAATTCTTCCACAATTAAAATATTCAAAGGGTAACTTACCTTTGTATTTCTCAGATTCCTTCTTTACTCTTCTCACAAAGTTCGCTTCCACATTATCCAAGTCATTGGAATTACTTAATTCAGGTTTATCTTCAATCTTCTTGGTAATTTTGAATGTTGCTTCCTTCTTCTCATTATCTTTCTCACTAAGTCCTAAAATCTCAAAGGCAGAGAGTGCTCTATAGAGTTGATCCAAGGCATACTTAGTCATATAATGACTTTCTTCAATAGAAAAATTCTTAGGCTTATTGCTTTTAGACAATATTCTCGTTACTTTTCCTACAACTTCACTTTCTTCCCTTGTTCCACCAATACCTTTGATTGCATTGACAACCTCATTCACTTGTTGTATGTAGCTTTCAATATTGTCATGTTAAGTCATTATTAGTGTCTCAAATATGTGCTTTAGATTCATAATTTGACTTTCCTGGTCTTCTTATCTTCTTAATAAATACTTCTCAATTTATCCCAAATTTTCTTTGCACTTTTGCATCAATTGATTCTAAAAAATTTAAGTTGAACTCAAACCACTAACAAGTATATTTCTTTCCTTGGCATTATTTTCATAATTCTTGTCTTCATCTGGGGTAGTAGAACCACCTTATGGAGCAGTATAACTATTTTGGATGATTCCCCATATTTCAAGCGATAGAGAAATCAAATGATATTTCATCCATGACTTCCTAGAAAAGTTTTTTTTGTCATCAAACATCAATTCCTTCAAATAGACTTGCACCATATTGGACCTTGTTGGTGTAAATAATTATTCATCATGGATATTATTACACTATACTTAAGTTTACTCAGGATAATGCATTTCATAGTAGTTTGGGTATAAGACACTTGGGTGTTTGTGCCACATTGGGATAGTGTGTGTAGGAGAATTTCCACCTTTTATGGTATTGATCTTGTTACTACTCTATCATATCCACTTATTGTGGAGTGATAATTGCACCTTCGGTGGGTGATCCACCTCATATGGAATATTTTATTGTTTCTCCTACCTACCACACCTATTTCCTACCTACCCTTGTTTCTTGTTGAGCCACATGTCATGATTGTGTGCTCACATATCCATATATCCTTGCCTATATGTGCAGTCTCATATTCATTGTATGTATTGATTGATGATCCAGTTGATCACATTTTGCATCTTGATAGAATATAGTTTATTCCTATCATCTATTTTGCTCTCTCTTATTTGTGCTTTCCATTGCCTCTAGATCTTGGAAAAATCTCACATGGTATCAGAGCCATTAGAGTGTCATTGGTTTGCCAATTGAGAGAAATTTGATACTATTTTGGGTTGTGTATTTTGGAGCTTTCTATTATAGGTTATTATTGAAGCTTGATGGGTCAAATCTGAGGTTACCATTGGATTGAGGAGGTCCAAGAAAGTCAATTTTGCCTTTTGTTTCATCCAAATCAAACTTTAGAGGCCAAATCTAGAGGCATTTGAAGTTTGAAGTGGCGACGATAATTTTCTAGAAATTATAATTTTGCAGGCAATTTTTAAATAGTGATATCTCACTCATCTGGACTCCTTTTTTCGAGTAATTTTTTTTTGTTTTGGGGTAGAATTTCGTGATCTATACAGTGGTGCAAGAGTTTTCTAATTTTTAGATGTAGTTTTTTCTTCAATAAGTGAAATCCCAATTTTTACAACTTTGGAGGCTTCGTTTGGGCTCATATGGACTCCTTTTTAGGTGCCGTTTTTTTTAAAGTGCATAATTTTTTGTCTACTTTCATAATCTGCCATTTATTTGTAGTGATTTTGAGTAGAAATTGTACTTTCAATATTTGGTCATTTTTTGGCCTATTTGGTACTTATATTTTGCTTGGATCTCAGTTTAGATCACTAGCAGTATTTGTTGAAGTCTCTTATATCTCATTTTGAGAAGTTGTAAAATTGAAATTAGATCATGCAAATAGTGCGACATTTTTGCCTTCATGTGATTCAATGCAACAGGTTATATCTTGTCTTCCAGCTTCAGTTTCATGGGATGACTACTTGACAAACATTGCAGGTTTGTTTGTGGAACCCTACATTGTAGATTTGGGAGACATCATTGATGATATTCATCTTCTCTTTGATGAAAATGATCCTTCTTCTATTGTTGCAAGAGAAAAGTCTGACCCTCTTGTTCATTCTCTACATATCATTCTTTCGAGGTTGATATGATTGTGGATTAATATGTACAATAGGTGGAGGAGGTCTCTTTATGCTTAGAGGAGACATGTGAGTCTTTGGGACTTGTTCTACATTCATCTCCACTAGATCTTGGAGTGCCTTTTTTAGCAGTATGGAGCAGTTCACCACCTTTGGAGGGGGTATCTTTCAGCATTGACATGGGGACACTTGAGCAGTTTTTCAGAGATTCCTTTCATCATGAGTTTTTTTCATACCTCTTCCCTTCATGATTGGGGAGACTTCAAGGATACACCTTTGGTTTTGTTTCTTCCTAAGGGGAGGAATTGTGTTCGACGTTTGTGGAGCAGTTTCTTCATACATCATCGAGCTTCTATCATTGGTGCAGATTCTACATTGAGGGGGGCCTTCCTAGCTTCTCTTCTTCTCTCATATGGGGGAATTTTTCCTCACATGGGGTTTTGTTCCTCACATACTTCTATGAGAGTTCTCTTGTATAGCTTTCATCTCTCTTTTGGGGGAGGGTTTTTTCCCATTAGGTTTTTCTCTCTTTCCCTTCTTTGTGAGAGATTTCATTGCATTGGTTTGCATGCAATTGCATTTGTAGATGGGTACCTAACATGGCCTCATAGCCGGGACCCATCTTTCATTGATTAGTTGCATTGTAGACTTAAGTGCATTCCCCTAAGTTGAACTTAAGGGGGAGTGTTGGTGTAAATAATTATTCATCATGGATATTATTACACTATACTTAAATTTACTTAGAATAATGCATTTCATAGTAGTTTGGGTATCACATTGGGATAGTCTGTGTAGGATAATTTCCACCTTTTATGGTATTGATCTTGTTACTACTCTATCATATCCACTTATTGTGGAGTGATAATTCCACCTTCAATGGGTGATCCACCTCATGTGGAATATTTTATTGTTTCTCCTACCTACCATACCTATTTCCTGCCTACCCTTGTTTCTTATTGAGCCACATGTCATGATTGTGTGCTCACATATCCATATAGCCTTGCCTATATATGGAGGCTCATATTCATTGTATTTATTGATTGCTGATCCAGTTGATCACATTTTGCATCTTGATAGAATACAGTTTATTCCTATCATCTATTTTGTTCTCTCTTATTTGTGCTTTCCATTTCACTCAAGTGGTTAAGCTTATCTAAAAGGAAACTTACTCTAATACCAATTGTTGAACATACCACAAGACTAAGAGGGGGGGTGAATTAGTCCAGACCTTAAAACAACTTAAACTCTTTTAAATTTCATACCACAATTATAATATCACTACAATTATGAAACATGAAAACATAAAGCACAACAAAGCAAGAACACTAGATTTACATAAAAAACCCAAGGATGGAAAAACTAGGTGAGAATCACTCTCACAATATAAAAAATTGATTACAATATTTTAGGCTTAAGGCCAAGGATCTCACTGCACTTGAATGGACTTGAAAAACTAAGGCACACAACCTTAGGAAAAGATATAGAGGAATCGCAATACTGAGACACACAATCTCAAGAAAAGGTTAAAAGAGCTTCACAGGTTACCAAATGACACACTGTCTTTCAACAAGTATAGGAAATAATGAATTGTAATGAACACGATTTCTTGATCATGAAACTACCCTCAAACCACTATGTCAAGCGAACAATATCATGGCAAACAACACTGACTTCATTCACTACCTCAACATGCTACCACATTAAAGATGTGTAGACACCTAAAAATATCTCATCGTTCTTACACTAATTATTCATCTATTTAATTAAGTAATTCTTTAATTATTTAATTAAACTAACCTATTCTTCTAATCAATTCAAATCATTATTAATTGTCCAAACTTCTGCACCATTCTAATTAATTAAGCCTATCTCAATTATTAATTAAATATCAATTATTTAATTAATTGCGACCTTTTCCTTAGTTAAATAATCTTTATTATTTAATTAATTCAATTTCCTAAGTTTAAATTTTCATTTAAATTATTTAAATTAATTAATTAAATTCCTCCAATTCCCCAAATTATAATTCCATCTAATTTCATTTCATTTCTCTCAAATTCTAATTCCAATTAATTTTATTTCCTCCAAATTCACATTTCACCAAATCTGAATTTCAATTAATTTCATGTGCATTTCAACATTCGAAAGTCCAAATTCAATTCCAAATTGAGAATGAGAAACAAATTCAATTTCAAAATCCTACAACACATGCTAAAATCAGAAGTGATTGATAAAATCAGTTATCTAATCAGTTAACTCAGTTAACTCCCCAATCATCATTTTTAACTCTCAATCTCCTTTTTCTGACTAATCCATCTAATCAGTCATCACCCTAATCAATCCAGACAACTAGCTAGTCAATTTAGTCTACTGATCAATCAATTAATTTCACTAGCCAGTCTATTTAGTTCGCTCTCAAATATTTTGAGTTAACAAATCAATCAACTCTGTTAACTAATCAATCTAAATCAATTATCTATCAATCAACACTTGAGTTCTATTTCTCACTCCCTTTGTGTTGAAAATCTATAAATTCAACCTTATTTTCTCAATTCAAGCTAGAATCATGGTCTTCAAAATTGTTGTCCATCTTATGTAGGAAATCAAGTGCAATACCTAAGAGCCATAGGTACACCAACAAAAATGGAGAAGAACGATGGAAGCACAACTGGAGAATAGGGAGTTTAATTAGTTTAATTCTTCCACTTCTTTCATTTATTCTATTGCTTTGTGTTTAAAATCAGCTTTATTAGTTAAGGATTTTTGTGATTCGTACTTTTAGCCTAATTAGCTTAGATTTGATGATTTCAAACATGAATACAATATGACCATCAATGCTCATGGGTAAGTTGTGTCACACTTTTATAAAAGAAATGGTCAATGTTGATTCAACTTTTTAAAATGAATCAATAGAAAGTGAAATATATTTCTTGACTTTTGAAATGATGTAAACTAATAAAATGTATATTCTTTTGTGTATTTTATGTTTGTAATTTTTATAAAAATTAAAAAAATTATTTGAATATATTTTTGTATAAAGTAAACACAATAATTTAGTTGATAAAATCTTGAATTTCAAGTTACACAAGCCACCACACTTTCTTTAAATAATTTACCTTTTTTTCTTCAATTTTTTGGATATATTTTACTATTTTTTATAAATATATATTTTTCAATAAATTTGAAAAGTTGCATGTACTAAAATATAACATTTTCCATTTATCGTCACCTTTTTTATTTATTATTTATCCAAATTAGAAAAGAATTATATCATCTTGGCATAGATTCTTTTCTCTCATGCATCATATTTTTTAAAAACTTTTTAATAAAATGTTAGTATTTTTTCTTTTCAAGATAATCAATCTTATATTTAAGTGTTGATGACCTACTTTCAATCAAAAAAAAATGTAAAATATTAAAAGATATATATTTTGGAATATTCATTTGTAGATCTATAAAAAGGTATTTTTACATTTCAATTTTTTTTTTTTTTGGTAGTTAGACCCAATTGATATAAAATATACATTTAGTATACACTTCCAACTGGAAAAGTTGTGGTCCATATACAACTTATCTATATAGACCATATGTTTGACTAAAATTATTTTTTGGTTTGAAAAACTTAAATTCAATTTTGCTAATAAGTTGGCCTGAAATGTGATATAGTATTGTACTTTTACCTGAATCACAAACTAAACTTTGCTCTTTTGTTGCTTGCATATTATTCACATCCAATTCACATCAATCCACATGTATTCCATACCTCAACTCGTCCATCTGCATATCTATTTATACAATATTATTCATTGAAACCCTCAACTAGGTTGACCATAGACAAAATAAACGTGAATTATAAAATTTGGCCACTTGGAACCAAAACTACATGATGCGGTCCACTCCAAGAGATAAAGTGGAGCAAAACTCATCAAAACACATCTTCCTTAGTTGATTCCAATGAACCACACATGCTACAATATCTACCAAATTTGGCATCAATGAAATATGTTGTACACCAATAAAGCACGATAACTAACCCAAATGCATCACCCAATACAATATACTCAATGCAAATCTACACATACCATAGTGAGATCCATATCATCATTCTAACACAACCTCCAATGCATATCCATATTAAAAATTATGATGCAAATAAGATACACCACCTGAGTCAACCAAAGAGGAACATAGTTGACATCACTAAACACATAACAATATAACTTCACCTACCAAACAAACCAATACTAGAAAACTGAACTAGAATACTGCATGAATCACCATGTTGCAACACATGAATCCCCATAGTGGTAGAGTATTCTCTAGACAAATCTTAATAGACAACCTCATTGTTATCAAACCGCCAGAACCAACTACATCACCTAAGAAACTAAGAACCCAAAAACATGATAATGTAACATCCACAGAGCATAGTAATTATATCCAAAATCATAGGCCATGAACAACAATAATTGCATGAATGCAATGCATTCGTTCAAAGAGACATTTAAATGCTCTTAGACTTGCATATTGAAACTTCCATTATACCATCCTTCTGAAAACATCAAATACCTACTCAACATCATCACCAGACAACATAGCAACATCTGAACACTCATATCTAGACCAACTACAACATCCATACAATTGAACAACATCAACAAGTTTAACGCCAATGACAACACAATACAAGTTTCCAACACTCCTGATAAATATCAACTGGGAGAATATTAGTACTTAGGGGATTTTCACATGGGGGAGTTCTTGTGGAAAGAGTACACAATCTTCTTCGTAGTGCAATGTGGTTATTTCTTAAAATTATGTCATATCATTTATATGTTGATTAATGTATGGCAATGTTGTGATAGTAGGTGTAGAGAAACATACACTTGTCTACATATGGAGATACTGTAACAACCGCTAGAATATTTAAATGGATGAACTTGTAACTACATAAGTGTTTAATACTTACTAGAAGAACACTCATTGATGTAGGTGCACTTGTGATTGAACACATGAACATGTGAGATCTAAAGATCAAATATTATCCTTGAAGATGACACAATGTGCCACAAGTTGTATAAACTGAAGTTATGTTTGTATGTTCTTACTACAAGAAAGGCATTGACAACACGGTGGTTGTTCTAGAAAAATATTAATACAATAGTGTATATGTTGTAACGATTGATTCACAATGTAGATTAGTGACAAAATTTACAAGGAGATTATCGATGTGGAAATTCATACTTGATGGTAAGCATGGTATGTTGATCTCATGTATTCTTGAAATATGGTTACATGATGAACTTTGTATTTTGTAAGTTAGTTATATAGTGGGCATTCCCATGAATATGTCTATATATATTAGGTTTTTGTGAATGTTCTAAGAAATTTGAGGTTGTGAATCTCATTCTAATAGACACCAGAGATATTTGTACATTGTTGGTGTGTAAACAATTGAGAGATTATAGAAGAAGGCTATGTTGTATATTGAGACTATTTCAAGGTTTTCTAGAGAGCTTGTTGTTTTCAATTAGTGTTGATTGTAAATGATATAATCATTAACATACTTTGGTTGTGGGTTTTCTTTTGTAAGGGTTTCATATGTAAAATCTATGTCTTATGTAATCTTGTAGATACATACTATTCCACTAATTTCATGTGTGTTGATAATTAGATTTTGTGCATGATATTGACTATTAATTAAGCACATATTATTAATAATTCATTATTTTACTTTGTTGGTCTTTTGTAATAGGGGTAAAAATCCCTAACAATAGATAATCATTCAAAAATTAGAAGCCTACATAAGACATGCAAATTATTTGGAAAAATGTATTAAAGAGATGTGGTCTTATCTAGTAGCATGGTTGTGGGGTGTGCATAAATAGGTTTAATGAGGTGGACTTTGGAAAGTTGGAAGCAAATTTAGTTGATAGTTGTAAGCCTAATTCCACAACCTTTGTTAGCATCCTCCCAATGTATGCCAAAATGGGAGATTTTGAAAAATGTATCAACAATAATAAAAAATAAATTTTATTTTTGTTATAGTTACATGTGCCTTAATAGACTCACATGCAAGATGTTGAAGCATACACAACGCATGTGAATTGTTTGACAAGTTGTCTCAAAGAATTGTAATCTCATGGAACACTAATTTGACAATATTTACCAACATCATCCCACTAGTATCAAAATGAGAGCTTTAGATCAAGTGATACAATTCCATAAAATTGTGATGTTTGTAAAGTGAGTTTATCATGAAATGAAAAAATCCTTAATTTGTTAAAAAAAATTAATTAATTGTAAATTTTGTATAAGCAAGATGTCCATTGGGATATACAATTAGATATTTATATGTCAAACTAATATACTCAATAACCATTTTGAAAACAAATATTTACTCAAACATACAAATCAAATAATAAGACATCCATCTTTATGTTTTTTTGTATCCATTTATATTGACTGTCTATTTTTTAAACTAAAAATTATTTGCTCTTTCCACTAAAATATTATTAAAAATCATAAAAAATTATAAATATTTATAAAATAAATAAATTTAATATACATTAAAAATTTACCAAAAATACAATAAATATCATCATTAAATGGCGCCTTTTCCACACTTTTCCTAACTTGTATTTGCATATAATTAATCTGATAAGAGCACCCATAAACGATTGAAAGCCTCCACAACTCTCTCCTCTTCTCCCCTCACAACCAATCCCTTCTCCGCTTCTGCTAGTGAATAGAACTCTACCCTTGATTGTCCGTGAAGTGGAATGCGATTGTGGATCCTGGAATGTTGTGTGATGACACCTGTCCATACCCATTTACCCTCCTCCATAGGAACATCCCAAATAGATAAATTATTGTGAAATAAATTCAATGAAGTATTTGGAGATTCACAATTCACAACAAAACATAAAAGAAGGCAGCACGCAGAGGATGGGCATTTGAGGGATGCTCCTGACTTGATTTCCTGTTTAGCGAAGGAGTCAACCACGGAGAGACCCACAAAGTCAAAGGAGTTTACAAGTGAGGCCGCATCAGGAACCGCCCGCGTGCATATGAATGTTTCGTCGGGAAATTTCTGCAAATTCTTTGCAAATCAACACACAATTCTTGGCAATTCAAGGCACAATCAATTGAAAATAATTAGAATTCAATATTCTGATAAACTATTCTTACCTTCATGCTTTGAATGCAACCTTCAACGCCTGGTCTGCTGATTGCTCTGAGATCCACGTGTCTCAATCTTACCATGCGCTCCAAACTTCCTATACCCGCCTCCTTCCATCTCGTATCCACTGTCAGCCTCTCCAATGCTCTGCAATGTTCCAGACCATGGATTTTCTTCACTCCATAGCACCCTTTCAGTTCAAACTGTTGAAGAAAAGTTGATTGTGCAAAACTGGGAAGCGCATCCAACTCAGGGCACCCAATTATCGACAGCGATTGAATGTTTACCAGACCTTCAATACCCTTTATGTTCCTCAACATTTTACACCGTACCAAATACACCGTCTTGACTGCAGTTGGAAGGACATCTATCTCTGTTAGACGGTTATTGTTACTAAGATGAAGAGATTCAAGGCCCGGACAACAGTCTTCGGAGATGGAAACCTTGCACACTTCAATTGCATCCAGATTTATGATCTTAAGATTGTGCAACGAAGAATTTACAAGATCTAATTCACTGATTGAGCAATTCGATATAGATAGTGTTTGGAGATTAATTAGTTGCCCAGCTGATTTTGGTAAGGATTTTACTCCTGAATTCTTTATATATAACCACTCTAGGAGATTAAGACGACCTAGAGAGTCGGGTAGACATTCCAGGTTGGGACACATTACAATTTGAAGATTAGTCAAGGAAGATAAATCTCCAATAGATGTTGGCAGGCTTGTCAACAACTCACTTCCGATCCTCATCTGTTGCAACTTGCTCAGTTGGCCGATGTTCACTGGTATGTCCCTCAACTTCCCTGTATCATTTAAATTTAACAGTGTCAATGAGGCCTGATTTGTGATGTGACGAGGCAACTCTTCCAATTCCCTGCAACCAGAGAAGCTCAGATGCTCCAAGTGTGTCATGTTTTCCAAAATGTCTGAATCTAAGATGAGGTTAGAACATTTTTGTAAGTTGAGGTGTTGCAGGAGTGCGAGCTTCTTGAAAGAGACTGGCAACTTCCTCAATTCCACGCAATCAGACAAACGAAGGTGCCTCAGATTTCTCAAATCGCCAAAACTGCAGGGTAGCGATGACAGCTCCCGACACCTTTCTAGCTCCAGGTGCTCCAGCGATTGAAGAAGACAAAATTCATCCGGCAGATTGCTCACCTTGCTCCCACCACTCACGACTATCTTTTTCAAATGCCTGAGACATCCTATTGACTCTGGAAATCTTTGGAATTCAGAGCAGTCAGAAATTAGCAACTCTCTCAGTTGCACTGGAGCCTGCAATAAATTCTCAATGAGATCGACTGAAAACCAACCAACATTAAAAATATTGAAGAAAGGATTTGTAAGAAACTTACATTGCTGTCAGTCTCCCACAGTTCTTCTAAGTGATTTTTCCCATCCCTCTTTTGGTAGAGTTCTAAAACCCTCAAATTTTTCATTGAATTCAATGAGTGAAGATTTCTCTGCTCAATGCTAAACCAACGAAGCCATACCAGCTCTCTTGATAGATCACCAATCACTTGATTATAATAATTTCCACTCACTTGAAGAATTTTTAATCCAAGAGAAGATGGCGCCAGGCTACGAAATCCTCTGCTTGTGTTAACTTTGAGCTCTCCACGCTCGGAACATTGAGGAAACTGCTCAACCTCGCTTGTTGATTCATCTCTTGTAACCATGATTGCTCGAATGGCAATTCCCTTTTAAATATAAATAAAAATAAATCAGAAAATTATGGAAACATTTAACTTCATGGAAACAAGAAAAAACAGGTAGGCAAAGATAAAGTATTAATACTACCTGCACATCATTGTGAACATTAATAATCTGTTGAGAAGACCAAAGACGGTAAGGTGACTGATGATTTGCAATTTCTCTTCCCAAGTCTCGTAAATGATCGTGCATTCTTATGTACTCATCATTCACAAGTTCAATAAGGCACTTATTCAAGAGACTTTCCCAACTGCACAGTCCACTCCCAATTGATCCATCCCAAGCTGCAATGACTGAAGTTTTCTTTTGACCAATACAAAAACAAGCTGCATCTAAAAATGCTTCTTTCTCTTCATAATCTAGGGCATCATAACTTATTTTTAGTCTATTTTTTATATTATCAGGCAGTATCCTAACAATCTTTTGTAATTGATTCTTCCAATAATCTTTATTGGATATGCCATATAATTGTGCTCCAAATACTTTAAGAGATAGTGGTAAGCCATTGCAAGCCTCGATGAATTCTTCAACAAGATTCTCAAATCCATCATCTGGACATGGTTTTAAGAAAGCATGCCAACAAAAAAGCTTCTTGGCATAAGGTGGATCTAGTGCTTTCATTTTATAAATGGACGAGATACCCCAACGTTGGAGTACTTCAAGCTTTCTTGTAGTCACTACAATCAAACTACCCCGTCCAAGACTATCCTTCTCAGGCACTAGAGCATCCATCTGATCTACATTATCCACATCATCCAAAACAATGAGCACTCGAACAGATCTCAAACGAGAGGCAAGGATGCCCTTCCCTTCTTCTATATTGTCAACTGATACACCCTGAAGACCAAGATCTCCTAAGAGTTTTTGCTGTTTCTGATGTAATACACTTTTGGAATCAGCATCTCTAATATCTAACAGAAAACTAGACTTTTCCATAGTTGTGTATTTCTTATTATATAACTGCTTAGCAAGAGTGGTTTTGCCAGAACCACCCATGCCCCAAATTCCCACTATTTGCACAATGCTTTCACTCTCTGGAGACTCAAGTGTTGTTCTTTCAAAGTCTATGACAGCTTCATCTAGACCAACTGGGTGTTTGGCAACCACAAACGGCACATTTTGTATTACTTTCAAAACACGACTGACAATATTCTTGACCACCCTCCCACAGTCACTGAACATATCAGCAAAACGAAACAGGGCAAACATCATTTAACATGAAGTGTATACAGAAAAATAAGAAAAAAATAAAAGAACTGAATGCAGAAGATGATTGATAAGAAAAGAATAAGTGCTGAACACAAATCATTTACTACTCACTCATTGTTATCAATGATCTCGCCGACAATGCTGCAAACATCTTCGACAGCTTTCTTCCACTCCTGGATCTTTTCTGAGCTGTATCTACCCTTCTTTATGTGCTGGGAGAACGCATCAGCATACATTCCTTTTCCATGTCGGACTTGACCAGGCTGAAGATGGTAGAAAATAGGAATAATTTGGGTGCCAGTTTTAAGCATATATGAAAGCTCTGCTAAACACCAGGGGGATTGTGCATAGGTCTTGGAAAGTATAGCTATATGGAGCGAAGCACTGTGCATTGCTTCTTCAATTTCTTTAGGCAAATATTCCCCCAATTGAAGCTCTTGGGAATCAAGAAAAACCCTCAACCCCATGACAGAGAGGGTATGATAGAGAGTGGCTGCTAGCGTGTGTTTGACATCAGGGCCACGATGGTTGATAAACACATCGTAGGGCACCTTTTTCCCCGACATTGAGGAAGTAGCAGAGGTAGATACTATCTCTTGAAATGCATTGGTAAGCAGAGGAGTAGAGGAAGATGTATCTGGCGAGGAATGGGATTGAGTTGAACAGAGAGAAAGAAAGAAAGAGAGCCAATTGAAACAGGATGAAAACAGGGTAGAAGAAATAGATGGGGATGAAGCAATTTCTTGAGATGCATTTGTGTGCTCATCATCTGGTTGACGCCCAGTGTTAGAGGTAGACGCCATGAAATCTGGAATAAGCTTTGAGAAGGAGAAATTTCTGAAAGTAAAGACTGGTGGGTGAGGAGGGCAATTTTATGGTGTGTGTTTGCAGGAGTAGAGTCGTGATAAATATAAGTGATGAAAACGCGTGGAAGAAAAGCAGAAGCATATTAACTAGAAAAGTCAAAAAGGAGGGTGGGGTACAACGCGTAAACTGAACGTGGAGGGGCCTCCTTAAGGAATCTTGTCACAATTATAATGATGGACATTTTGTTTTGTTCAATTGTATTAAGTTAAGATTGTATTTCATTTTTTAAAGTTAAATCAATTTTATTATTATGATAATAGATATTTGTGGTGGTGTTCAATTATAATAATTCAACATTTCATTTAGCAAAAGTAAAACAGCTTTCATAAGGAATTCTGTTATAATTATGTTAGATGGACATTCATCATATTGTTCAATCATAATAAGATAAGATTTCATTTCATTTTTTAATGTAAAATAAATTTTGTCGTTATTATGATGATGGATCTTTGTTGTGTTATTCAATTGTAATTATTCAAAATGTCATTTCATTTTTAAAAGTAAAATGAATCTTGTCACAATTATTTATGATGATGGACATTTGTTTTGTTGTTCAATTGTAATAATTGACGACCCCACTCCAATTATAAAAGCAAAATGAATCTTGTCAAAATTATGATGATGGAGACTTGTAGTGTTGTCCAATTCCAATAATTCAAGACCTGGCTTCATTTATAAAAGAAAAATGAATCTTGTCATAATTACAATGATGCAATTTATTTATAGTGTTGCTCAATTGCAATAATTCAAGACATCGTTTCACTTAACTCTTAACATTTTAGAGTATGATTATTCTTCATTTTTTAATTTGACATAAAAGTTATTTTTAATAAATAAAAATAATATAAATATTTAATATTTGAACTCTTAACATTTTAGATTATGATTTTTCTTAATTATTTGATTTAATAGTTAAAAAATATTTTTATAAATAAAAATAATATAAATGATGAAATACATAGATTGCACAGTTGACGAATTATGTGTATATAAAAAAAAGTAAGAAATGTTGATAAAAAAGAATGACTACTATGTGGATGGATTGATTTTGGATTACAGAGGAATTTTTGTAGAACTAATGCAAAAGCATTTGAAGTTTGTAAGGGAAAGTACACAAACATGGGCAATCATCAAATAAATTTTTATCCAATTATAATTTACTTAAAGATGCTTAATTATTAATATTTTAATTTTTTGATTAAGTGTCTTTTTTCAACCCCGTTTAAGAATATTTATTCCTCTAAATTCATTTGATTTAACATATTTTTGTTGATCCAATGCAAGCATTTATTTCAGCCACTAGCATTTGTCTTCATTGGGGTGATTTTGATCAAGAAAAGAGAAGAGGTTTGAACTAGTGACTGCTTTGGAGTAATTTGACTATGTCAAAGATGATTTCACCACCCATAATCAATAAAAAACATCAATTTTCTAGAGTAACATGTCCCTAGGTGTCCCTTTTCATTTACTTATAAGGACTAATTAATCTAAATAAATAAATGCAAGCAAGTATAAATTAAATAATATGAAAATCATTATTTGGTTTTCGGAAAATTGGATGCAATAGTTAAGGGTAGTTAGTTTTGGAAATAGAGATGGATTTATATTGATATTAAATATAAAACCCATTTGTATTATAGTATAAAAATTTAATGTTTGTGGCCTAGTTAATTTCATAGTCTAAATAATCTTAAAATTTTAAGTTTTTCAATTTTAAATCTCTTAAAGTAGAAATTAAGTCACATGAATTTGGTAATGTGGCATATGGACTATGACCTGTAGGAATGATTTGATGAAAAAAATGATTTAGATATTTATTCATGATGTTGTACTCCTTATGTATCTTATCTCTAAGTTCCTTCTTAAAAGGTAGTATGAAATTAAGTGGAGGAAATTCTTACTATTTGATCAATGATTTTTTCTCATTGTATATTAATACTTACAATGCATTAAATGACAACTAGTTGTATTATTAGCCACTTGGAGCACAAAAATGCTTCTCATGAGAAGATTAAGGTTTATGATTGTTTTAGTTGGTAGCATGAAATTAACTGCATGCTTCTTGTTCAATAAGTGATCTAGAAAACAATAATGTGACATGAAAAAATACCTCTCCTAGAAGGTATATAATCATTTGTAGCTTTCAATATTTGTGGTTGAAGCTTATAGATTGAATTATCATTTTGCATATGGTTTTACATTTCTCAATGAAATCTATTGAAATGGAATCCAAATGATTGTGCATGTACTGCTTCCCAACTTCAACCATATTAGTGTCATAGTGACATTAAAAATTATTAGGAATAGTAACAAGTACCATAGCAAGGTCTAAGGCATGGTGACTTAGAGCTTGGAATATTAAAATTATCATTGTCGTGCATTCTAGTGTAATTGGTAAAGAAATGTTATAATTTAAATGATGAAAAGTATAATGAAGTCTAGCAAAAATCAAATTTATTGAAACCCTGAGGTAATGATTTTGTAATTGATATTTTTCCAAATTTATTCATTAATATTATCACATTTCGTAGTATGAAGAAATAAATCTAATATTGAATATGGAACCACACTTATCCATGTTAACTATGTGCATCAATTATTAGTACGTTTTTTTATCAGTAAAGTATCGATTTTATTAATATTTAATAAAAATTATTACAATTCTTGAGTACCATATCGGATTCTGTAAGAGATAAAACAACAGAGACTAGACTGTAAAAACTAACCCTAACCACCATTTTTGCAAAATAAAACCTAAAGCCCTCTTCCAGACATCACAAATCTAACACCATTACCAACCATATCACCCACCCCCTCCAAGTTACAAACCAAAATTTGGACATCCACCCACCAGACACTGTATACCATAGTACAGACCCTCTAACAATGGAGACACTAAAAATACTATTAACCCTAGACATCAATGTCGATTTAGAGACCCTACCACCTATAAAACCATCAAAGAATACAAAAAGAAACCCCTTCAAATATACATCAAAATACCATTTATGTCCCCACGGAAATTTTTTATCAAAAGTTGTAACAAAAACAACAAAGCACCAATTTTTCATTCACAGGGAGTCGAGAAAGAGAGCTAGCATCAACCACCATCCAAGGAGCATATTGATTACTGGCCCCGAGTACACCTTCCATGACGTCGACCCAATCTTTCATTCACATTCCCACCACTCGCATTTACCACCAAAACCACCACTCTGCCACCCATAGCCATCATTTATCGCAGAAGGATTTTCAAAGAGTCTCACGCAATAATCACCTTTGCTCGCAACTTGTCTCTATTAAACCTGATCAACCATCGCATAAAAGAAACAAGTTCATGGAGGTTCGCCATCCTTTGGTCTGCAAAGAACTTGCTCACATCAAATCCTACTCCTGGAATAGCCCATTCCAGAATCAAGTTCAACCCCACTAACCATTCATCATCCAAAATTGTCCACACAACCCATACAACATTCTCTATGGAGTCACCCAATTCAATCCCCCATGCCACCACCATAGTCACCACGTCCATGTTCGAACGGTATCTATGTCTTGCATCTAGGAAGACCTCACCAAAAAATGAATCCATGATATGAATAAATTCATCATCCTTCACCTTGAATAGCCTCTCATTCTCAACGGTGTAATGATACCAAAAAAATCAGTCTACGCTCTATCAGTGTAGAGAGGGAAATATGCCTCCATACCTGCTTACCACTTCAAATTGTTACCACGAAAAATGAGAAAAACAATGATACGATACCCACCAATTGTTAATTTAATATCCCTCACACATGCGTTGTCTCGTCACACAATAACTCCCCTATTGCTTCATCAATATTTTCATTATGGAAGCAAGTGTAATCTTAGAGGATCCGGTTAATACTGAGAAGGGGGATGAATCAGTATTAACAATAATTTGAAATCAGAAACTTAGACTCATAAAACTTTCACCAAATCAAATATAGATCAACACTAGAGTCATTTACCAGTACCAGTATCTACTGATAAACATCTGCTAAACTAATATATCAATGATGCACATTAAGTTCTCATTAACCATGCATAAATTGATAGTAAAGCAAACCATCACATCAAAAATATACACCATATAAACACCATGATTTTCATGTGGAAACCTAAATAGGGAAAAAACATGGTGGGAATTGGTACCCACAAATATTTTGCACTCTTTTGGAATGTGTCATGTTAGGAGCCAAGCCCAGTTAGAAGCTTACAATGATGCCCTATTAGGAGCAGACCCTATTAGGAGTAGACCCTATTAGGAGTCACCCGGTTAAGGTATTTACCTTAGCCTTATTAGGAGCTTTGATCTGTTATGATCAACCTCACAAGAGGATTTAGAACTTAGATATTGAGTCACCCTATTAGGGGATTTTACAATGTGAGGCCCGTTAGAACCTACCCGGTTAAGGGATTTTAGCTGTTGTAATTGTTAGAGAACAACAGTGAATGATCTGTGTATAACACTCAACTGCTTGCTTGACTAGATCCAATTAAGTTCTAAGTCTGCATCACTCTAGCAAATCTTCTCACACACCCTGGTTCGGCTTTACACACTTCTCAAAATCACTAACACTTCAAAACATCAACCTTTACAACTAGGTCAACATCAAAACCCTAAGACTTACTACATAGATCATCATAAATCTTTACAACTCATTATAGATCATCATATGGAATATTACAATCAATTACAAATCAATATCAATCATTGAATGATCATAAATCATCACAACAAGTTGATCTGGTACAAAGTCAAACCCTTAGCTCATTTCGCTAAGCACTTTTTCACATTCCCAAGAAATTCGCTCTCCAAATGCGCTCAATATTTGCACTTTTGCATGTTCCCATCTAAAGTGATATGTCATTCTTTAGGTAGAGCTCAATATTTTCCTAAGTAGTTGTTACATATAACTTTGGGAAAACATATTTTACCTATGTGGGGGTTCATATGAAGATCAACTTTCTTAAGCATAAGAATTAAATTATTTTTTAGATGGGTTTTTCCTTGGAGGTTGTAATGATTCTTGGGAGGAAATCCATAAATAGGCACCCACCATGGTAATCATCATACTATGTTTTCTTAGTAGGTTTGTAAAGTAATTTTTATTGTTCATCCTTATTTATAAATATAGTGCTTAGGATAGGACATGAAAGTGGTTTTTGAAGACATGTATGTGTTACCAAAAACTCTAAAGAAGCATTAAAATTCAAGTTTTCTTGATAGAAAGATCAAATTATTTCTTATATTGTAATATTTTTATTTTTTGTCTATCATGATTCACATATAGTTTTGATTGTATCTATTGTGTTGCTAAACATTCATGGAAATTTGTGGTATCAATATCTTGGTGTTGGATGTTGTTGTGCTTGGAAGTTTTGTTTATAGATCCATATCTATGGGTCTAATTGATTCCCGTTTTGTACCGGTAATTGAGGCGTATATTTCGATAAATGAAGTATGTTAAGGAATCATGTAGAATTTTGATGAAGGTCGATTTGTTTATCCTGTTTTTGGTCAAGACATGATTCAGTAATGTGTTTATTCGAGCAGAAACATTATTGTATAAATCATTTATGCTTGGCCGACATATTATCTCCGTGTATGTTCTTACTAGTATATATACATAGAAGTTATGTGAAAGATATATGTGTGGATAGATTTCATGAGAATAATTAAATGAATGTGTGTGTGAGTGGAAGAGTTGGGAATAGAATGCAGTGGTGTAGTAATCCCTTACTGGATCTGTTGCAGGCAGTTGGATTGGCAAACATCGAATAGCATTGCAGTAATCTTTTACTGGATCTGTAAGAAGTGATTGTGATTAGAAGTGGTGCAGAGATCCTTTACCAGATCTAAGGTGAGTTGATTTTATTTTTTGAGCTTACATTGGAAATAACTTCATGCATTTGGAGATGCAATTTTCTTTACTTCATTCCTTTCTATTGCAGTGAGCATCCCGACAATGAGCCTTATTATTTTCAAGTAGTGAGCCACATTGTAATCTAGTAGTGAGCCATCTAGTAGTGAGCCACCCTTTTTGTAAACACTGGATATAACTAGTTATATTATCTTGAGAGCTAACCCTCTCTATGGTTTTTCCCATTTGGGTTTTCCACATATAAACAACTGGTGTTCTTTATGGTTGTGTTGTTTTCTTATCATGTAGTTGTTGTTTCATATTGATCTAACTAATTACTAAGATTAATTTATTGGTAAAAGGTTTGATAAGTGTGGGAATATTGATTTTGTTAGACATAATGCACCATTGAGAGGGGGATGAATCAGTGGTTCTCAAACTTTTCCCTTTAACTACCCTATGTGTGTATATCGATTATCATATCTAACTCAATGCAAACTTACCAGTTGGAGGGGACACTAACTCAAAATCACTCACACATAAAGAGATATCACATAACACCAGCATATATGAGGAAAACACAAGATGGGAAAAACCTCAGTGAGAAATGTTGTTGGAGTCTACTTCTCCAATCCAGCCTCACAATGAATCTCTGAGTACAATGTTTAGGGAACCAACCCAAGGAGCACCAACCCCTTATTTAGGGCACCAACCCAAGGACCACCAACCCTTGATTTTAGGGCACCAACTCAAGGAGCTACAACCCCTACACCAAGCTAGAACTCAGTGAATACAAAAAACATATTTTGATACCAAATTTATCTTCTTGTTACAAATGGAATTTGTAACTCTTCTTCAAATCTCTCTATTGGATCGCCTATCCAGTTCACTGTCGGTTCTCTACTAACCCTCACGCTGCTCCACCCTTACTCTTTGTTGGTTTTGCACTTTGTTGGTTCTCTCTTCTCTCAGCTGCTCAGCAACATTGTTGCTCTCCACCACCAGTCTTGATAACTTAGTCAGATGTCTACCATCTGAAACCTGTCGGTTCTCAGCTTCCCTTCTCTATAATCTGCTATGGCTCTTCTCTTCCAGTTGAACCTTTCAACCTGATTCTCTTTCATACTTTGTCTCTCCTCTGATTCTCAGTGAGCACTTGACTGGTTTTCTCTTTTTTGTAGCAACACTCTCACATTTGGCAGCTAATCTTCTAGCAGCATCAATCCTCTTTGATCTTTTGTTAGCATGTATATATCTGAGTTTTCCTGCCATGATTGATATTCAAATCTCCAGTGCACTACTTCACCAATTGTGAGGCATATTAGATCTGATCTGATCTCGTTCTGCATGAAGATAGGTAGCTTGCAAGCAATTAGGCATCACCTACCATATCTTCTTCCTTCCAAGGCATGTTTGCTAAACTTAGCAAACTCAAACAGTCAGTCAGCAAGGCACAAGATCAATCACCATAAATGGGTCTGCAGATTGCATCACCAACCTCATTCTGCACCTGGACACTTTGTAGACACTTAAAAATAATTATTTTAATTATTTTTTAATTCCTCACATAATTAATTAATTAATTATGTTAATTAAAATCCTTCTCAATATTAATTAAATATAATTAATATTGTCACTATAACATATGATTGATTTATTTAATAAATCAATCCCTTTCTTTATTCTTCTAAAAAATTAAATCTTCACAAATCTTCCTCTTAGCTAATTAATTTCAATTAATTAGTTAACCTACATGATTCCTACAAATCATCTTCTTAATTCATCATTAACCTAATAAATTCTTCTAGAAACTCCCTAAACTCACTTAACATTATTCTTTTAGTCAAATTCTCCTACAAATATAAATCCCACCTAACATTTCCTCTAATTCCCCTCCTAATGAGTCATTAATGGTTAATCATCATGATTAGCCACAAAGTCAACTCTTTGTCCTTTCATCCAGCCACTAGCTTTAAATGCTCTTTTTCTAGATGAATGTAAGATTTTCGAAATCTTACATTCCTCTAGGCATTTCCCTCTCCCAAGGAATTTTTAATTCCTTTTTAATCTTCTAATCCCCATAATATCCATTTTTGGAGAATTTTTAATTCCTCCAATGCACCTTATAGAGTGTGGAGATACGAAATGCCTTCAAGGCATATTTCTTGGTCTCCACACCCTCTCTTGGACCTTGTGTGACCTCACAAGTAAATCTTAGCCCTTCATCTCGAATTCATCCTAGCCATCCGTTTTCCTCTCCTCTTCCTATAAAATAGGGTTCCATCCCTTCATTCAAAAACATCTTGAAATTCAGTAAGCTTATGCTGCCCTTTTGAGCCCAGGAAATCATCTTGGCAACTTGATCATCTCATCCTTATCATTTGTGCACAATATTGGAGAGCCATCCACATCCAGCAATCAAAGGAGCACATCAAGTGGAGCATTATCAAAGGGCGCCTTCACTTCATCAAGCTCAATCCGAAGGAGAAGGTAAAATAGCCAGGTGAAATGGTCTTTTTATGATATTTTAGCATTCTGCATGTTTATTTCGTTATGTTTTGATCAGTTTACCTTTTAAGTCTATTTTTCCCTCTTCATTTTGGCACACCCGGTGGGACTCGCGTCTTTGAGAACTAATGTTATTGTTTTTTTTTTTAAGGTTTTTGTGAGTTGTGAGACGCAGGTTCCAGAATAGCGCGACTGTAGAAAAAATAAATAAAAATATATATATCTTTTTCGCAGGTTCCAGAATCGTGGCTCTGCATTTCTGCGCGATAGCTCCTCCTTATTATGTTCTGTTTCTTTCTTTTTTTTTCTGTTTCTGTTGCAGCACGACAACTCTGTTATCTGATTTGTTATTTGATTTGTTGTCTGTTCTGTTTTAGTATAATTTGTGTGAAAGTAGGAGAGTATGCTTTTGTCTATATAGACAATCAGAAATCCAGACTTTTCACTTTTCTATTCTGTTTAGCACTACTGTAGGAAAGTGTGAAAATAGGAGAGTATGCTCTTGTCTATCTAGACAATCAGAAATCCAGACCTTTGACACTTTTCTATCTGTGTAGTGCTACTGTCTGCTTTGTTAATCTGTCTAAAAATTGTAGGCGCTAACTATAGTCTGCATTTAATTTATTTATTTCCTGTTATTTGCTTTGTTTAAATATAATCTGTCCGCTCGCAAGAAAGTGTGAAAGTAGGAGAGTATGCTCTTGTCTATCTGGACAATCAGAAATCTGGACCTTTGACATTTTTATTTTATTCTGTTTAATGCGACAATTTGCTATATTAAATCTAGGGTTTCTTTCTGCTTTGTTAAATCTAGGGTTTCTGTCTGCTCTATTAAATCTAGAGTTTCTGTCTACTCTGTTAAATCTAGGGTTTCTGTTTTGTTAAATTTAGGGTTTATGCTCTATTAAATCTAGGGTTTCTGTCTGCTCTGTTAAATCTAGGGTTTCTGTTTTGTTAAATTTAGGGTTTCTGTTATGAAATTTAGGGTTTCTGTTCTGTTAAATCTAGGGCAATTTTTTTTAAGAGTAATTTTTTTTTTTTTTTTCGCCATATCTTATTTATCTTGACTCCATTTTCCTTCTAACTTCACTATATTCTCTACATTGCCATTTTCCACATTTTCTTCCTTGGAGGCCTTATCTCAAAAATCCACTTTTTGAAGCCCAAAATCCCATATTTCTCTATTTTTAGGGTTTGCCATAACTTCTTCCCTTTTCATCCAATCACCTCCAAATTTTTCCCATATTATCCATCTTCAACTTTTGCTTCTTTGTCCCTCTTGGACAAATTTTCCCATTCCTTCATCTCTCCTCCAAAATCCCCATTTTTTCACTTGCACATCCCTTAGAAAGTGGTAAAAACCTAGTCAAACCCCATTTACCCATCAAAGCTTTCTTCAAATCCACATTTGTCATTAGTAAAAAAGTTTTTATTCATGTTTTTCTATTTATTCCCAAAAAATTAAAAAAATTAATATTTTTGTCATTTTGTTGATTTTTTGCACGACGCTTGTTGAAGACTATTTTTTTTTTCCAAACTACTAATCAAGTTGTTTTGTAGGACGCTTTTTGAAGACTCCATTTTTCAAACTACTAATCAAGTGGTTTTGCAAGTTGCCTAGTTGATTCAACCAAATATTGTGTATTTATTTAAATTAGGCACCTAGATATTAATTAAAATGGAATGAACCATTGTCTTATGTGTCTTTAAGAAAAGCGTAAAGGTAGGAAAGTATGCTCTCGTCTTATTAGATGATCAAAAATCCAGAGCCTCCAACCTTTTTTTGTTTGATTGTGTGTTTATCTCTAGCGGGCCTGCCCTCCCAACTTACTCTTTGAGAAGGTAAGAGGGGAACGACCCAAGTGAGTACACCCGGACCTGGGGTTCCCAACTCACTATAATAAATAGGCCATTGACTACAAAAGGGTTAATGGTTGGGGCTATATGAGAGTTCACTCTCACATTGGGTGCTTAGTAGGATCCTAGAGATCTCAATCATGCTTGCGTGACTACTAAGTTCTTGGTGCTTCGTTGGGCTATAGGCCTCAATTGCGCTTGCGCAACTTCGAAGGGTAGCTCCTAACGGGAAGACTTACTAAACACCTTGTTCATAGTGGCCAAAAACCCTTTAGTCATTGGTGCAGGAGGTCGGACCTCTGAAGCAGCCCATATTCTTACGGCCCTTAGTAGAGACACAAAGTTCTCCATGAGGAGTTTTCATGGGAATTGATGCTTGGCTGCCCTGAGAAGTGAGTGTCGTGGAGGGGAGCCAGTGGGGTCAAGCATCTAAGTGTCCGCTCTGGGTAAGCGTAGATGGGAAACCAATTGGGATTCAATGACTATTGTCCTTGTCAGCCTTAAGAATGTTGTATATGAGCATGAGTGTCTTTGAGATAATATTCATTTAATCATTGTGTTTATTTTGTTTGATACATACTAGCCAAGAGTAGACTAAAAACACATCACTATCCCCAAAAAACTTTGCAAAAATATTTGTCAAGACACAAACAAATTGTCCAAGTTATTACCCACACCAAGTTCAAAATTGCGTCAAAATTGCCTAAGAGAGAAGCTAAGAGTTTATCCTCTATGTCAACATTCAAGTTTGTCCCTTGAAACACCTACTATCATCCAAATCAAGGTGGTCATATCCCTTCATACAACTTGCCATTTAAATAGATCCTTCATGTTCATGCCAAAGACAACCTAGTCATCAAGTTTTCTTCTAAACCATCACTGCCATACCTTCTTCATCAATCATCCTCAAATTTCTTAAGTCCTTTCATCCACAACTTTCTGAAGTCCTTTCATCCTCAAATTTCTGAAGTCCTTTCATCACAAATTTCTTAAGTCCTTTCATCCTCAAATTTCTTAAGTCCTTTCATCCTCAAATTTCTTAAGTCCTTTCATCACAAATTTTCTAATTCTTTTCATCCTCAAATTTCTTAAGTCCTTTCATCACAAATTTCTTAAGTCATTTCATCCTCAAATTTCTTAAGTCCTTTCATCACAAATTTCTTAAGTCCTTTCATTCTCAAATTTCTTAAGTCCTTTCATCACAAGTTTCTAAAATCCTTCCATCACAAATTTTCTAAGTCATTTCATCACATTTTTCCTAAGTCTTTTCATCACAAATATCGTGTATGGTCGCAACTCGATCCCAAAAGAAAAAAGCAACTCGATCCCAAAAGAAAAAGATGGCTGATCAACAATATGGCATGCCAGACATTGGTGTCCTATATGAAGATCCCATGCAAGATCATACACAAAGTGGGCAACCAAGCGATCAAGATCAAAGCCAAAATCTTGACATGGTTAACCAAGATGAACTTTGTCCGGAAGTGCAAACTTTCCTAACGGATTCTTATAACCAAGAGATGATAGAAAAGTTTATTAAACACAATCCTACTGCACTTCTGAAAACTCTTCTTGAACATGGAGCTCAACTTCCACCTGAATTTAATAGATCCACTTTCGTCCAACAACTACAAGGAGACCTCGCTCCCACACAAAGTGCTGCACCTACTATTCAAACTCAATCAATTGCAGCCCCATCAATCATCCAAGCCCAATCAATGCCACCTACGACACCTCCCACCACGATCTCCATCTCACCTTCTTCCTCCTTACCATCCATACCACTATCTAATCCAATCTCATCCATTCTCCAACAAACTTCTATACCACCTCCTTCTATTCAACCACATATTTCTATTCCACAAACTTCCCTTTCTCCCAACAATGTCGCAAATTCAATCCCATCACAACAGTTGGCGGATCACAACCAACTATCACACGAACCCCAGCAACATCGGTCATCACATCCCACGTTCCCACTTCCTCATCATATCAATATATTGGTGGTGGTGCACCTTCTTTAGTTCATCCAATGCTTGGGGCAGATACAATTCATCAATATCAAAGTCCACAACAAGGCCTCATCAAGGAAATTCAAGACATGAAGAATATCATCGAAAACATGAAAGAAAAGACTAATAAAAGGAAAGCTTACTCATTCGAAGAGTTTTTCCCTTGTCCTTATGACCCATCTATATCAGTTGCACCGTAACCCTCGGGATTTGAGATCCCTAAATTCACCAAGTATGAAGGCAAAGGAGACCCCCGCGACCATGTCCGCGAATTCCACATCTTATGCCAAGAAGTCTCCTATAGTGACCTTTATCTTCACAGACTCTTTCCCAAGAGTCTCACGGGAGATGCCTTGGCATGGTTCTCATCTTTACCATGAGGTTCCATTGTCTCTTTTCCAGACTTGGCAGAAAAATTTGTGGCCCACTATGCATACAACATGGGTAATGATGTTTCTATGATGGACCTATGTAATACAAAACAAAGGCCTGGAGAAACCTTCGCCAATTTCCTACAAAGATGGCGACATCTTATCAAAAAATTCCAGTGGGACATGCCAGAACAACATCAAATTGAACTATTTCAAAAGAACTTGGTGCCTGAACTTTCAAGACCTTTAATATCTCAATGTATCAAATCCTTCCAAAAATTGACCGATAAGGGTCTCGCCCTTGAACGTGTCTTGTTGGAGGAAGGAACCTTGAAACATTACCAGAAGTCATCACAAATTTCTTCCTCTTATCATAATGACAAGCCAAAATTCTAGGCTAAAAATAAAAACATGGTCAATGATGGTGTAACTGATGTGAAGCGGGTCCAAACTGTGGCCACTGCCCCAAAATCCACCACCAATATTCATCAATTCAACAATCAAAATAATTCAAATCAATCTCAAAAACCTCACAACAATGTCTCAATCCAAGGACGACCACCCTGATCGAATAACAGGACTCCAAGAGATTTCACTCCTCTTGCTGAGCCTATTGAAGTGGTGTTTCAAAAACTTGTCCAAGCAGGTATAGTGGTTTTTCCAATCACTCGCCCGTTTGATCCCAATCAACCTAAACCAAGATGGTATAATGAAAATGAGTATTGTGAATACCATTATATCAAGGGACATGATACACGAAAGTGTATGAAACTGAAGATCTACATACAAGATCTCATTGATAGAGGTGAGATTGAGGTAGCAAATGCAAAACCTGGTAATAACAATGACAAACTCAAAATATACCAAGAACCCTTCCCAAAGCATGATAAAGGAAAAGGCTCATCATCTAACGTAATGGATTATGACTATGCTAATCACGTAACCGGTTTTGATTTTTTAGTAAGTCGCATTGAACTTGCAGATAATCATGTCAATGTCATAACCATCCAAGGAGTTAATCCTCCTTCTTCCCAAAGCAGACCAAACTCGGCTAGAATAGTCATTCAAGGTGCCACGCCTTCCACCTCCCATTTTCAGAATGACTGTAATGCAACTACATGCCGAGGAAGAGTCACCATCCAAGGAGTTCCTCCCCCACCAAACCCTCCACCCATGTCTTCCACCCGCCGATATGACCTCCTTGATCAACTTGGGAAGACACCCGCGCAGATCTCCATTTTGGAACTTCTCAAGACTTCTCCAGTCCATAAAGAAATTTTGGAACAATCCCTTCTCCAATCACGCGTTCCTGATAACATCAATGCCACCCAATTTCAAACCCTCATTGGAAACCTTGTTGCCTAGCAACACATTGTATTTAACTCCAAAGATGCTCCCGCAGATGAGGACCATAACAAACCTTTGCACATCGAAGCTCTCATCCACAAGCACAAGGTCAAACGAATCCTAATAGATGATGGATCCGGGCTTAATCTGTGTACATACAAATTGATAAAACAATTGGGACTTTCTGAGGATCTGATAGACACATCAGGAAGGATCACAATAAAGGCATATGATGATGCAGAAAGAATTTCAAAGGGCGTGATCACCTTACCTCTTCAAGTGGGCCCCATTACAATTGAAACCCCTTGCCAAGTACTAGATCTTGATCTCCCCTACAACATTCTCCTCGGGAGGCCATGGATTCATTCCTTGCAGGCCATACCCTCCACCTATCACCAATGCATCAAATTCCCCTATAATGGAAGAGTGATCACTATCAAAGGTGATCCCCAACCTTTTCAATATTGCAAACTATTAGAGGGGAAGCATCCATATCATTGCCCACTAAATAGACCTTCGCCAACGCTTCCATCTGACACATCAAATGTTGCCTCCACATCATCCCAACCAAATAATCAAATCAAGATCTTGGATAATGGCTATGGAGAATACAAATTGGAGGATGTCTTATTAATAGGAAACCTCCCTCTCTCTCCTAAGTCATTTGGCAAACCAAAAGAGCTAAAAAAAGACCCGAAACCAGTCATGCAATGCCGAAGCACCACCTTCCAGCAATGGGGCCCACTTGATAACGAGAACCTCGAAGCAGATATCTCTTCATGGCTGTATCGGGAAGAAGACGATGATCCAACAAGAATATCCAAAGAAATGTATCCAAAAGCATTTGCCATAGTTGAAAAAATGGGTTACAAAGGACACGGTCTGGGACCAGAGGAGAAAGGAAGAAAAGCACCCATAAATCCTATCTCCTCCAGATACAACAGAGGCTTGGGGTACACCCCGATGCCTAAGATTACTATCGTCGGTGCCCCTTCTAGTCCTTCTTTGGATATCGAAAGCGCTGACAAAGAGGAATTCCATGAAATGCCTTATGAATATGAGAAAGATACCTTCTTCAATGCTTACATCAATACCATCACCCCCGTAACCCCTCCCACTTCACATGAGCTACATCTTGTCCATCCTAAACTCATTGACTGGGGCCAACGAGACAAACCCAATTTAGATATCTGCGTCAACGATAATGCTCTCGTTGCTCTCCTAACAACGCAAAATATGGAAGATGGTAATAGAATTGAAGGTATTCAACTACACGAAAAGGGATATTTTGGTAGTCAAGTCAATGCCCTTATCCACAAAAAAGATAATAAAAGAAAAAGATATGATTTCCTAGGTGAAAACCTCCCTGAGGTGCCTTTGGATGAACAAGAAATAAAAACAAAGGGCATATCTGAAAGTGAAAACCTGGAAAAAGCACTTGATGATGAGGGATTTGACCTCCCTACCATTAGTTACCTTCCATAGGACAAATCAAATTTGTTAATAGAAGAAACAGACAGCATCAACATGGGCACTGAAGTCATTCCAAAAAATGTGCTCATTGCCAAATCCCTCACCGAAATTGAGAAACAAGACTTCATCAACTTCCTTACAGAGGTTAAAATCAATTTTGCATGGTCCTATTCCGATATGCCAGGGTTGGATCCTGCCTTGGTGGTTCACAATCTCGCCGTCCGCCCAGATGCAAAACCTGTAAAACAAAAACTCCGCAAAATGCACCCACATATTGCTCTCTTAGTCAAGGCAGAACTTCAAAAGTTGTTAGACGCATAATTTATCAAACCCATAGACTACGTTGAATGGGTCTCCAACATTGTGCCTGTCGGCAAACCTGCTGGGGGCATCCGCATTTGCACAGATTTCTGAGATCTAAATATAGCTTGTCCTAAAGATGATTTCCCGCTCCCAAACATAGATATGATTGTGGATCTTACAGCAGGACATGAAATGCTATCGCTAATGGATGGGTTTTCTGGATACAACCAAATCAGGATAGCAGATGAGGATCAGCATAAAACCGCATTCACAACACCATGGGGTACTTTCTGTTACCGGGTCATGCCTTTTGGCCTTAAAAATGCTGGAGCTACATATCAACGGGCAATGACAACAATTTTTCATGACCTCTTGCACAAAATTATGGAGGACTATGTGGATGATCTGCTAGGCAAATCCAAGACAAGACAAGAGCACATCCCTATTCTAAAATAGATCTTCGAAAGATTGGAAAAATACAAGCTGCGCCTAAATCCTAAAAAGTGTGTGTTTGGCGTCACGTCGGGAAAACTACTAGGATTCATTGTTTCCCGCAGAGTCATTGAGGTTGATCCCGCAAAAGTAAAAGCTATTATGGAAATGCCTCCGCCAAAAACTCTCAGACAACTACGCAGTCTCCAAGGAAAACTCCAGTCTATCAAGCGTTTCATTTCACAGCTAGCTGACAAGTGCCATCCATTTGCACATTTGTTACATAAAGACACAAAATTCAAATGGGATTGCCTCTGTCAAAAGGCCTTTGAAAAATTAAAAGAATATCTAGCATCACCTCCAGTTTTGATGCCACCTACCCCTGGAAAACCCCTCATTTTGTACATATGTGCTACTATAGTGGCATTGGGGGGGCATTGCTGGCACAAACAGATGATCAAGGGAAGGAACACGCCATTTACTACATTAGTTGGACGCTAGTAGGATATGAACTCAATTACACCCCCATTGAAAGAGCATGTTTGGCATTAGTATTCAGCACACAGAAACTACGACACTATATGCTAAACAATAAGACAAAATTAATTGCTAAAATTGATCCACTTAAATATCTCCTGTCAAAAGCTGCTCTCATTGGCAGAACGGCTAAATGGGTCATGCTCTTAAGCGAGTTTGACATTGAATATGTGGACAGAAAGGCAATCAAGGGACAAGTCACTGCAGATCAACTGGCTGAAGTTCCACTTCCAGGCGACCATCCTCTTCTCACAGAATTACCAGATGAGTTCATTATGACTGTTACCACATCCTCCACATGGAAATTGTATTTTGATGGCTCCTACACTCAAAATGGATCAGGGGCAGGAATATTATTGGTCACACCTCAAGGAGATGGCATCCCCAAATCATACAAGATAGCCTTTGCATGTACTAATAACATAGCAGAATACGAGGCCCTCATCACAGGGTTACGCTTGGATATCCATTGGAAAATAAAGGAATTACAAGTCTATGGCGATTCCCAGCTCGTCATAAAACAAGTCAATGATGAATACCAGACAAAAGATGATAAACTCCTTCCCTACCGTACCATGGTTGAAGATCTTAAGCAACATTTCATAGCAATCAAGTTTGATCAAATCCCATGAACAAATAATAGGGCTGCAGATGCAATGGCCACCATTGGCTCCCTCCTTCAAATGCCAACACATAGTCAGAAGTGTGAGTTCTTGGTCGAGCAATTGTTTATACCAGCATACGACCTACCAGAATCTGAAATGGTGTGTGTTCTCGTTGGTCCAGAGTCCCCTTGGTACCAAGAAACCTTCGCTTTCCTCAAAGACAACACCATTCCCCCGCATCTCACCAAAACCCAACAATAAACTTTCATCCGCCGATGTGCCTGTTACACCATCCTTGCAGACACCTTGTTCAGAAGGCATTTTGATGGTTCCCTCCTAAGGTGTTTAGATAAACAAGAAGCCGAATGGGCATTACGTGAAGTACATGAGGGCATCTGTGGGGCACACTCAAGTGGACTCACATTGGCTAAAAAACTTTTGAGAATAGGATACTATTGACCTAAAATGGAAGAAGATGCATACAACTATGTGAAGAAATGCATCCCTTGCCAGCAACACGGTGACAAGATTCATGCATCGTCACAAGAATTGCAGCCATTCATTACACCATGGCCTTTCTCGCAGTGGGGGCTCAATCTCATTGGGAAAATCCACCCTTCATCTTCCAACGGACATAAATTCATTATCACTGCCACCGAATACTTCACCAAGTGGGTAGAGGCTATCCCTCTTACTTTCACCACCGGCAAGCAAATATCCAAATTCATCTTGAATTACCTAATCTGCCGATATGGCATCCCAAAAGTTATCATCACAGATAATGTTAAACAGTTTAAAAACCAGGATGTCAAAGAACTCTGCCAAAAATTCAACATCCAACACCGCTTCTCCACTCCATATTATCCCCAAGGCAATGGCCAAGCTGAGGCTTCTAATAAAACCCTAATAAAAATCCTCAAAAAGACAGTCAATGAAGCGGGCCATGATTGGCACCTCCAAATCCATCCTACATTGTGGGCCTACCACACCTCCATCCGCACCCCCACAGGCGCCACTCCTTATTCCCTAGTATTTGTTTCTGAAGCTATCCTTCCCCTTGAGATCGAGATCCCCTCTCTAAGGGTATCGCTGCAAAACATCCTACCAGAGGAAGAATACAGAATTGCCCACTTACAAGAGCTAGAATTGTTAGATGAAAGGCGCCTCAAGGCCTTGAATCATCTTTGGGTATATCAAAACCGTCTGCGCATGAGTTATCATAAAAAAGTTAGAACCCGAGAATTCCAAGTTGGTGATCTTGTCCTCGTGGAGAATCAGAAAAATCTATAAGAACGAGAAAAGAAAGGCAAGTTCGAGCCTAACTGGCTTGGACCATATGTAATCACAGCGAAATATGGATCAGGAGCTTATCAGTTGGCTACTCCTGAAGGTGATCCTTTGGATGATCCGATGAATATCATGCACCTCAAAAGGTTTTATGCTTAGTCCTCAAAAAGTCTTAAATTGTCAAAAAAAAAAATTTAAAAAAAAAAAAAAAAGAAAAAAAGAAGATCCTGAAAAAATTGTCACTTTGGTGCAAATCTGGCAAACAGACACCTTATGATACAAAAAAATTAAAAAAAAAAAAAAAGAAGAAAAAATCACAAAAAAAAGAAAAGAAAGAAAAACAATTCGCGGCGCTATGGGCAAGTATCTTGGTGAAAACCTCTATGTGGGTGCCAAGGTAAATAACCGGATCCACTATCTATCAGGTCGATACTACAAATCATCTGCCATCCAGCCCACCCATGCACAACATTCCTTCTTTTTCGCCTCCCAATAAAACATGCGTATGATGATGAGTCTTCACCTAAGTCATGAACAAGAAATGTCCCAGTGAAAGTGAGCTTTCATGCCTCTATATAAGCTTCAAGAAGTCCTGAGAAACAATCCCAAATCCATCCTAGTTCTACTCTTGGCAAGAGGTATCATTTGGTCGCAAGGAAGAGACTTGTTAGATTTTGTTAGATTTTTTTATTTTTTTTTTCATATAGGCTTGCATCTTTTGCCCTATAAATGCCACTATTTACGACTGCCCTGGGTTCTTCCATATCCAGGTATGTTCTGATAGGTGCATACTGGGGCATATTTCATAGTATGGCATGTTTCAGATCCTTCTTGTATAAACCGACGACCTGGTACTAGTGTTTATCAACACTTACCTTCTCGTATACAAGAGGTATCGATGTGTTTGAGGGTAACCTTGCACAAACCCACAACTTTGTATTAGTGTTTCTTAACACTTGCATTGTTGTGTGCAAGAAATTCCCATTTGTCTACAAAGTCAGTCCACGCCCTGGGTTTCTCATGGCATCCTGATTTCTATAAGCAGTGGTGCAAGTCACTCAGGGCAACATTAGACTAGGTTGGCTCTCCACATTTGTTGTGCACAAAATCTCACCATCATTCCATCAAATCCTAAACTCAATAATCTCATGGAGTTCTCAATTGCCCCCATTTTCCTCCGCGGTCTCTCATCTCTTATTCTTCTTTCCAAATACCTCACGACTACTTCATATATCTTTCTCATTTATCCCTTCCACCCTAATTTTTCTTCCTCTATTTTTTTTTTCTTTTCTTTCCTCATATAATCAATTCTGATTCTAATCATGTCTTATACAGGATGAATCCTTCCTGAAACCAGACGTTGTGATCTAATCATGTCTTATACAGGATGAATCCTTCCTGAAACCAGACGCTGTGATCTGATCATGTCTTATACAGGATGAATCCTTCCTGAAACCAGACGCTGTGATCTGATCATGTCTTATACAGGATGAATCCTTCTTGAAACCAGACGAGCTGATCATGTCTTATACAGGATGAATCCTTCCTGAAACTAGACGCTCTGATCATGTCTTATATAGGATAAATCCTTCCTGAAACCAGACATTTGTTGTGATCAATCATGTCTTATACAGGATGAATCCTTCTTGAAACCAGACGTTGTGATCTAATCATGTTTTATATAGGATGAATCCTTCCTGAAACCAGACGCTGTGATCTGATCATGTCTTATATAGGATGAATCCTTCCTGAAACCAGACGAGCTGATCATGTCTTATACAGGATGAATCCTTCCTGAAACCAGACACTCTGATTATGTCTTATATAGGATAAATCCTTCCTGAAACCAGACATTTGCTGTGATCGATCATGTCTTATACAGGATGAATCCTTCCTGAAACCAGACGTTGTGATCGATCATGTCTTATACAGGATGAATCCTTCCTAAAACCAAACGTTGTGATCGATCATGTCTTATACAAGATGAATCCTTCCTGAAACGAGATGCTCTTATCATGTCTTATATAGGATGAATCCTTCCTGAAACTAGACGCTCTTATCATGTCTTATACAGGATGAATCCTTTCTGAAACCAGACATTGTGATCAATCATGTCTTATACAGGATGAATCCTTCCTAAAACCAGACAATTTGATCATCTTTGTCTTATACAGGATGAATTCTTCTTGAAACTAGACTGAATCTAGATCTTATCAATCGAATCAAATCAAATCCATCGGGATATCAATTTCGCAAAACTCCAAAGATCAAATACCTCAATTGATCTCCCGAGGGGGCATCACCATACCATAATTTATAAATCAAGAGCCGGGGCATCCTATCAAACCAATATCAACATCAAAACAAGATTATTCTTTGAATCAATGCATCATCACACCTCGCTTCAAAGAGGGGCAAAATGTAGACACTTAAAAATAATTATTTTAATTATTTTTTAATTCCTCACATAATTAATTAATTAATTATGTTAATTAAAATCCTTCTCAATATTAATTAAATATAATTAATATTGTCACTATAGCATATGATTGATTTATTTAATAAATCAATCCCTTTCTTTATTCTTCTAAAAAATCAAATCCTCACAAATCTTCCTCTTAGCTAATTAATTTCAATTAATTAGTTAACCTACATGATTCCTACAAATCATCTTCTTAATTCATCATTAACCTAATAAATTCTTCTAGAAACTCACTTAACATTATTCTTTTAGTCAAATTCTCCTACAAATATAAATCCCACCTAACATTTCCTCTAATTCCCCTCCTAATGAGTCGTTAATGGCTAATCATCATGATTAGCCACAAAGTCAACTCTTTGTCCTTTCATCCAGCCACTAGCTTTAAATGCTCTTTTTCTAGATGAATGTAAGATATTCAAAATCTTACATTCCTCTAGGCATTTCCCTCTCCCAAGGAATTTTTAATTCCTTTTTATTCTTCTAATCCCCATAATATCCATTTTTGGAGAATTTTTAATTCCTCCAATGCACCTTGTAGAGTGTGGAGATACGAAATGCCTTCAAGGCATATTTCTTGGTCTCCACACCCTCTCTTGGACCTTGTGTGACCTCACAAGTAAATCTTAGCCCTTCATCTCGAATTCATCCTAGCCATCCGTTTTCCTCTCCTCTTCCTATAAAATAGGGTTCCATCCCTTCATTCAAAAACATCTTGAAATTCAGTAAGCTTATGCTACCCTTTTGAGCCCAGGAAATCATCTTGGCAACTTGATCATCTCATCCTTATCATTTGTGCACAATATTGGAGAGCCATCCACATCCAACAATCAAATGAGCACATCAAGTGGAGCATTATCAAGGGGTGCCTTCACTTCATCAAGCTCAATCCGAAAGAGAAGGTAAAATAGCTAGGTGAAATGGTCTTTTTATGATATTTTAGCATTCTGCATGTTTATTTTGTTATGTTTTGATCAGTTTACCTTTTAAGTCTATTTTTCCCTCTTCACACTTCACATCAATCAATGCACCTTATCAATCACCTCTGTTCGACCTTCCTCGAGCCGCACACCTCTGCAACACCTCCCATGATTTTTTCAGTCAATAATAAATATCAACCAAATACCAACAACCTCACCGACATGACACTTCATTGACTTCTACAAGCTTGCCACATCAATTCCATGTGGAATCCTTGTCAGTATCCATCTCACCTTGGACCTCTGTGTCGGTTTAGACACGATCATTGACCAAACACTCAACTAGTGGACACCTACCAGACATCTAACCCTACTAATTCTCTAACCCTTCTAGTATATCTTCCCTTACTAGATAACTTTCTTGCCTGCTCATTCCTTATGCCAATGGATCTTGTCAGCCCAAACATCAACCATGTCGTTCTTCAGCCATAATCTTGGATGACACATCATGTGCATCTTCATCAGACTAAGATCACTTCACTTTTATCTCTCAGTCCACTTGGCAATATGTCGATGTCCTCCTTGCTTACCAATTGACATGTTTCTGCCTTCATACCAGTAGTGTGCATGATATCTTCATGCCATCCATCTCCAACTATTATGCATCTATGGCAATACTACTTTCCATCTGCATACCAGAAACTCCATGTGTGTAACTACAAAGCCTCATTTTCATTTGATTGGTTCTCTTCTCAACCGGTTTGCCAAGGAGGCAAACTCACAATCTTAACTCTTCCTTCTCTACCCTGGTAGCACATCATGTCTTCACATACTAACCCAATGTACATGTCTAGACATATCCTATGGAGGCTTCCTCATCTTCTACATTAGTCATCTGGTCTAATCATCCAATCACCTGCCTTTGCTTACTCAGATTGTCTAATCCCGGAGAGTCATGATGTATGCCAAGTAAACTAGGATAAGAAAGGTATTACCACTTACTGGTGGGAAAGGATCTATGTCACCTACTGGTATTAATGTGACATCCCTAAGGAGTAGATGCATCTTCAACTCGACATATGACCTGGTAGCTTTCCCATAGGCCATCCTTTCTTATTGAAGCAACACATTCTCTGTCACTCTTCACTTCATCCGGTGCGAGTCCTGTTGTATAACATCCAACTCTTACTAGTGGCCTACACATGCTTCACCTTCGGTGTTGATGAGCCACTCAATGCCAACACATTACTTATCGGTCATCATACCATATTGGTCTCCAGTGCATGTCTACAACACATGCCAACACTGACTTGTGTATCAGTGACCTATAATTTTTGGTTGACATCAATGTCACCAATACACTTCAATCTCCCACACTGCTTATGCTATATTGGTTGACATCAATGACAACATGATGCCAACAATCTCCCCCTTTGGTATTGATTTCAACACACATGTAGTATTTGGTATACTACAAATACTTTCTCCCCCTTTAACAACAATGGCAAAGGGTCTTGACAATCGGTATACTAAAAGCTCTCTCTTCCTTCTTTTGTACAGGTTGCATGTTCCCTTTTTACCACTAGGCTCTGCAACCTCTCAACTAGAAACACTTGAATCAGAGAGCTAACACCAATCTGTTTGACATATTCTCCCCCTCTGCAGGTAACTCACATCTTGTTCACATCTTCATGTATATCGGTCCACGGTACAACAACAATGACACTTTATTTCCTCATGTCTCAAGTGTATCAGGTACTAGTCATAAGATATGACTATGAACTCCCCCTAAATCACAGCCCTTTGGTCTTCATTTTCTGCCAAGTCCTAAACCGATACCCCAAACTGCACTTTGTACGAGTGGAAGTGATCATCTATACATTTTGATGGTCTTTCACTTCCATGACATCCATCCCATCTTTGTGACATAAACATACCTGACCACAATGCCAAGTCGCATTGACTCCATCTCAACACTCACATCGATTGACATCATGATGTCTCATACACATGGGATTGCCTACTAGTCCAACACATTATCATTTAGGACAACTTCATATATCATCAGAGATATAAACTCATCTATCCAGGCTACCGGAGCTGGTGCAACACAACCAGAACATATTGACTCACATATTCTTCAATACTGGTAATTGTCCCTACTAGCAACATATTGCACCTGTCGGTTTACTGCACCAATTCAATATCTCTGCTAGTATACTTTGTTTGTTGGCTCTCCTTCTGGTGTTACATTGCACTTTGACACTTGCAACAGTGATCCATCTCGCTCGTGTGAATGTGTAGCCAAGATATCAGTTGCACCCATTCTTTCATCTCAGTTCCTTCATCATGTTGGTGACTGTCTGTCATTTCCTTTGTCCTTCTCAACATTTGGGGGTGAATGATTTGATCAACATATAGCTCCCCCTAAGGATCTGTATCTCCTTTAAACTTTAGGAGACATCACCTGTGAAATGAGTGCACAGTGTCGGTCCATGGTCATCTTCTCTTCCTTCTTCCTCCAAACCTGCTTGGACTCCCTCCTCTTCTCATTTCTATCCTTTAGAGCAGGTCTCATCTTCTTCTGTTGATAGGTCTTTGCATAACCAAATTTTGGAGTATGATAGGATACATTGCCATAGAAGCATATTACACTCATCCCAACTAGATGATTGGAAGACCATCTATCATACCAGTTTGATCTTCTTCTCAGGGTCATGTCTTTATATCCGCTACTAGTTTCAATTGACTTCTTGATCTTGCAGGAGCATCTCTCCTTTGGGGATAGTTTTTATGTCGACTACCATGTGCATGAAACATCTTCTTCCTGCACACATTACTTCTATGGCTAGATCCATTACACTTATAACATATATAATTTATATTTCTTGAGGTAGCAAATGGACTTTGGTTAGCATATTTAGGAGTGGGCTTATGCATGTTTCTACATTCTGATGTTCTATGCTCAAATGCATTACATCTTCTACAAACTGAATTTCTATTCCTAGGAAGAACACTTTTTCTATTCCTAGACATCTTTTTGCATTTCTTGGCCCTATGGCCATATCCTTTACAAGTAAAACAGTAACTAGAGAACAGAGACATA
This sequence comes from Cryptomeria japonica, assembly GCF_030272615.1. Classification (NCBI taxonomy): domain Eukaryota; kingdom Viridiplantae; phylum Streptophyta; class Pinopsida; order Cupressales; family Cupressaceae; genus Cryptomeria; species Cryptomeria japonica. The sequence goes on from NC_081413.1 coordinate 599,181,882, forward strand.
TTACTTACAAATTCATTTTTCCAAACATGAGGTGATCTAACTGGTTTGGCTTCTCCATTTCTACTTCTTTGGGGTGCTGCATCTCTTTGTCTTCCACCGTTGTGGAGTCTCTTAGGCTTCTTTCTTGCAGTCTTGTTTTTGGTGAGCCTATCTTCTCTTAGCTTTCTCTTTCCTTTAGGATCTGCATTGTTTCTTCTTGCTGCACCAATTTTCATTTTTAGCCTCAAGTCCTCACTGGTTGTAGCTAGGTCAACCTTCTTTCTTGTTGCACTTTGTACTGTGAAGGTTTGACCCTTGTTATCTCCATTAGAGGAGACAAACTGAATGTCCTTGTGAGAGACATCCTCACTTGTGGTGAATTCACCAGAAGCGTATCCTAATCCTCTGGTATCCTTGTTGTGTTTTTGTTTACTCAACATTTTGTCCAAGGCCTCAGTGTTGCCATCATACCAGATCCTTTCCTTGAGCTTATTTTGACACTTCTCAAGGTCTTTCCTGATGTTCTCCATTTCTCCTTTTAGGTCGTGACATTATTTGTCCTTTGTCTCCACTTCTAGCTGGAGTTCCTCATATCTTCTCTCCTTAGCATCAAAGATTGATTTAAATTCACCAGTCAATCATTTTGCCTCTTCTAGTTGAGATGTTAATATGCAAATATTATTATTTGATTCTTCAAGGCATATTCTCAATCGACTGCATTCTTCATGAACTAAATCTTTGTACCTCTTAAATTCATTTCTAACATTTTAAAGCTCTTCTAGTACACTTACCAGTTCACATTCAAGATCAACTTCAGCTTCATCTTCATCATCACCCCCAAACACATTTTGCTGGTAAGAGTGATCTGCATGATTACTCTCATATGTGTGCCTCTCATCTTCTAATTTTTGAGCCATAAAGAGGTGAGTTTTCTCTTCATCGTTTGTGCCGCACCTAACAGATTTACCTTCATCTTCTGCAAACACACGTTCTTCATTTATTTTCTTGTTTCCACAAACCAATTTTGTAATGCAAGGTTAATTGCCATAAAGTTTCTTCAATATGTCCCATAGGCTTTTAGCAAATTTACATCTGTCCACCTGTGAGGAGACATCACCAGATAGCCCACTGAATATGGCCTCCATAGCTTCATCATTACATTTGTTTCTCCTTTCTTCTTTAGGACCGGTGGGAGGATGATGCAGAGGAATCATGGGCCCATCCATCATCAATAGGGAACTTTCCATCTCCCCTTTCAAACACCCTGCAAATACAAAATACTCAATCAAACTCCTTAAATATGCATTGTCTCAATCTGGGACAACATTCTTAGTTCTTCCCTTAATCCAAAACATGTCCAAACAATAGCATGGTCTCTTGCAAATGATAACGCATAAAATACAGACCCTCCCAAAGCATTCTACAAGATTTGGGGGTTTATTACACGTGAAGACACAAATATCTACATTTTGCAAACTCATTGTTTACCCTAGACTAGGGTTTGACAATTTGGATAAAAACTTCAATAACTTTCTTGATACTCGATGAAATAAAATCAAATAAAAGCCACAATTTAAATAATTAAATCCCTTAGAAAATGCATCAAGTGATTAGACAAAATACCAAGATATTTATCCCAGAAAATACTTGTTATCAGACTATTACACTGTGAAAAATCATGAAAATAGCATAAAACTCACACTTTAGAGATATCTCATTACATATTTTGACCCCCTCTTCCCATTTTTTATCATTTAAAGAATATAAAAACCATTTACCTTCATGGTAACCAAAAAACAACTCCTAACTACCCACTCATCCACTTTCTGGGTGTTTACAACTTTAATTTATTGTCAAATTGACACTTTTAGTCGTCAATTGACAAGTTTTTAACCTTTTTGCGTCTTGACACTTTCTAATCAAATTCATTACATTTATATGATCACACAAGACCTTATGAAACTTAAAATTCTCATTAAAAACCTATTCTACCCACTGACCCCCATTACATTACTCATTTTGACATTGTTTTGCTCACATGACAACTTTTGATAACTTATTACAAAATGACTCATTACATGAGTTTTAGGACAAAAAATGGCATTATTAGCCATGGTTACAATATCAAATGGTAATAATTGACCTTACAACATAAATGTCTCCTTGATATTCATTGTGGCCTCATGATGGCCATGCTTGACTTGGGTGCTCTGCACCATACTCCTGGGGGTTCAAAATCTCCAAGTCCCTTGGAAATTCCTACAAAAAAAAAACATTAGAAAAACCAAACAAAAACTTCATCTTTACTTTTGGTTTGTACTTGTCCTCTTGATGCAACCATGTTCTTCCTTGACTTTTATCCTCTTTAATTTGCACTTGCTCTTTGAGCTTCACCTTTGGCTTGCCTCCTCTTGGCAAAATCAATACCACCTATTGTCCAACATCTTCCATCAGCAACTTCATGATGACCAACACCTCTAATACTGTTGCATACACCCACAACTCAATCAAATCCTCTTCCCAAAGGCAACCTTCCACCTTGCTATAAACACACTCAACTTTCTCAATCCCCATGCTTGAAGAACTCACGACTCTTTAGCCTCCTCAAGGCCAACCACCATTACCAACTCATCACTAGTCTCTTCCTCCTCTGAGACCAACTCAACCTTCTCATGCCATTCCTCTTGGTATACCAACTCTCTATCCAACTTCAAGGATACATCATTAGCCTCACCATCTGTTGTCACATAAGTACCTTATTGCATAGTACCCTTCTCTTCATTCGAAGGGCATAACATAGTCCCAATCACAATCTTATCACACTCAAGCCCTCCAAGACTTGAAACCTTTCTATTATCACCAACATCTTTGTCTTCCATCTCTTTCTCAACTCTTAGAACCTTTTTGTCCTTAGGTTCATCATCTTCCTCACAAGCTAACTACTGCTCTTTGCTCTCTTTACCTTCCAAGGGACAACTTACCTCTCCTCTAACATCTTTATCCTCTTCTAGGATCTCTGTCTCAACTTCATACACATATGCACTATCAACATCACCCTTTATCAAACTATCCTCAACTTTCTTTGTCATCAAATCAATTTTATCTTCTACTATGACCTCTCTAGGCCAACCTTGTATTGTCATTGGCAATACACTATCACTCTTACTCATTTAATCTTCTTCATTTTTCAATACACTTGACTCATCTAATCCATATGCTTCATGTCCTATCAATGGACGCTTCATTTTCACAACCTCTTCATGCTTGACTAACTCACCTTGCTCCTTCTCAAGGAGTTCTTCATTGTTCTCCTTCACCTCATATCTGCTCTTTGCATCTTCTTCTTGCAACTTAGACTCTACCTTGTCTTCTTCAAGCCTAGAAGTAGCTTCTATCTCTATCTTTTCTTCATCCTTATGTTCCTCATACCTTAGGAACTCTCTTCTTTCAATTAACCTTATCCTTGACATTCCCCACACTTTCTAATCAAATTTATTACATTAATATGGTCACACAAGACCTTACAAAACTTAAAATGCTAATTAAAAACCTATTATACCCATTGAACCCCATTACATTACTCATTTTGACATTATTTTACTCACATGACAACTTTTGACAACTTATTATAAAATGACTTGTTACATGAGTTTGATGAATCCAAATGGCATTATTATCCATGTTTACAATATCAAATGGTCATAATTGACCTTACAACATAAATCTCTCCTTGATCTTCATTGTGGCCTCATGATGGCCATGCTTGACTTGGGTGCTCTGCACCAGAGGACTGACTTTACCAAGGCATCCATTTACTACTGACATCCATACATCAAACCCTAGGGCGAACAAGTAGAATTCCATTGTACAACTCCATATGATATAATTTGACCCATCAAATACTAGAGCTGGGATTGACACTAAATAGACCACTGTGTCCAAATAGCCAGAATCTACCCTAGCTAGACAAAGCTTATCAACCATGAACCTAAAGCTTTGATACCAATTGTTAGACACAATGCACCACCGAGAGGGGGGTGAATCAGTGGTTCTCAAGATTTTCCCTTTAACTACTCAATGTGTGTATATCGGTTATCAGATCTAACTCAATGCAGACTTACCAATTGGAGTGGAGACTAACTCAATAGCAGTCACACATAAAGAGACATCACATAACACTGGCATATACGAGGAAAACCCAAGATGGGAAAAACCTCAGCAAGAAATGTTGTTGGAGTCCACTACTCCAATCGATCCTCATAATGAATCTCTCACTACAATGTTTAGGGCACCAACCCAAGGAGACCCAACCCCTGATTTTAGGGCACCATCCTAAGGAGATACAACCCCTGATTTAGGGCACCAACCCAAGGAGCTACAAGCCCTGCATAGAGCTACAAATCAGTGAATACAAAAACATATTTTGATACCAAAGCTATCTTCTTGTTACAAATGGATTTTTTAACTCTTCTTCAAATCTCTGTACTGGATTGCCTATCCAGTTCACTATTGGTTCTTTGCTAACCCTCACACTGCTACACCCTTACTCTCTATGGTTCTGCACTCTGCTTGTTCTACAATCTTTTGGTTCTCTCTTCTCTTAGCTACACAACAAAACTGCTGATCTCCACCACCGGTCTTGATAACTTAGTTAGATGTTTACCATCCAAAACCTATTGGTTCTTAGCTTCCCTTATTTGCAATCTTCTATGGCTCTTCTCCATTGATTGAACCTTTCAACCTAATTCTCTTTCACACTTAGTCTCTCCTTTGATTCTCGATGAGAACTTGGCTGATTTGATCTTTTATGCAACAACACTCTCACATTTGGCAGCTAATCTTCTGGTAGCATCAATCCTCTTTGATCTTTTGTCAACATGTATATATGTGAGTTTTCCCACCATGAATGATATTCAAATCTCTAGTGCACTAGGGTTTCTTAACCAATCGCGAGGAATATCAAATCTGATCTGATCTCGTTCTGCACGAAGATAGGCATACTACAAGCAATCAAGCATCACCTACCATATCTTCTTCCTTCCAAGGCATGTTTTCTAAACTTAGCAAACACAGACAGTTAGTCCATGAGGTACAAGATCAATCACCATAAATGGTTCTATAGATTGCATCACTAACCTCATTCTGGACCTGGACACTCTACATCAATTGATGCATCTCATCGATCACCTCTGTTCAAACTTCCTCGATCTGCACACCTCTGCAATGCCTCCCATGATTTTTGCAATCAACAATAATTTGTTAGCCCAGACATCAACCATGCCGATCTTCGGCTGGAATCTTGGATGACACATCATTTTCATCTTCATCAAACTGAGAGAACTTCACTTTTGTCTCTTGGTCCACTTGGTAGTATGTCAATGTCCTTCGTGTTTACCAATCGACATGTTTCTACCTTCATACTGGTAGTGTGCATGATATCTTACTACCATCCATCTCCAACTATTATGAATTTGTGGTAATACAACTTTTCATCTGCATACCAGAAACTCCATGTGTGTAACTGCAGAGCCTCATTTTTATTTTACTGTTTCTCTTCTCAACCCATTTTCCAAGGGGGCAAACTCACCATCTTAACTCTTCCTTCTCTACCCTAGTAGCACATCATGTCTTCACATGCTGACCTGATGCACATCTCTGAACATATCCTATGGAGGCTTCCTCATCTTCTACATTAGTTATCCGGTCTATGCATCCAATCACCTACCTTTGCTTACTTAGACTAACTTATCCTGAAGAGTCATGATGTATGCCAAGTAAACTGGGATAAGCAAGGTATTACCACTTAGTGGTGGGAAAGGATCTATGTCACGTGTTGTTATTAATGTGACATCCCTGAGGAGTAGATGCATCTTCAACTTGACATATGACCTGGTAGCTTTCCGATATGCCATCCTTTCTCACTGAAGCAACACATTCTATATCACTCTTCTCTTCATTTGTTGTGAGTCCTGTTCTATAACATCCAACTCTTATCAATGGCCTGCACATGCTTCACCTCTGGTGTTGATGTGATGCTTGTAACATTCCAGTTGGCAACCACTCAATACCAACACATTACTTACCAGTCATCATACCATACCGGTCTCTAGTGCATGTCTACAACACATGCCAACACTGATTTGTGTTATGACCTACAATACTTGGCTGACATCAATTTCACCACTATAATTCAATCTCCCACACCAGTCATTCTATACCAGTTGACATCAATTACAACACAATGCCAATAGATTCACCCCCCTTTCTCTCAATATGTCAATTTATTCAACCATTTCAACAATTAGTATCAGAGCTTGGTCCCTTGCTCTAAAGCTTAACTGCTTGAGGGAGATCCATGTTGGTTGAATCATGGCCCAATGAGTTTGACTGGATAACTTCATCTAGATGAGGAATTGAAGAAAACTCTTGAAGATTTGGAAAGTATGGAATTCGAAAATGAGGAATTGAAAGAAAATATCAAAGTAATGAATGATTGTGTGGTGAAGTTGTGAGAACAAATTTGGAAATTCAAATTGAGGCAAAAGGAAGTTAACAATCAATTGAAGTGGGCAAGTGAAATCATTAAAGATCTAATGGAAAATAATGAGGAAAAAGACAAGATAGAAGATACCCTAAAAGATTCAATCAATTTGAAGAGCGAAGAATGTGAAAAGTTGGAACAAGAAGTGAAGAAGCTAAAGGTAGAAAGTAAAGTTCTTGAAAGTAGTAAATTGTTGGATGACTTGATTAACATGCAAAAAGAAAATTTAGACAAAATAATACTTGGCTATCAAATTGGCGAGTGTTCATATCAGAAAGACAAAGGCAAGCCAGTTAAGATTGAAGTTGATAAGAAACCTGAAGGTGCAAACAAGTCCTAGAATAAAAAATCTAATGTAGGAAGACAACTAGTTTATCAACCTAATACATAAAGGTACTCATCTTTTAATGATTATTATTTCCAATGCAATAAATTTGGTCATAAGGTTGCAGATTGTAGAAGCATTTGATGTTACAATTGCAAGAATTTTGGTCATAAAGAAAATCACAATAGAGTTCATGCATTAAATCAGAATCATTATCCAGTTGGAATGGATAAGATGAAAAATATTTTTTATGAATGTTGTCATATATGCAAAGGTTATGGTCATAAAGTTAATCAATGCAGATCTAGAACATATTCATTAAATTCAGTGCATAGGAATATCAAATGTCATAAGTGCAAGCAGACTAGACATTATGTTAATCAATGCAGAAATTAAATTGGTATGGAGAAGCCTCCTAAGAAGAATGTGATGAAGAATACTAAATCAAAGAAAAAGGATACTATGGCTTGGAGAAAGAAGGAGGTGAATAATGGAAGCAATCCTAATATATCAATATCCAGTGCAGGTGCCGCTTCCTTCGGTAATTGTGCGTTTAAGTGCTTTGGCTCAGGGAGAGTTATCAAGGAAAATATTTCAATCCCCTCTTCTAAATGAGTTTGTGTTGTGGGTCTGACATGATTGTGTTTGAATGCAATCCAATAATTCAATGTGTTTGTTGACATCATTGACAAGAAGCTTTTTGACAACAAAACCCTAGAAGTGAAACTGACAAGATAAGTATCAGAATTTGAGATCATTTTTTCATTGTGTGTGTTTGGAGAGCTTGTGTGCAAAGTAAAAAGTTGTGTTAAGAGCATAATGTAGAAATTAATCATGGAATTCAAGGCAATTATCGAATAACTGAGCAACGATTTTTTTTAGATTTTGGAGAAGGTAAAACTAGATGAATTTTCTATGGAAAAGACTAAAAGTTGGAGAAGAGTTTGAATGAAGTAGATTTGCAGAAGGTTAAGGAATTTGAGAATAAAGGAATGGATTTATGGACTGGATTCCCCCAGTTCAAACATCAAGATGTGATCAAAATAATTTTGTCGTATGCAGAATGATTGTCTAGTGTTTGACAATCCCTATCAGATTTCTAAGGACATTATTTTGGTTGTGACCAGTTTGTGTGTCAAAGGCATAGTAGTGGTTAAGAAATTTGAGAAAGAATAAGAAAGTTGAAACCCTAACCGATGTGACAGGAGATCAGACAGGATTGATGATTGACAAAATTGTTAACCTCGTAGTAAGGTATGTGTCTTATGGCATCTCTTATAAACTTTCTTTTAGAAATAGGAAAGGTTCTACTTCAACTATTGAGGTGTATGTTGTGCATATGCTTGTTATGGAGGATAGAGATTTCAATGTGTGTGAACTATTGAAGAATTAGTTGCTAGATAACATTAAAATGACAAAAGAGAAAGGTTACCCCTTCTGGTTGGATCGTTGCTTTTTTTTTGGCTATGTATTGTCTAGGATCATTACTAGCAAAAGAAAATCTATTATGGGAATCTCGAGTCCCAATTGCTAGACAAATCTTTCAATATTTGAGTAGTTTGGATAATAGTGATGAAGCATGTGATACTTGCTTCAAAATGTTTCTTGATGCTTGGTGTATTGGCCTAGTATCCCCCACTACCAGTTCAGCTAAGGAGGGTTCTTCCTCCAGTAAGAAGAAAAAGAAAGAGACTATGTCTATTGGTTCCCCTGTATCTAAGAAGAAAAAGAAGGATCAGAAGGAAAAAGACATCATTGAATTGGATGATCCATAATCCCTTGTGATCAAAGAGAATTTAGTTGTTGTTGAGTGAGATGTAAGAGTATCAAATCCTGATGGTGATGAGACTGACTTGTTGAAACTTATGGAAAATGAACACAAAATAATGAAAATTGGAGTGATATGGATTACTTCTGTTGAGTCGGATAGGATTGACAAAATACTATTGGATCACTTGCTCCAAAACAACATTAGAATTGAAGACCTCGGTGATGAGATTTTAGAAACCCTATTTGAGTTGATTAGAGAGCAATTAAGTGTAGCGTCCTAAAATTGCGACACTTGCAATTTCGACTGCATTTCGGTCTTCACGATGGCAACGCAACACGGAACCTGAATGGAGACCCTGAAACTTGCTCACGACACCAAAAACTGCATTTTTCAAGCACCTTGGCCTGATCCTCCTTGCACCTTGCTGTCTTGGGAGGTGGGACCAGAGCGCCCAGCGCCCTAGTCCCCCAGGACCATGGCGCCCAGCACCCTGGTCCCTGGCCCTATTTTGGGCCCGGTCTCCTATGGGGCTTCGGGTCTTTTTGTTTGCAATTTGGAAAATTATCTTTCCTTGTCGGCCTAAGGTCGGGAAAATCAGTCTATCAACCCTAATTGGCAAGTATATAAACAACATTTTTTCTCTCATTTTGGTATGATGGAAAAAGCATGGAAACGATATTCAAACATTCAAGCATTCAAGCATTCAAACATTCCTTCAAGCAATTGATCATTCTAAGTCTCCATTCAAGGCTAAGTGTTGCATTCAAGACAAGGATTCAACCATTGAAGAGGAGATCACATACAACATACAACATACAACATACAACATACAACATACAACATACAACATACAACAAACAACAACATCTATACCTTCGCACATAAGGATACAAACATCCTTACAACAAGGTATTAGTACTTGTTTTGCATTACAATCATTTGCATTTACAGCATTTCTCATTTCTTGGTTAATTCCAAAACCGGGGTTTGACCTAAAGGCAAACCCCTAATCCCTAACCCCCCAATCATCTTCGCTTTTCTGTGTGTAGGTTGCAGGTACGCAGCTGAAATTGAAGATCTGGAATCCTTGTGCAGAGACGAACAGATCCCCCTTCATTTCGCGGATTTTTCGGAGGACCGTGTGCACGCCGGGCGCCCTCGTCCCGTCAACTTTTGCTCAAATTTGCAGGACAGCACCATATCGACATTTTACTGCTAATTACAGGTTCACAACTTCATCCTATATCCCTATCTCAGTTTATAAGCGAATCTTTCTCACTTTCTATGCATTCCTAGCTTAATCATTCTATCTACATTCTTTACAAAAGAGGGTAGCCTTGTTGTCTTAACCCTTGAAACTCATTTAGAATCCAATCTTGCATTGTGTGGGATTGGATCTTGTGGGTTTCAACCCCTCTTTTGAATGTAAAGTCTCCCCTAAGTGAAAACCATCAACCCTAGTAACCTCCCTTCTCTCTCCTTGGAGTTGGAAGAGGGGAGAGCAACTAGGGTTCGATCAATTTTCCGCTTTACATTAAGTAAGCAATCTAAGGCTGGAATTGACAACATGTAGAGTATGTTCAAGAAATATGGTGATGCACAGAGGACACTATTTAAATGCATAGGTGAAATGAGAAACTATATAAATGATGCTAGAAGAGTCTACAAATATTGCTTACAATGGTCAACAACTTTGGCAAAAATCAAGGCAAGAGTTGATTCTACTAAAGATGAATTGAATTCTTTAGGAAAAACTTTTGATTTTTTGAGTGATAAGGATAGTGAGCAGAGAAAGAAAGTGAACTCCTTGCAGTTTGAGTTGTTATCTATGCAGAGGCATAAAGAATATTATGTTAATATTTTTTGGAAAGTAAAGGAGATTGTGGAAGCAAAATTGGAAAACTTTTTAGCATTGCTTGATGGTCTTGTTGAATATGAGCAAAATCCATCTACTCCTAATAACTTTTCTTGAGCTATTGATGTGTTGGTAGAGTGCAGAAATTTATTTGTCAGTATTAAACTGGTTGTGCATTCCTAGAAGGTTCTTCTTTTTTTAGATCTATGAGTAAGGTGGAGTTCCATGGATTTGCATTAAATTGAAGGAGAAATGGACATCAAAGGGGGAGAAGGAGAAAGGTGGAGTAAGGTAATCAAAGATATATAAGTAAGGGGGAGTTTCATGTAGATGTTCATGTGGAAATGTTTTTTATTATTCCTTTTTGAGATGTTTTCCATCAATGACAAAGGGGGAGATTGTTAGATTTGTGTGACTGTTGTCATTGATTTCAAACTTGGTGATCCGGTTAGGACCGGATGTGCCATATTGAGGCGCAATAGATGTTAAGTATATGATATTGTATATTGATGGAAGAGAGGTATGTATGTGATGTGTTACAGTGAAGTATATATGATCTTTTGAAGTTTCTCTTCTCTAAAATATTGTGTTTTGACTATCATGGTTCACATCTAGTTTCAGTTGTATTTGTTGTGTTGCTGAAAATTCATGAAAATCTATTGTATCAATATCTTGGTGTTGGATGTTGTTGTGCTTACATATTTGTATCTATGTGCTTACATATTTGTATCTATGTGTCCGATTGATTCTTGTTTTGTCCTAGTAATTGAGGTGTGTGTTTTGGTAAATGAAGTATGTTAAGGAAGCATGTAGAATTTTGATGAAGGTTGACTTGGTCAGTGTCTCACCCTATTTTTGGTCAAGGCATATTTTGGTAACATGTTGATTCGAGCAGACACATTATTGTATAAATCATTTGTGCTTGGCTGACATATTATCTCAGTGTATGTGCTTACTAGTATATACACATAGAAGCTATGCGGAAGATATGTGTGTGGATAGATGACATGAGGATAAGTGAATGAATGTGTGTGCAAGTGATAGAGTTGTGAACAAAGTTTAGTGATGCAGTAATCCCTTACTGAATCTTTTGTAGGCAATTGGATTGGTGAACAATGAACAATGTTGTAGTAATTGTTTACCAGATTTGTAATAGGTGAATGTGATTAGTAGTGGTGCAGACATCCTTTACCATATATGTTGTGAGTTATTTTTGTTATCTAGTCTTACATTAGAAATAACTTCATGCAATTGGAGATGTAATTTTCTTTAGTTCATTCCTTTCTATTACAGTGAGCATTCTAGAAGTGAGTCTTATTGTTTTCTGACAGTGAGCCACATTGTAATCTAACAGTGAGCCACCCTTTTTGTAAACATTATATAACTATTTATATTATCTTGAGATTAACCCTCTCCATGGTTTTTCCCATTTGGGTTTTCCACTTATAAAAATCTGGTATTCTTTGTGGTTGTGTTGTTTACTTATCATGCAGTTGTTGTTTCATATTGATGTGATTGATTGCTAAGATTAATTTATTATTAAAATGTTTGATAATTGCGGGAATACTTTTTCATGCACCCACCCCCTCTCAGTATTCGGGTTCATTCAACCATTTCAATAATTTTAAGATATACTTCCAAAAAATATAGATTAAAGATCTTAATGGAAAAATATCCAACTCGTGGAAACTTAAAATGGAAGACTCGCCATTGGAGGATGAGTAGTGGATTATAGTTATAGATATTGTGCCTTTCACTCATTCCCTATTTTTTCTCTTGACAAAATTGGGGTCTTTATCTTTTTAGTTTCCCATGGGAGTTATACCTCGTACCGTTTTTCCCCTTTTGTACTTTGTTGCTTCTTTGCCTTTTGACAATTTGGGGCTCCATATTTCTTATTATGAATTCTAAAATATAGATAACTGAACATTGATTCCTTTCTCCTTCATTGGTCAGGCATCAGAGTTTCGATTTTGTCCTTTAGAAACCCAAAACCTCTACTCTTAATCATTGTGGATTCTTCTTTTTCCTCTCTTGTGCCTCGTGCAAAATTCAAACCTGAATTCTCCAATCCTCAATCCTCATGTGACATCGTCATCATGTCATAGTGGGTAAGTGCAAAAAGATGGGGGACCAAAAAGATGCCACTTTACTTTTTGGCTCCCAGTGGAGCATTTGGAAAGCACCAAATGTGGTGCTCTCCAAATGTAGTGCTCTTCAAATTTGGCTCAAAATTACCAAGCCTTAGGCTTGGTCATTTCAAAGGAAAATTTGGTTTCATTTTAGGGAGAACCAAATTAAAATGCATTTTAATTTTGGTAAACACCAAATAGTGCTAGCACCAAATTTTATCCATTAGATCAAATTCTCTTTCTCTCTCTTTCTCTCTCCCATATTTGTCTTCAAATCAAACTGAATCTCCCAATAAGAATATATACATGAAATATATTATTGAATTTCATGTATATATTGGTAGGATTTTTGCGAGTGGTTTCAAACATCTAGGAGTTATAATATAGATTCTAGGTTGTAGAAGATCTTATAAATTTTTAGACAGTCAAATTCCAATAATTAGCAGGCTCCTATCAACATTCTCTCTCTCTCTCTCTCTCTCTCCATGCCCCCAAAATATAGACCTATCATTCTATCAGTATTCTTATGTATATTTTCTATCTCTATCCATCTCACTCTCTCTTCTCACCCCCAAGATCTATCCCTATATACATCACCCATCACCCTATACTGTCTATCTCCTCTATATATTTACATACTCCCCCTCACTCCCTCCCTACCTTTGTTTCTCTAGGTCAATCCCACCCTCTCTACCTCACCTTCCCTCCTTACGCCCATCTCTATCCCTCCCTCCATCCCTCTCTCTTTTTCTCTCTCCCCCTCTTATTGTTACTCTCCATCCTCTTGATCATTACCTATCCCTCCCACCCTCTCTCTCTCTCTCCATCCCTAGGTCTCTCCCTTCCTCCATATTTACCTCTCTACCTCTCCCTCTTTGTCTCATTACCCACCTCTCTCCCCCCTCTATCTCTCTCACCTCTATATATCCCCCATAGGTCCCTCACCTCTCGTTGCCTAGGCTCTAGGTCTCTCACCTTTATATCTTTCCCCTCTCTAGTTGTTTACCACTCTCTCAACCTCTACACCTCTCTGCCTCCCTCCTTACCATTATTTATCTCTTTAAACTTTTCTCGCTCATTTTATTTTCACTCTCCCTCACCTCTTGACCTCTCCCCTCTCTAGATCTCTAGTCACTCCCTATCTACCTCTCTCGCCTTGCCTCCTTAGCCCCTCTTTATATTTGTTCTCATATCTCTCCTCTTCTATCTCCCTCCACTTTTGAGGTCATCACCTCTTCCTCCCTTGTATAGGGTTCAGGTAATAGGGTATAGGATATAGGGTTTATGACATAGGGTTAAGGGTATAGTGTACAAAGATTGATGGTATAGGGTTAAGGGTACTTAAGGTTGAGATTAATTCTTGTATTTATAATACTTCTCTCTATCTCTCCATCTCCCCGCCCTCTCCATCTCTCTCTTCTCTCTCTCTCTCAACTCTCTCTCCCCTATCTAGGTCTCTCCCTCCCTTTCATCCTCTCTCCCTCTCTATCTCTATCACCTTTATCTCTCCCCCTAGGTCTCTCACCTATATATCTCTCCCCTCTCTAGTTCTTTCCCTTGGGTATGTGCAACAAGATGTGGTACCAAAAGGGGGTCTTAAGATGCCACTTTTTTTTTGGAAATCACCAAATTTTAAACTTTGATAATAAATTGAGCATAGTTACACTCCAAATTTGAAGATGCAACAGGAACAAGAGTCAAAGTGCTCTAAGTCTACTTTCTAAACTACTAATTTGTTTTGAGAATGGTGGATATTAAGGATTTCAAAAAGGGGGGACACAAAAAGTAGTCATGTTTTTAAGCAAAAAACATAACATAGTTTTTCTTGTGCCCCCCTAAAATGTTAACTTCTTTTTTGAATTTTTAAAATCGCTCCAGTGAGAAATTAGCTAACACCTGCTAGTTTATACCAATTTTTTAGCTATTTTTAAAATTATTATATGATTTTTTACTAATTTTTTAAGTGGACACATCCTGAAAAACAAAAATTTGAGGATGATCCCCCTTAAAATAATTGAAAACTAATTAAAAATATAAACTTTTTTTCCAAGTGTGTAGAATGGAATCTAGTTTTTAAAAATGTAAGTTGTTTCAAAATATGATGAATGTGTAAAAAACTATACCCAAAATAGTACATGTTGGTTTTTGACCAAAAATGGACACACTAACAAAAGAATCTAAAGATGAAAGCCTTAACAAAATCAAAATGTGAAAAAAATAACATGGTTGGATAGCTAAGAAACAGATTAAGGTTGCTATGGTGTTTTTTTAATTTGCATTGAAACACGTGCAAACTTGATGGATAACAAAACCAAAAATATGTGAAATTTTTTAATCTTTGGATAAAAACACATCTCAGGCTTAAAATTATTGTCCAAACATTTACGTTGGATGCCCAAGTACAATCCAGCTCAAAGGGTTAGTGATTTCCAATACAAACCATTTAGTGAGTGACAAATTCGACGCTTGCCCTATTTGGCACTCACCAAATGTTTTGTATTGTTGAATTATAGGTTTTATGTATGGGAATTTTTTTAGTTTGGAGACAAGTTGTACCCACTCCCAAAGAAGAATATATACATATAAATATTGGTCAGATGTTTGAGAGTGGTTTCAGCTCTATAGGAGTTATAATACAGATTCTTGTTTTTAGAGGACTGTATAAAATTTCATACAGTCAAATTTAAGTAATCAACATACTCTTATGATCTTTCTTTAGCTCTATAACTCACGCTCCTTATCTTCCCCAAAATCTAGACCTATCTCTCTCACTCTCTTATCTCTCTCACTTGTCTCTTCCCCCTCTAGGTATATCCCACCCTCTCTACATTCTATTCCCTCCTTACCCCCATTCTATCGTTGACTCCCTCCCTCTCCCTTCTTCTCTCTCGCTCTCTTATTGTTTCTCTCCTCTCACTATCCATTCTCTTGATCACTACCTATCCCTTCTATCCTATTTCCCTAGATCTAGGGCTCTCCCTCCCTCCCTATTAACCTCACTACCTCTCCCTCCCTATATCATTCTGACCTCTCTCTCCCCATCTATATTTCTCACTTAATTTTTTTTCACTCTATAGTACTCTCCCTCCCTCTCCACCTTTCTCTCTCTCCTCCCTTACCCCTATCCATTTATGAACTCTCTCCCTCTCTTCTCTCTTTCTCTCCAAAACTGTCTACCTCCTCATTACCAAGGCCTCTCGCTCCCTTCATGTCTGCCTCTCCATCCATCCCCTCTTACTCATCTCTTTGTTCTTCTATCTCTTCTCTTATTCCTCCCTCCCCTCTCTAGGTCTCTTCCTTACTCTCTTCCCCTCTCCCTCTCTTTATCCCTCCCTAACTCTCATATTCTCTCCTTCTCTCTTATTCTCTATCCCCATTGTCTAGGTCATCATCTCTCCATCCCACCCTCTCTTTCCTCTCTAGGTTTATCTGTCCCTTCCTCTCCACCTATCTACCTCTGCATATAGGTCTCATTATACACCTCTCACTCCTCTCTTGATATCTAGGTCTATCACCTATCTATATGTCCCCTCTATATTTTTGTCCATCTGTCTCTCTCCCTCCCCATTGATCTTATCCCTTTATGAACTCCCTCCTCTTCTCTCTCTTCCCTAACCTCTTTATCTCCTCCATACATAGGTCTCCCAATCCGTCCATGTCTACCTCTCCTTCAGTCCCCTCTTACTCCTCTCTTTTTTCTTTTGTCTCTCCTCTTCTACCTCCCTCCCCTCCCTAGGTATCTTTCTCACTTTTTTCCCTTGTCCCTCTCTATCTCCCATCCATACATACCCCCATATATATCTCTCTCCCCTACTCCCTTTCATTCTCTCTTCCTCTTGTTTCCTCTCTCTCTATAGTCTAGGTTATCACCTCTCTCTCCTCTCTTTGGGTTTCTCACTCCCTCTCCACCTATCTACCTCTTCATCCATGTCTCATAACTCACCTCTCTCTATCACCCTATATCTTTATCAATCCTCTCTCTATCCATCTAGGTCTCTCATCTCTCTTTCCCCATATAGTTCTCTCACCTATCTATTTTTCCCCTTTCTAGTTCTCTCCCTCTCTCTTCCCCTCTATCTCCCTCCCACTTTATCTTGAGTCCCCTCTTAATTCTCTCTCTTTCTCTTTATTTTTTCATCTCTCCTCTTATTCCTCCAAATTTCAAGGTATCTCCCTTCTTTTCTTCCCATCTCCATCTCTATCTCTTTCTCCCTCCTTATCCCCATCCTTTTCTCCCTTGCCTACTAATTCTTATTCTCTCTCTACTGTCTAAATCATTAGCTTTCAATCACACACTCTTCCCCCTCTCTTGATTTGCCCCACTTTCCCTCTCCACCTCTCCATATCTCCATCCATGTTGCATTACCATACTCTCTCTATCCTCCTCCATCTATCTCAACCCTATCTCTCTCTAGGTCTCTCACCTCTCTCTACCCCTCTAGGTGTCTTATATCTCTATCTAACCCCTCTCTAGTTCTATGCCTCCCTCTCCACCTCTCTATATCTCATATCTCATATCTCTATTAAGTCTTAGAGTTTAGAGTTTATGATTGGTGATGTAGAATTGAGGTTTTACCTTTCAATTCCTCACTTTCTCCTTTCCTCTCTACATTGTCTTTCCTCCTTACACCCACATATATCCTTTCATCCCTCCCTCTCTCTTCATCACTCTCCCTCTCTTATTATTTATCTCATCCATCTCTCTCAATTCTCTTGATCAGTACGTTTCCCTCCCACCCTCTCTCTCTCCCACCCTCTTTACCTCTCTACCTTTCTATCACTATCTACTTACCTACCTGTCGCTCTCCAAGCTCTAGGTCTCTAACCTCTATATATCTCTCATCTC
This sequence comes from Cryptomeria japonica, assembly GCF_030272615.1. NCBI lineage: Eukaryota > Viridiplantae > Streptophyta > Pinopsida > Cupressales > Cupressaceae > Cryptomeria > Cryptomeria japonica. The sequence goes on from NC_081413.1 coordinate 599,199,331, forward strand.
TAGTTATTTCCCTTCCTCTCCACTTCTATCCGTACCATCTTACCCCCCTCTGTCACTTCTTGAACTTCTCTATCATTTTCTTCTCTTTCTCCCTCACCTATCTACCTCTCTCCTCTCTAAGTCTCTCACTCCATGTATACCTCTCCATCCCCCCTCCTTATCCCTCTCTTTCTCTTTTTTCTCTCTCCCCCCTCTTCTCTCTCATTCTCCCAAGTCATCAACTCTCATCTTTTATCCCCCTTTATATATCTCAACCATCTGTAACCTCTCTCTCATTCTCCCAAGTCATCAACTCTCATCTTTTATCCCCCTTTATATATCTCAACCATCTGTAACCTCTCTCTCACCATCTAGGTCTTTCATCTCTCTATATGTATCCTCTATAGTTATCTCCCTCCCCCTTACCACTCTCCCTTTATATTATCTCTTATTCTCATTTCCGTCTTCCCTCACCTCTCTATCTCCTTCCTTAGGTCTATCATTTCCTCCACCCTATTTCCTAGAACCTATACCATAAACCCTATATTAGATAGATAGAGAGAGTGAGTGAGTGAGAGAGAGTTCATAAAGGGAGAGGGGTAAGGGGGGATGAGTTAGACACCTAAATGGGGAGAGAGAGGTGACAGACCTATATAGGGAGAGAGAGCAGTGAGATAGATAGGGGTGGATAGAGAGAGTGTTGGCATTTTGCATATAGATTACATTAATGATATGTTTTCATTGATGTCAATTGAACCAGTATTATTGTATTCATGATATTGTTGATGTTATTGTTGTTATTTCTTTTGTCTTATAAACCAGTAAGAAGAGAGTAAGAATAGATTTATGAAAATGTTGTAACCGATATGTAAAGTTTGTGAGTAAAACCGATAAACCGGTATGAAGGGTTTTTAACCTATCTATGTAATATAACCGGTAAACCCCAACCTGTTGATAAACCCTAACCAATCAAGTTTGTTGGCTTATTACCTGTTTAGCAGAAATGATGGAGACACATGTGATCATTGTATAAAGATAAGTTCAAATTGATTTGGTGCATTTGTTTCATTTCTTGGAAAAAAGCAAAGTGCATTGCATCTAATGCACAATGCGTGATGAGTTACAAAGTCCAACGAAGCAGTGATCATGGAGCGATTGTAATTTTCCTGAAGAATGTGAAGAAATTGTCATGATTTCTAATGGTCGAGATTGTACCGACTTGTTTGTAATCTTGATGATGAGAATTAGTTTTTTCATTGTGTTACCGACCTAATTGTTTGTGTATTTAAGGTCGATGAAGTTGTTTGTAAAAGTGTTAGCAAAGTTGACAAGATTGGCAGAAACTTGTCAGTGTGCAATTGCCTAACTGATGGATGGATCTATACTTTGAGTAAAGACAGATTGAAGCTTAAGAAGGATCTGATCAAGCAAATGTAGTGCTACTTAGACAGATCAACAAAACCTGTTGTTTTCTAACAATTACGGTAGAAGTGAAATCCCCTAACCGGGTAAGCTCTAACAAGCTTGGTTACTCATTAAATCCTCTAACGAGGTGGTCCATTAGCTTGGATTCTTAAATCCTCTAGCGAGGTTACTCCTAACAAGGTATTGTGCTTTTTATCAAGGCATATTTATAAATCCCTTAATTGGGTGATTCCTAAACAGGAATTAGTTCTTCGACTTATTGTAAAGCTCTAATAAGCTTTGGCTCCTAATAGGATGACCTTCAAAAGAGTTCAGATAGCTATCTTTGTGAGTCCCATCTCACCACGGTTTTTACCTATTTGGGTTTTCCACGTATAAACATTTGTGTCAAGTGGTGAATGCTTTTGTGCATGTGATATTATATGTTGATTAGATTAATTTCTGATGAAGCATTGAAGGATGAATATTTTGAGTTATGATTAAGCATTAATTGGTATACATAAAAGTTGAAGTTGTTTTATTGTTAAGTTGTCATAACAGTCAAACCGGTTAATGTCAAGTATTCTTATGAATATTGATCTTGATTGAAGTTTACTTTGTGAGATTGAATTTGAGTTTGGGAAATTTGTATCAGTTTTTCAATATACTGATTCACCCCCCTCTCAGTAATCTACCAGTTGCTTATTCTTTAATCATACAATCAATTGGTATTAGAGCATCTCAGGTCCTCTTTATCGAAAAGCCTAGCAACTTGAGGAAAATATCTTGTAGATCATGATGAAGAAAGAAGGTCTAAAGTTCAACAAAGATAACTATAGAATATGGAGCAATAGAATGAAGATTTACATCAAGAGTCTTGGTAGTCAGTATTGGGATCATGTAGAAACTAAGTATAACACACCTACTAGAATCCCAATTGATGATCAAAAGAAAGAACAACAAGAAAATCATCAAGCATTAGAGACTATTATCAGTTCCCTGTCTGATGCTGAATATGTAGATGTTCATGGTCTTGAAACTGCATATGAAGTATGGAAGAAACTATAAGATATCTATAGCGGCGATGAGCATGTCGAGATTGCTAAAGAAGAGTCTAAGAGGAAAATTCGATGATATGAGAATGTCTGAAGGGGAGAATATCGAGCAGTATGGTCAAAGGATAAAAGAGATAGTAGGAGACATTAAGAGTGCAGGAGGGAAAGTGGAAGATTCTACAGTGATTAGTAAGGTATTGAGAACCTTGTTACCGGTCTATGCTATTCGAGTTGCAGCTATTCAGTAGTTGAAGTCCATTGACAAATCTAAGGTATCTCTTGACTCTATTATTAGCAAACTTACTTCTTTTGAACTAAATGGCTATGATGGTAGTGTACAGAGATTAGAATATGCATTTAGAGCTTTTGTTTCTAACCCATCTGTGAGAAGAAGTAAAGATGCTAGCCATAACTATGAATCCAGATCCAGCAGAGATGCTGATGATGAAGACAACCTAGTGGAACTTGAAGCATTGTTGACAAAACGACTTCCTAGAGGCACTAGTAAATATAAAGGTAAGCTACCTTTAAAATTTTTTGCATGCAATGAAATTGGTCATATAGAAGCTAATTGTCCTAATGGTGAAAATGAGTACAAAAGAGACAAATTTAAGAAGTATAAGGGTAAAGCCAAGAGAGATTGTCTTGTAGCTATTGACAATGGTATTACTGATGAAGAATCTGATGATGATGCAAGTGAAGATATTTTATTTGTAGCTATTAAGGAAGAATTATTAGATCAGAAGGCATTGCTATCCAGGATGGATAACTTTGATGATTGGATCATTGATAGTGGTTGTTCACATCACATGACCAGTGATCGGAGAAAATTTCTTTCTCTGAAAGAATTTGATGGCGGTGTTGTGAGATTTGGCAATGACTCACCCTGTGTGGTGAAAGGCAAAGGAGTTATTTCTCTCAATGGGAAAAGCAATGTTGACGATGTCTATTGGGTTGAAGGCCTAAAGCACAATCTTCTAAGTGTGGCACAACTTAATGACAAAGGATACCCACTGGAGTTCAAAAATCGTATGTACAAAATCTTTGACAATGAAAGTGAATTGATTGCAACCAGTAAACAAACTGGAGGTAATCTATTTTATCTCAATCCTAAAGTTAGCAACTGTTTGATTGCAAAGATGGATGATAGTTGTCTTTGGCATAGGAGATTTTTTCATATTAATTTTCACAATATTGTTAAAGTAAGCAAGTCTAAGACAGTAAGAGGTCTTCCTCAGCTAGACAAACTGGTTAATGCTCTTTGTAAAGAATGTCAATTAGGGAAGATGACTTCCTCAACTTTCAAGAGCAAGTCCTTCTCAGTGGAACACTTGTTAAATTTGGTTCATACAGATCTATGTGGACCAATAAGAACAAGAAGCATTCATGGTGATAGATATTTCATGATCTTCACTGATGACTGTTCAAGAATGATGTGGGTCACATTCTTGAAGGATAAAAATGAAGCTTTTGGTAAATTCAAGGCATTCAAAGCCTTAGCTGAGAAAGAGAGTGGCAAGAAGATTAAATATTTGAGAATAGATCAAGGTGGTGAATTTAATTCTGAGGAATTCACTAAGTACTGTGATGATAATGGTATCAAGCGGCAGCTTTCTGCACCTAGGACACCACATCAAAACAGTATAGCAAAAAGAAACAATAGGACAGTAGTTGAAGCGATGAGGACAATGTTGATACAAGGAGATGTGGCAAAAATATTTTGGAGAGATGTTGTAAGCACAACGGTCTACACAATGAATCGGGTTCTGATGAAAAAAGGTAAGGACAAAATCCCATATGAATACTGGTATGGGAGATCACTTGATGTTAGCTATTTTAAAATATTTGGAAGCTATGGCTTACAGATACAACAAATGAAGAATGGTATTTTCATTACTCAATCCAAATATGTGAAAGAGGTTTTGAAAACTTTTGGTATGAGTGACTTTAAACTAGTTGGAACCCCAATGGTTACAAGTTGTAAATTGTCCAAGGATTATGCATCTAAGTCTATAGAGGAAAAGGAATATAGATCAATGATTGGAAAATTACACTATGTTGTTCATAGTTGATCGGATATTGCCCATGCAATTGGTATTGTTGCTAGATTTCAGAAAAATCCAAAGCAAGCACATTTGATGGCAACTAACAAAATTTTCAGATATTTGAAAGGTACTATTGACTATGGGTTATGGTATCCATATGGTGGAAATTTTGATTTGAAAGTGTACATAGATGTTGATTGAGCAGGAAATATTGATGACCGAAAGAGTACTACCGGTGGAGCTTTCTTTCTTGGAGGAAGGTTAGTTTCTTGGAGTAGCAAAAAGCAAAGTTGTACTTCACAATCTACTGGTGAAGCTGAGTATGTAGCAACATATATAAATTGCACACAAGCTATGTGGATGAGACACATTTTGGAAGGTTTTAAGATGAAAATCTCAGAACCTATAAAGATTCTGTGTGATAATACAAGTGCAATAAACATTACAAAAAATCTTGTTTTGCACGCAAGGACTAAGCATATTGAGTTAAAGTATCACTTCTTGAGAGAAAAAGTTTGATGTAAAGATGTTATCTTGGAGCATGTTTCTACCACGGAGCAGCTTGTAGATATCTTTACCAAACCTCTGCCTAAGACCACTTTCGAGTATCTTAGAAGTCAATTGGGGGTTTTCCCTCTTCATGAAGTTAGTTGAGCATGATGTTGATTGCATCAGTCCCTGAATTACTTGTAGAATCTTACACGGATTGATGAAGAAGTGGATGTTTTCCACAGGGGGAGCATTTAGTTGCAGTATGATGTTGATGCACAGTGAGACCATAATTACATGTTTTTACTTTCACTTTGGCATTGTTGTCAAAGGGAGAGAATAATTATGTGATTGAAGACAAAACTAGTGACGGACTGAAGACAGACAAAGCAAGATGAATACTTGGTAATGTAAACTAGGATTCCTATTCACCAATCACAACAGTAATCAGAGGTGTTGATATTTGTATTGCCATCAATGCCAAAGGGGGAGATTGTTGGCATTTTCAGATTGTTGGCATTTTGCATATAGATTGCATTAATGATATCTTGTCATTGATGTTAATTGAACCGATATTATGGTATTCATGATATTGCTGATGTTATTGTTGTTATTTATTTTGTCTTGTAAACCAGTAAGAAGAGAGTAAGAAGAGATTTATGAAAATGTTGTAACCGGTATGTAATGTTTGTGAGTAAAACCGGTAAACCAGTATGAAGGATTTTTAACTTGTCTATGTAGTGTAATCGGTAAACCCCAACCTATTGATAAACCCTAACCTATCAAGTTTGTTTGTTGGCTTATTACCTGTTGAGTGGAATTTTTACCTGTTGAGCAGAATTTATGGAGACACATGTGATCATTGTATAAGGATAAGTTCAAATTGATTTTGTGCGCTTGTTTGATTTCTTGGAAAGAAGAAAAGTGGATTGCATCTAATGCACAACACATGATGAGTTACAAAGTCCAATGAAGTGGTGATCATGGAGCGGTTGGAATTGTCTTGAAGAATGTGAAGCAATTGTCATGATTTATAACAGTCAAGATTGTACTGACTTGTTTGTAATCTCGATGATGAGAATTAGGTTTTTGATTGTGTTACCGACCTAATTGTTTGTATATTTAAGGTCGATGAAGTTGTTTGTAAAATTGTTGGCAAAGTTGACAAGATTGGCAGAAACTTGTGAGTGTGTAGTTGCCTAACCAGTGGATGGATCTGTACTTTGAGTAAAGACAAGTTGAAGCTTAAGAAGGATTTGATCAAGCAAATGCAGTGCTATTCAGACATATCAACAAAACCTGTTGTTTTCTAACAATTAGAGCAGAAGTGAAATCCCTTGACCGGGTAAGCTCTAACAAGCTTGGTTACTCATTAAATCCTCTAACAAGGTGGTCCATTAGCTTGGATTCTTAAATCCTCCAGTGAGGTTACTCCTAATAGGGTATTGTGCTTTTTATCAAGACATATTTATAAATCCCTTAACCGGGTGATTCCTAAACAAGAATTAGTTCTTAACAAGACTTATTGTAAAGCTCTAACAAGCTTTGGCTTCTAATAGGGCGAACTTCAGAAGAGTTCAGATAGCTATCTTTGTGAGTCCCATCTCACCATGGTTTTTACCTATTTGGGCTTTCCATGTATAAATATTTGTGTCAAGTGGTGAATGCTTTTGTGGATGTGATATTATATGAATATGTTGAGTTATGATTAAGCATTGATTGGTATACATAAAAGTTGAAGTTGTTTTACTGTTAAGTTGTCATAATAGTCAAACCGGTTAATGTCAAGTATTCTTATGAATATTGATCTTGATTGAAGTTTCCTTTGTGAGATTGAATTTGAGTTTGGGAGCTTTGTATCAGTTTTTCAATATATTGATTCACCCCCCCCCGCTCTCAGTATTCTACCGGATACTTATTCTTTCATCATACCATCAGAGAGGTGGGTAATGATGCAAGGAGGGAGAATTGGAGAGGTAGAGAGGGAAGAAAGGAGAAACCTAAAGAGTACAAAGAGAGATTGGGAGCAAGAGGTTCTAACCTTGTGAATGGAGAGAGAGAATAAGAGAGGGAGATATAATAAGAGAGAGTGGGGTAGGGAGATAGAAATGATGGTAAGCAGGGAGTGGGATGGAGAGGGAGAGAGGAAGAAAGGGAGGGAGAGACCTATAGAAGGGAGAGAGAGGTGAGAGAAGAAATAGAGAAAGATGGAGAGATAGAGGGAATTATCAATATGACCAATACCCTCAACCCTACGTACCCTATACCCTTAACCTTATATTCTACAACCTATTATCACAATTTTATAATAGGTCATATTCATGAGACACTAATGCATTACACAGACATCTCTATGTCACGCTAATGTCTCGAGGATGACAGGTCGATAAATTTGGTAGGATTCTGGTCTAGAGCTAGTCAATGAAGCGATCTAGGTGAGCAAAAAGATAATAGTGGTAGTACATCACCTTCGATGATGTGGAGGAAGGTGTCGTTTGTTGCATTGAATTATACAAGGTATGATTTTTAATATTACATTTTGCCCCTACATTAGCAAGCATGTGTTTGTTGAGAGATGCGAAACTAAAGTAGAGGAACATAAAGAAAAGAGTTGTGATAGGGAGATATAATTTCATTTATCAGACGAGGTTGCCCCCAACATGATGAAATTGAAGTTTGAAATAGATATTTTGACATAGATATTGCAAACTGATACATCACAAACATGCTAGTTGCAAACTAACATGTTGGATGGTAAGACAAAGGATAAATTGAGATGGATTATATAGCATAATAGAAATGAGCCTCGCTTTGAGTAAAGTCCCTTATTATGACAAGATACTAGATAAGAAGTCACTGTGATATGAGATGCACCAATATGGATAACAAAGTGTGTTATTGTAGATAGTCGTACGATATGGAGATTATTATTGTCAATATGGATAACCATACGATAGGGTGAGATTTTACTGGCATGGGGTAGCGATATGCCAGATAGCCATGTGATTGGGAAATCAAAGGTAGATTTGGTAAGTAGTAGATTGGCCTCTACAAAGGTGAATAAAAGAGATAGATCAAATGGTTTGGCCCTCATCTGCGTGAAAAAGATCAAGTGGTTTGGCCCCCACCTAGGAAAATATGATAAAGAAAAAGATCAAGTGGATTGGCCCCCACCTACGAAAGCATGAAAAAGTGGTCAACAAGAAACATAAATGAAAGAGGCTAAATAAATGTAGACTTTGCAGAAATGTAGATGTGATGGACCCTCTTTAGAATGATATGCATGTTATTCTAAGGAGAAGAGAATTTGTGGCATGTCAACATAGCAAGATGTCTCTATGGAATGCTACCATTAGTTGGTGACCCATAAATGTCCACAACATCAATGATGAATGAAAGAGGATAGGGGGATCTGATAGTTTGGCATCAGAACCCATAGTAGTGAGAAAAATGTGTAACACAACTACGAGATGGGTATATCGTCATAGTGCCAAAGTTATCAGATTTGAAGAGGAGTACATGAAGACAAATATAAAATAAAGATTCATGTCAAAATGGAAGAAGGAAAATAATACCCTTGACACTTTGTCTCATTCTCAAACATTGAAAAACAAGATACGATAGATAGAAGAAGTAGAAAGACAAATAGGAGAAGGTGTACGATAGAAAAATCTATTGTATCTGAGCACCTATGGAGTAACTCGGGTCCTCTAGGAGAGAACAACTGATAAAGACTGTCAACCTCTCATATCCAAGCACCTATGGAGTTACTTGGGTCCTCTGGGAGCGAACAAACATATAAAGCAAGCATGGGGAAATGTAATCATGCACACACTATGTTACAAGATAAAGAAAAGTAGGGCCCTAGAGGCCTTCAATGACCAGGTCATCTTCCTCCCCATCTATATCATATGGGGAAGGAGGACACGATTGAAGTGGGACAACGACAAGAGCGGAACCAAGTGCCTCACTAGCAGCGAGGATGAGGGATGAAGCAACAACAATGTTCGCATCCACAATCTTAGAGGAGGTAAGGGTCAATGATCATGAAAAGATCATGAACAATGCCAAGATGTCCTCCTAGGAGTCAAACATGCAAGCCTTCATAGAGGAAGTAGGTGACTCACTCGGAGAAGATGAAACATGAATAGGATTGATGGCCTCCAGAAGAGTGGTAGTGACAAACCGAGGAGAAGGTGGGGCCTTCTCCACTACAGACACAGAAATAGGCAAAATAACAGGTATAGAAAAGGATGAAGAACATACTTGTGAGGATTTTTATCGTCAAAACTCTGGGACAGGGCCCTACTCAAACCACATGGGCTTTAGTAGCTAGGCAATATTATATCACATGCATTCATATTGGGGGATATAATATCTTGAAAATTGAGAACAATATATTGCCTATTTGGTGAAAATAGGGGGTTTCTATTTTGAACTATGAAAAAATACAATATTTGGTGAAAATAAGGAGGTTTTTAATTTGCATTGTGTATTGGGAGGGGGTGACAAAAAATGAGTTTAGGGAAATATTTAAAAATAATAAGGGAATTATTTAGTATGCCATGAATGCATGTGATATAATTGAGGTTCACTAAGTGAAGCCCATGTGTGCAAAACAGGGAGAAGACAAAGTTACACTAGACACCACTTGCATATGCAGCATATCAACAGGGTGAGACAATAGAGGTATGACTAGAAAAGAGGTGGTGAGGGGTGGCTCAAAAGAAGGAGAGATGAAAACCTACACTCACTTAGGGGGAGGTTCATTAATAGACCCCGAAGCAGTTGGGAGTAGATCCGAAGATGATGTAGAAATAGGAGCACCTGCCAAAACAGGAGCTAGTGTGACAGAACTGGGTGTTGAAGATGCACTAGCAGATTGCAAAACAACATCGCACTCTTGAGCCTTGTCCCATCGATAGTGTTTACGCTCATGTGCACACCAATTATGATAGAGATGAGGGCCACCAAAGCCCGAGAGGATGTATGAGCATCATGCTCCATAGGAGAGGTCTCTGAAACTGTGTCGGGGACAAGAGAAGGCCCAACTTGTGGAATAGCACACTAATACATTTGACCTAAAATTTCGATGAAGGTTTCTGATGGAGAAGGCATATTGTGACCAAATTTGATTTTTTTTTTGAAAAAATGCCCGCATTCATTGGAATTCTGACGATAATTCAACATTTTGTTTTGATAGAGAAGGAATTGGCAATGAAATTTGTGTTTTTTTGAAAAAGTGCCTACATTCGTCGAAATTCCGACGACCACGGGCATTACTTAAAAAAAACAAAAAAACCAAGTCATTTGATAAACATTAATCCCGCCTCTTTGTCTCGTTGACCTCTGTCATATTCACAAAAAAATTGGGCATTACAAGGAGGGAAACAGTTCTAGATTGCGGTGCCACCAAGATCTGGTTGAAGAAAAAAGGTAGGGTAATCAACCAATTCATTCACAGGATGTTTTCTTGAAGGAAAAATCGTTATGTTTGTGACAATGTGTCGAATTTGCTTTATGTAGTGATGAAATTGTTTGAATTTTTCGTAGGAGATTGCATTTGTGTTGGTTGATGATCAAGTTTTATCTTTATTATAATTTATTTTCCTACTCATAAATTTTTTTCCCTAGCTCATATTCATTGTTTGGAAGAAAAAGAGATAAATAAGATTGATTTGGATGGTTGATCAAATGAAATGATCAATTATCCTCTTTACAGGCATAACCTCTTAGGGAAGACCCTAATTAAGGAGCGAGATGACCTAAACCTATGTGATCAAATAGGGAAGAACACAAATTGTACCACTCTTGTATCCGACATCCATTAGAAGTGGCCTGAATGTAGGCTCTAGCTAAGGATCTTACCTTGGGTATGGACGCTGGTATATATGGTTGTGATAGAAATCCCTGCCAGACCATCAGACCACTGTGTAGTGATCGAGTGCCATTTTTTGTCGATGTTTTAGAAGGGAGGATAAGCATACCATGATAGGAAGGTGGTATAAAATGGAAGTTGAGAGGTATAAGGTTATGAGGTATGCGTTAGGATAAGATAGGGAGGTAAGTGATGAAGCATGTAATGGTGAAAGAGTAAGTTAGGATATGTTAGGGGTTTGGAAGGTAGGAAAGTGAATGGGGGGAGATAAAAGGATGTGAATAATGGAATGGGGTTAGGTAGGTGAAGTAAAAGTAAATGTGTATGAGGTTAAGGTTTAGGATAGGATGTATAAAAGTGAAGGAGGTTAAGATAGGGGATATGAAAGGTAGATGGAAGGTAATAATGATAGGAAGTGAGGTAAAGGTTATGAGGTGTGGGTTAGAAAATAGGGTGTAGGAAATGGAAGGAAGGGTCATCCATGTCGCAGTGCTTCAAGAGGAGCACATTCACATGAGGGACAAGAAGAGTCATTTCATGTCGTAGTGTACCTCCTTAAACCTTCCACCAACACCAAACTCAATACCAAACACTTTCCCAATCTCGCTAATGGACTAACTCAACCCACTGTCAAATTATGACAGTCAATGCGAGGTTTAGGACAGTAGTAATTAGGATCTTCTAATTATGGTGGGGCCTAGCCAACATAGGGTTATATGAGGCAGGGGTAAGTTTAATAGTGATGTGTATTAGATTGTCATCAAAGTTTCCTGTTAGTGTTACTTTGTATCAGAATTAACCACTTATTGTCATTTCATTATAATCAATTTGCTATTCCTTATAAGAATTTGGAGTATTGCCATAATTTGTATAACCTGAATTTGATTGTATTATGTATTCTTGAGATTATGTGCAGATATATATATATTTATATGTTATGTCTAGCAGTAACGTTATGTTATTTTAATCTTGTTTGAATAAATAGATAAAATTTACCTTCTTAACTTAATTATGATATTAATTGTCATTGACTTGATTAAGAATATCTTAATTTATATTCAATGATGCACAAATCTGAATTTAAATATGTATATCATACTGGCTTATATATACTCTAATGCTAACTCCGGAAATTCATGCTTATACATACCTGACACTGAACTTACCCCTGTCTTTATCCCTGCTGGTAGACTATCATTATTCATCTTGTATATGCTCTCTAAACTTGGGCATTAAGGTTGTCCTATGCATTATCACATGACTATTTTTTTATTGTTCTTAGGGTTGTCTATTGCTCTAAACATAATTAGGCTTTTTCACTATGTTGACTACCACCTTTAATGGACTTCCATCATGAAAACCTATTACTATTTCCCTCTTTAACTATCACAAGATGACTAAAATGTTTGCATAGATCTAGGACTAGTAAGATCCTTATATAATTACTAGGAGTCATGTCAAAGACACATAAAAGCATGATACCGTAGTTAGTAAGATCCTCTAATACTTAGTCATAGATCGCATTCTAACAACAAATAGAAGGTCATATCTTGGTAACCTAACTAGTCCATGAGTAGTAGCTCAAAATGTTATCAAAGCTAGGTTAGGTTAGGAGCCCCAAGAACCTATAATGTGTCTTATAATGGGTGTTCAAAATAATCTACACTCAAGCCAACAATGGAATGGTAAGAAATGGGGTAGTATCTCAATGGTAGAGAAAATCATTTAACAAATAGAATGTCTTAAGTTGGATTCCTAGCTATTTTATGAGTATTAGCTTAACATTTTCATGCATAAATAACATCTACGCCCACTACCATAGATCCAATTTCCACCATTTCTCCTTCCACAACCTATAGTCACCTTCATGTACCAAAGCCACTGGTGTCACACCTTTAGTACTTACATCCTTCAATTATTATCCACCATATGGCCTATTTATCAAATTTATTTCTTCTACATGTAAAAGCCATATGCACAAGATGGAATGAAAATTGGTAGATTTAAAAGCCCTATTCCACAACCTTTGCTAAAATCCTTTCTGCCAGTGCCAAAATGTGAGGTTTGTAACAGGATGTGACATCCATCAAAGCATAATAGAGATGATATTTCTAACAAGATGGCAGATCAAACAATGTATGAAAGCATTGATTAAAAATAAATACAAGATTGCAGTTTATAGAGTTAACTTCATTTTGTCTTTTTGTGGCATTGAATTTCATAGTGTTTTAAAGAAGATGTCATAGTTTTTTTTTTAAATCTCAAAACCCTGCCTAGTGTTTACCAAGAGGAGTAAATAATGTATAGTTTGGTCTCCCATGCATATAAATTCACCCAAATGTGTGGGAAGGCCTTTGTTCATGCTATGTATCATATTATGTTGTGTGCAGGGCTCCAAATGAGATTTCGTACGTGTTTGGGCATGACAACAGTCTGATATCTCTATGTATCAGATAGTAAAAGGTAGTAAGAGTGAAGAATTTGGTGGGAAGACCAATCGATTGGTATTTTGAAGTGGTTGATGACAAAGAGAGGGATGAGGTGACCCTATGCAACCTTCAAAAGGGTTTGTGGATCAAAACCAAATTAAAAATAGATTAAATTTCTATGACTGTCCTAAGGGTATTGATTGTCACAGTCATAGTTTTACTAGTGATATTGCTCTTGTTTTGGCAGATTTGTGTTTGTAAAACCAAGTGTGGACATGTAATGGAGTCATGATATGTCTTAAGACTACATCAATAGTTAACAACAACATAGTGTGTAGGCACCTAAAATATGAAAGGACTACATATTGGAAGGCGCATGTGATGATGCCATGAAAGGTCTAATATCCCTATGTATCAGATTGAAAAAACCAATGAAAGACAAAAAAAATGCATTGAGAAGGCAAAAGGTTGAATTGCCTAATGTTTGTTGTTGAAGTGATGTGTGGGGACCCTTCCAAGTCAGATACCTTGTTGTAGTTTCAAAGGGTGGAAAAAGAATAAGCATTTTATTCCTAATAGACCATCCATCATAACAATTATTACCAATGATGTGTGCATTGCAAACAAAGTTCTAGAGGAAGGCTCTTTCTATTGTAATACCAAGTGAGTGTTCATAGACCGTGTAGGGTCCTCCAAGCCTAGAGTAAGGAGTTCGAAGCCTAGATACATTAATTTGGCCTTGTGGCCATCAATGAGTGTTGACCCAATAGGAGAAGTCTTGAGACTGATAATTTTGGAAGTGTGGCATTGTTGAGAGCTAGCACTTATGTGTGAACCGTCTTCACGTATTTTGGTTAGTTGCCATGATACTTGACCCTATCCTCATGGTGTTGGCCCAATTCATATTAGTGTGTTTTGTTGAAGAAACATGATGTGAGAAGTTTGATGCAGAGGCAAGGGTAGAACTCAAGATTTCATATTAGGATAGCAACCACATTGATAAGGCAAGTCAGATAAGGTCTCTCCAATGTTTAGGATATACAAGGGCAACATTAGTCATGTAAGTATGCATGAGCATGGGAATGGATAGTTGCTTTCCTTTTAGACTGATTTGGACAGTATTGAGAGGATCCTATAAGTAATGACTATCACCATACTCTTGATGACTTCACAACATTGATAATGAATTCACATTAGACACTCATGGATTACCCCAATTAGACATTAGTCAACTTAAGACATGATACAAGGATTGCATACCACAAAGCGATTAGATATGTTTTGAGATGAAAAAGAAGAGTTAAATGGTTTTGGTTCAATGATGATAATTTCTATGTTCAAGTAGCTTAATTTGGTATATTATACTGAAATGTGATTTCACAACTAACATTTCAACTTCTATATAACTAGTTCTATAGCCCGATTTTCTTGCCTGTGAAGAAAGACAATGTCAGACAATATCAACGAACAACAAAATAAGGAGACAATCGCTAGATTGTGGTCTAACTTGAAAAGAAAAGGTGATGGAAAATGTTATTGTCCCTGCAAAATTTGTAAGGGGTTAAAGACTAGAAGACTTCTAATCAAAACAACTAAGAAACATTGTAGGTTGCATGGTCACATTGAAGGTGGACATGATTATCATCCATTGGCAAGTTTTTCATTATATTGTTCTAACAATTTATATACATAATAAATCACTTGATGATGAGATCATGATCATGGTCTATTTATGTTTATCAATTTTATATAGGTCAAGCACCCTGGAGCACATGATATGAATCAACACAACCCAGAGAATATGGTTTTCAAAGTGGACGAACATGGAGGTGTGAATATCGAAGCTAAAGATAATGATCCCATGGAAGATGACGAACATGAGCCACAAAACACAATTGAAGATGATGGTACAAATACATTGATCCATGACACATTTAGTACTCGCGCAACTAATCATGATGATGAAGATGACCTTGATGTTGTTCATGATGTCCCTCTACTTGAGAAGGCATATAAGGCCCTTTACGAAGGCTCATAGACAACTCTTCTCTCTGTTGTATTGTTGTTGGTGAACTTGAAGGTTATGAATGGTTTATCCAACATAACAATCTCACGTATGTTAAGGTATGTCATATATGTCATAATAAATGGTGAATCATGTTGTACCATTAATATTCTTTATATTAACAAATTATATTTTTTTGTTGTAGATTGATAGGTGAGTTTTTGTTACCACCATCAAATATTCTACTTGGCTCATACTGAGAATTATCTACCATTATGAAAGATATTGGAATCGAGTATCAAGCAATAGATGCTTGTCCCAATGATCATATTATATATCACAAACAACATGAATTTTGAACTGAATGCCCTGAATGTCATATTAGTAGATATTGAACAGATCAAATAACAAAAAGGGTTCCTCACAAGGTTCTTCACTATGTTCCCATTATTCCACGTATGCAATGATTATTCAAGTGCACTAGCCTGGCACAATTTATGGATTACCATGCACGCAATAGAAGTCGAGATGACATTATTCGAATGCCTGCGGATGGTTTGGCATTTATGGACATAGAGGAAAAGTGGCCACACTTTAAAGAAGAACCTCGTAATCTCAGGCTTTCATTGGCAGCGGACGGTGTCAATCCATTTGGAGAGATGAGATCTGTTTACTCAGTGTGGCCTATTTTTGTTATCAACAATAACATTCCTCCATGGATGTGAATAAAGAGGGAGCACATAATGTTGGCAATGATTGTTCCAAGTATTTTATCATTCAAATATAGTCGTCTACATTTAATTATAAATATTGTAGTAAAATGGTCATAATAACTACGTAGTGTTTTTGTTCATTAGATTAGGTAAGTACCAAGTTAAAGATATGAATGTATATATCGAGCCTCTTATCGACAAGTTGCTGGAGTTATGGAATGGTGTCACTATGTATGACATCTCTAGACCAATAGGACAAAGACAATTTCAATTCCATGCGATGCTTCTATGGACAATACACGATGCCCCAAGGCTAACACATTTTTGTGGTATGTTGTAGTGTTTAAGTTGTGCATGAACATTATAATTCAAAAAATTATCATATTTAACCCAATTATACATTATCTTGTAGGTCTTCAAACAAAAGGAAAATTTGCATGTCCAGTTTGTGGTCCAAAGATGAAATCTCACATTTCAAAAAGTTTAGGAAAGCAAGTGTTTGATGAGTATTGGCACTTTCTCCACAAAAGTCATAAGTTTTGAAATACTGAAAAACATCTTTTAAATGGGAAAGAAGAGAATACATCAAAGCCACGAAGAATGACACCTCACCCGTGGAAGTTGGAATATAATAGAATTAATCATCAAGGTAATGCCATTTCATCTAATGGTTTATGTCATAAAATATATTTTCTATTTTGTTTTGTTTACTAATGATGTGATTGATGATCGTGAAGGTCATCAAGGCATAAATGACCACCTTCTTAAGGGACTAAAAACTTATCCCCAATAATTTATTAGGTTGCCCTACTACGAGCAGTTACAAATTGTGCATTTATTTGATACTATGCATATTGGAAAGAACATAACAAATGACATTATGGAAAATATTGGATGGAAGGCGTGACAAAGAAAAAATTGTCAAAATATGTAGTGACATGCAGGATTCCAATCATGAAATGATAAATGTCATTCAATCAAATAGCCATGGAGACCAGATTAATATAAGTGAGCTTCCTTGGTTATTAACGAACCAACAAAGCAATGCTATAAAAGAAGTCATACGAAAAATTCAATTTCCCACAGGATTTGCTGTGAACATAAACAATCTCATATCAAAGAAAAGTGAATTTGGGCCAGGGATGAAAATGCATGATTGGCATACCTTCATTAAGGTAATTCATGTTCTTGTGTTTTTACTATGTATTTAAGTATTGCGCGTATGTGTCTTCTCATTGTATTATGTTAGAAAAAAATGAAAAGATAATTTTATAATTGTTGCAGTACGTTCTACCTCTATCTCTCCCAGACGACTTCGACAATAATGTCATGCAAGTCATATATGATCTTGGAAAATACATGAGGTAAGTATTGATATTTGTTCAATTCGTTCTATAGATATTATATTTGCTATTTGTTTTACTTGTTATGTAATATATTTTTTTGTGTCTTGAATACCTTGTAGGTGGTTGTCATGTAAAGAAATCCATAAAGAAGATATAAAATATTGGAAGAGAAAAGTTCCTCATATAATGTGTGAAATGCAAAATTGTCTACCTCCAACTTTTTTCAATGCACAAGAACACTACCTCATACACCAAGTTGAGGAGATTGAATTGTGTGGACCTGTACACACTAGGTTAATGTGGATGGTTGAGAGGCACTTGAAATTTTTGAAGGCTTTGGTTCGATATATAGCACATCCTAAGGGTTCTATGGTGGAGGGATATATGGTATATCAGACTATGGTGTACATTTCTAAATATCTTCCTAAGTTTGCAGCAAAGATCCACATGGATCGCATTTGGGATCCCAACCCCATTAACAAATTCGAAGGGGAGTACTTGACGTGGAAAGGTAGATTGATGAAAGTGAGAGGTAATTATAAGATGTTATTGTAGTTAATTAATTCTTAATCTTCAAAATAAATTGGTTGTAAGACATCTATTTATTTTTTGTACAGTTGGTAGAGAGTGGGATGCACTACATTTGTATATTGCAAACAATCTTGATTGGATGATGGTATGGATTGAACGTTGTCAACATTCTAGATGCACATTAACATGGGAAGGTGTGGCTTCATTGGTTAAAGAAGCTCGTCATAATGGAGATTCCAATGTTACACAAAGGGAAATTGATTTAGCATATGGTTTAAGAGATAAATAGGTACGTATAAATTTATTAATCACCCATATGTTTATCAACTTACAATGCAATAAATTTTACATGTTTGACATATCGCAGGTCAAACACCACAATGCTATGTGCGGGTCATAAATTTTGCATTAAAAAAGTTGGATGACACAAAGAAAACTTGTGATTCTGGCATCACTGTAGTCTTTGAGGTGACAAATATTTCATCGAGAAATGACATACATCCTCAATAGTCTCAAAATAAATACTATGACATTTTGGATGATATACTTGAGTGTGACTTTAATTCCTTCAAATTAGTTTTGTTCGTCATCAAATGGTATAGGCTACGATTGAATAAAAATGATCCTGATAAAACTGTTATTGAACATGATAATGGTTTTACAATGGTTAATACAAGGCCATTCGAACCAATTGGGGATGAGCCCTATGTTCTTCCAAGCCAATGTGAGCAAGTATTTTACTCAGAGGTTCCACATAAACTTGGTTGGTCATTTGTTGTTAGACATGATCCTAGAGGAAGGTCGATAAAGTATAATGTGATGGAAGAAGAAGATACTGAAGAAGTAGAAGATGAAGTAGATGATGATCATGATCGACAGTTTCTCAATGATGATGAAGAAGAAGAAGTTGATGATGATGATGATGATGGTGATGGTGATGGTGATGGTGAT
This sequence comes from Cryptomeria japonica, assembly GCF_030272615.1. NCBI lineage: Eukaryota > Viridiplantae > Streptophyta > Pinopsida > Cupressales > Cupressaceae > Cryptomeria > Cryptomeria japonica. Next base: position 599,218,156 of record NC_081413.1, read on the forward strand.
GGTGATGGTGATGGTGATGGTGATGGTGATGGTGGTGGTGGTTGTGATGATGATGGTGATGGTGATGGTGATGGTGATGGCGATGGTGATGGTGATGGTGATGGTGGTGATGGCAACGGTGAAGATGATGATGGTGGTGGTGGTGATGGTGGTGGTGGTGATGGTGGTGGTGGTGGTGATGGTGGTGGTGGTGATGATGATCATGATCATGATGGCGATGATGATCATGATGTTCATGATGATGAATTAAATGTATGATGTATGCAATTAGTATATTATCTATTGAATATTGATTTCTTGATAGAATTTTTTTTACATAATTAATTCATTATGTTTTGAATTCTAATGCCATTACATAATTAATTCATGATGCATCTTATAATATGGAGATGGAGATAGGGAGAGTGACTATTTATTTGACATTTTTTTAAATTTGTGTTTATTTATGGAATTTGGATTGTTTATTAGCTATGTGATGGATGTTGATTTAAAATACATATGTGATGGATTACATGTTTATGATGATACATGTGACATTTTTTGAACTTTGTGTTTATTTATAGAATGTGGATTGTTTATTACCTATGTGATGGATGGTGATTTATGATACATATGTGATGGAATACATGTTTATGATGACACATATGTGATGCTAATTATGATGCTCAATTAAATATATGATGATACATCATGTGATGCTTATGATGCTTATGATACGTATGTATTTATTGTTTATCAACTTACAAATGTAGTAATGCTTATGATGCTCAATTAATGGTGTTGATTTCATGTATAGTCCCTGTGTGATGCTGTCACCCTTGGTGGGAACAGGTCATTGACTACAGACATCGTCAACCATTTAGTTGAGGATCCAACATAGTCTACATAAAGTAAAGGTAAGGAATTAAAAAATTTACAATGATTTTGATGACAACATCTTTTTATTATTTAATACTTTTTTTGTCTACAAAGTTCATGTTGTGTACTATGTAATTTTTAGCTAACATAAGATAATTGAATTACATGTGCAGAAACCTGAACCCCTTTGATGAGGATCCTGCACAGTCTCATGGATGGACATGTATAACTAGTCAATACACCCTATAGAAACAGTTTATTTTTTTAAAATTACTTGGAGAACAAACTTCCTCAGTTTTTCAAACCTCAACATTAGCAGCAAATCTAATACAATTATCAACACTTGAGGCCCCAATTGGACTTATTCAAATTTTAATCCCAAAATCAACTTTAGGGCCAACTTCTTCATCAACATTACCCTCATTTGCAAAATTTCTCTCATTACCAATTAACTCTCTCATTTGATGGAGTGCAGGTACCCCCAAATAGGTATTTGTCAGATTTGTCTTCCTTGAGTGAGGGGAATGCAGGAATAGAAAATGAAAGTGAGACATGTAGTAGGTCTACAATAGGGAGATCAACAAGAGGTCAAAAGATTAGAAGAAAATTGAATAAACGCATGAAATTTTTCCTTGCTCAAGGGGGGTCATGATCTTATGATGATGAGACCAAAGGCAACATTGAGGTGCCATTGAGGTACAAACATCTACAAAAACAATGGGTGCCCAAGGAACTTCCTCCAATAAACACCGATTTTTTTTTGTGTTAACTATAGGATATATCGCATAGCACCTTCATCATTACATGGTTTCAGCCTGTTTTCCATGGATGACATAAAGGTAAAATACAACAAAGTTGTTGAATTGATGGAGTTTTTCGGACCTTGTTACAATTACAATAATTGGATGCAGATTGTGCAATATAAAAAAGTATGCGTAGGTATGCATTGTCAGCAAATTATATACAACAGAAAGATAATGATCAAAGGAAATGAGTGGCTGCATACATTGATGGTCAGCCAAAAGCAACATGGAATATTGCAAGTTTTATAAATAGTAAGTGACCTAGGTCAACTAATAAACAACCCAATTGCATATTTGAGGTACGCGAGGGAAACCATGTATTCGTATGTGCGATAAAATCAACAAGTGCAGGCGAAGAGCTTCTAGTTGATTACAGTTTGAATCGTATAGATACAAACAAAGTTAATATCATGGGGGTGGTATGTACTATATACCATTTAAATTAACCAACCTCCAATTAATGAATCCAGTGTACCATTTTATTATGAAGTTTTTTTTCTAAGTCTATTGGTTTAATTTCGCTAAAGTTTTTTATAAATTTTCTTTGTCAAAGGGCGACATGGATCCATCACATATCGCAGATAGGGATGTAGGTCGCAACACTTCTACCAAGTAGGTAAACCTCATTGTAATTGTACAAATTAGATAGAAGCAAACTATTACATTATTATGTTCTTTTATTTAGTGATTTAGACTAATTTTGTAATTGTTAATGATATTCTTGACACAGATGGATGTTCGGGGAAAGGGAAAGGGAGCTGCAGTACTTGAGCACTTCTCTAGGGATGTGGACTCAATAGGATTAAGCGATGATGACCCTGAAAATTCCACACACACTATGGAATTCATAAAAAAGCCTCTCAGAAAAATTAGTAAAGAGATTGTTGCTTTGGTAGTTGTGCATCCTATGACTGATGAGATACAAGAGAGGGTGCAAGTATTGATTCGGATAGTAGAAAAATTGCAAGTAAGTAGTAACGAAAGCTTTAATTATAACAAAAGTTCAATAATGGTTTATATTTTATTCTTTTTTATGTCATTAATGAAAATATATACGTGTTATTTTTACAACAATTTATGCACCCTCATGAAATTCATAGCCATGATCAGGGTGTTGCAGGTACTTCAGGTGATGACAATTTTCTTGGATTATCACTTGCTTGGCTTATCACTTAAAGTACCCAAAATACATCATACTTGATACTGTCAATGTTCATAATAAAGGTTCATCCTTGTTTACAATTCTTCCACTTTTCATATATTTAATGTTTGATATACTTAATGTATTATTCTTCAGGTGTTGTCAATGTTCTTGTGCAAATGTCACCGCCACCTCATCAGAGGTTAGCCCCACTTGTATTGCCGACTGCAATTTCAGCAACACGTAGCATGCAGACAACCTCTACTGCACGTCATATTGGCCCGCCCACTGTTGGTAGATCCCTCTTTTGCTCTATCTTCTGTTATGTGTTTATTTCCCTTCAAGTGTTCTTTCTTGGGGGTATTTCATAGTGGATTCATTTTCTGCAGGAGGAGATGCACATGAGGATGTGCCAGAGGCGACTACTGTTGATATCGTACCATCATTTCTTGGATCTTCTTGTATTGCTAGTACGGGAGCGTTGCAAGCCACATTGGTGGTGAGCGATGAAGAAATGATTCCCTTAAAGATACAAAAGATTCCAGGTACTTTAAATTATTATTATATATAGTCTAATTGTAATTTACTTTATGATCACTCATTTTGGACTAATGATCCCATGAATTTTTTGCAGGAAATGATATTTTCTATTAACATCTTAGTGACATTGCATTGCAGATATTTGGGCCCACCATACGTAAAAGGTGGTACATCATATGTGAACTAACCCTAATCCAGAATTTTGATTTCATATCATTGCTAGAATAGTTTTCCTTTGCTCCATTTCTTGAACTGTAATAAATGTAGCTTCAGTTCATTTATGAATCTAACAGACTTGTTTCTGCTTTAAAAGGTGGAATGGCCAAGAAAAAAGGTTAAAAGATGAATTGACAAACCAAATGGTTGAGTGGTTTGGAAATGACACCTTTGACAAAACCAAGCTCCTTGAAAAAGCTGGCACATATCTAAAGTATGCGAGGGACCAATACAAGACCCATTTAGAGAGGAACCTAAAGTACAAGCATGCCCCCATGATTCCAGAGAGGGAGTGGAAGGACCTGATTTTGGATGCCAATGAGAGAATTGAAAGGAAAAAGGAAATACACCATCAGATGCTAGAAGAAGGTACGAGATACTATTAAGAATGTAATTATGTACTAATTAATTACTCTTTATATTTACATAATCTAAAATATTTTAAACTTTTTATAGATTGAGTGACGCGTCAAAGGCAAGACAAGAAAAGCACGGGCAACACAAAATCGGCTCTGGTGGTTATATGAAACTTGCTACATGAATTGTAAGTATCTCGTGTAAATGAAATATTGCATCAAAATATTAATAAATTGCAAACGATTTTTTTTTATCACACAATGCAAGCAAAATTCATGATACCAAGAAAAAATGTAGGGCTCTGAATTCAATAGAGCCCTCATAGAAGATGACAAGAGAATTGCCTACCAGCAAGCCTATACAACCGAGGCTGATCGGCTATGAGAATTGAGTGGGCATACACAATATTTGAGTGCATCCATCACATAGGTAAATATGCTAAATGGAAATTGTTTCAAATCGAATACTTTACCAATAATCTAATTGATGTTGAGTTCCAACATAAAGTGACTATATTTGTTTTAAATAAGCAAGCAATGATAACAATGTGCATGACATTGGAATGCACACTGCTAATCGTGAAACACCACCTGCACGTGAAGGTCCGGATGTGCATCCCAGTAGTGGAGGTATTCATTTTCTATTCAAATTTATTTATGTAGTTATTAATACAATTAAACATCTTCATTTGTAATTAGAGTAGTAATTAATGTAACCTTTTTTGTTAATATTTTAGAGCATGTAGTCGGTGGTGAGCAAGTGGAGCATGATCTAGGTAAACAACATCAAGATTGTGATGTTCCCCACTCAGGTAAAGAAGACATTGTTATTCCTTTAAACAAATATTATTGCAATTGGTGTTCAACATTAATGTAGCCTTTAGTATTTCAACTCCAGATGATCTAGAGGGTGTTCAACATGTTGAGGTTGAGGCTAGACAAAATGATGTGGCCCCATCAAGTAAAGAGCGCAACAGTTATGTTCTCTAAATTAATGAAATACTTATTACAATAATAAAAAATGTTTTGAATTCAACCCATTTCTTTGTTATTGCAGAGGACCCCCCTTCGCTTCAGTTTCCTCGTCCTCCATATAGGACTAGGCATACATCGAGATCATGAGTAGAGGGCGGACCAACTGTAGAGGGGGGAAATGATGAAGAAACCGATGTTCCACTTAGTCTTTTCATAGCTTCAAAGAAAAAACAAAAAAAGAAATGATTGTAATTTACCTTATTTGATAATGATTGATTTTTACATGTTAGTGAATGTAATTATGTGCTAATTAATGGTTATGGATGATATGTGTTAATTAATATTGATGAATGTTGTGTGTTTATTAATGTTAATCAATGTTATGTGTTAATGAACGTTATGTGATATTAATGAATGAATGTTATATTTTATTAATGGTAGAAAGAATGAATGAATGAATGTTATAAGATGTTAACGGGGGATTTAGAGTGATGTTAGGGGGGGGGGAGGGGCCAAATGAGCTTCCAACTTCACGTGGTTGGCCCTATTAAGTAGACAATATTAAACTATTCTCGAAACCAAGTGAAGCTCAACAAGATAACACACTTTTCAATATTTCATTATGTTGCACAGTTAATCTTATTGAATAATGTATATTGAATCTTAATTGCAGGGTCCAATAGAGCCAACATGAACAACAACACCACAAGTTGTTGGGTATAATGAACTCCCATATTGTCTTGTATGTACACTAATAGTATGAGTTGCTTCTAGTGTTGATATCCATGGCAGGACTGCAAAAGTTATGAATATGCCTCATCCTTGTAAGTTTTTTTATTACTTGTCATTTTCTTTAGCATTTTGTTACTTCATGAATGAGATGTTTTCAGATGTCTATTCCATGAATACCTCTCTATTGTATGCTTCATGATCGATGTGTCTTCAACATGTCCACTCCATGAGAACCTTTCTCATATATGCTTGTACCTTATTTGTATTTATGTATTACTTCATGGTTTACATGTATTATTCATGCCTTGCATGTATTCATATGTATGGTTTGTGTTTTACATAGCTCCTTCATGCCTTATGAGCATTACTTCATGCCTTGTAGTCTTCTCAAAATATTGCAAAATCGTTCAACAAGAAAAAGAGTAGTAGAGGTTACATACCAAAATAAACTAGATCTCCCTCTTTATTTCTTCACTTTCTTCCCTATTTTCTTACTCCCTTCTTTATCACTTCCTTTTTTCTTTATTTTTCCTTGATATAACTAACCTTTTCTCCTTAATGTTCTTCATGAATCCAAAGACTCCTTTACACTCTCCACTTTACATCCATGGCAACTACCTCCATAAATTCACTTAGTGTGAAGTAATTATTCTCCTCTACCATGGCCTTCATATATCTTTCATATATCCTTTCATATATTACCATCCATATATATATCGACCTCATTCTAAGACTTTGAATCTGCCTCTTCTACCTCAGTATGTGACAACAAAATGTGAGGATTTAAGAGAAGCTTCAAATCATAATAGCCCTTAGCATTGGTTCAAAAAGAGTCTAATATTATGCCTCCTAAATTGGATGACTCTGATCCTCATCACACTATTCAGCTTTGTCCTCCTCTTTGGATTGTTTGCACTCATGATGACAGAATTGTGACGATTATATTTCAACAATTTTTCATTTTTTTTTCTCGCTTCTGATTCAACTCTTTATATGTCCTAAAATTGTATGAGCCTAATAGCTTCTAATCTTGTTGATAGTTTGGTGGCTCTGAACAATGGCTCCTTCGAAGAAGCGTGATCCTTGTAATTTTGGCCTTCCATGATGTGAAAAAGAGGTTATGTTATGAATAATGGTCCAGATGATTTAGTTATTTCTTATTATGTTGAGTATGAGTAAATTTGGGCTTCCTTGGCTATGGTTACTATTTTGTACTAACTAATGTCATTTAGTGTGATTTGAGAATGGACTTCAAGTAATCATGAGGGTGGAAACAATATTCAAGTGTTAGGGGGTACACGGCCTTGACTAAGGGATGAAAGTATCAGGAAAGTACAAGTGATTCATGTGTAAATCAATGTATCATTCATCTATTAATTCCTAACAACATTCTCAAATAAACAAGCAAAGAGGTATGTTGAGTGCATATATACATTTTATGTTGCCATGATATAAGTAAGATATCAAACATGTAACTTAAATTGATTTGCAATTTCATTCATAAATATTAGATCTTCCTTGTGGATTTTTGAATGCATAATGTCTCATTGATTTCAATATCTTTATTGCAAGTACTCTTTTCAGCATGAAACTCCACTCATTGAGGTCTCTTACTAAATGCAAGTCAGTTATTCTACCAATGATGATACGTTTTGCATGCATTTTATGGGGAAATCTTATTAATAGCTATGGTTGGGTTGTTAATTGTTTTGTGAAAATATATACAAGTAGATTGGGACATTAGAGTTATAAACACCGTAAATTGTGTTTGAGATCATTGTCCTAATTGTAATATTCAACAACCATTGGCCCAAGGCCACACCAACACCATTGTGACACCAAGGTTTGTGCATATTGGTGTAAGGGCTACTCTTAGTACATTTCGTTACCATTACACATACACACCTAGTGGGGTTTCCAAACACAACTTGTTTGAGTAGGCAGTATCACTGGTAAACTTGTGATTGTCACAATTGGTACCCTTAGGACAGTCATTAATATTTGGTCTATGGCACTTTTTTATGGCTTCTAAATGCTTCTACAGGGTGTGCAGGAGTCCCACACATCTCTTCCAACATTCCATCCAAGGAACTTCACTATCACCTATCTTCTATTCCACTTTCTCTATGCTACTATCCCAGATGCCTGATACATGTTGTTAACATTGTTTTGATAACTCCAAATTCATATCTAAGCTCATCCTAAGGTAACATGTTCATAGTCAATCAATAAGATTTCTCTATGTGATTTCAAGTAAGATATTGATCTATATAGTTAATTTTGTGATTGATTTGAGGGATACATCCATTGTCAAACCTTAAGAAAATTTTGTTCCATATCCTAGATTTATTTTGTTTTAATTCTCAGTGAGTAATTTTTAATAGTAATAAAGTGGTATATATCCTTATATTTCAATGACAAAAGATCATTTATTTGAATAAATACATATAAACATAAAACATATTTTTCAAATCTTATCTATTACAATTAAATATATAAAACAATACCATATTATACATATCCCCATTTATATAATGAACAATAAAGACTTCTTTACAGTATTATATATTCATTATAGCTGATAATGCTTACCAAAAAAAAGAAAGATAAGAGTTTATATGTTGAACCATTCTTAAATAGATATGGTTGGAAATTGCTTTGATATATTATGTATAACAGATTGCTATAATCGAATTTTTGTGCTATACTCTTGGATCCAATACTCATGATTTTGGATTTTAGATAGCATGTCTTGCAAGATTACTTTGGACTATAGGTGTAGATTCATTATGGTTTATGCTAAAAGAATTCAAACAATTGTACATAGTTTATTAGTAACTTCACTTAAGAAACTCATGTCTCATCTCAATTATGTTCAATTACATTGTCAATTTGAAGATTTGGTCAAGTTTGAGGTAGGAACTCAAATTCCTCCTTTGTTTTTCAATTGAATTGATTTTAGTTTGTTGCAAATGAATTGTTGAGTGAATTAAAGTATTCTTCCAATTTAAATCTCTCCATTTGGATGATTATATGATTTGTATGAACCAAATTTGGAAACTACGAGTATATATGAGGTTATGCTGTTCAATTCTATTTGGGATGTTGAAATGACAAATCGAGGGAGTATTGTATTGTTGAGTTGATTAGAATCAAAAGGCTAATCTTGCATTTTCATTTGATGCAATTTGAAATTTTAGGGTTTTTGAGGTCCATCAGTTAAGGGTGTTTGTCTTGGTCCCATAGACTATTTAGTCTCGTGGACGTCATTAAAATCTTTCATTCATTCATTCAGCAATGGTAATTGGCCTCATGACTGGTTTTTTGTCCAAACTTGGGAATTATTGAAAAGTGGTATTTGATGATTTTGAGATGATATTCTATTATGGAATCATGATAACATATATGTGAATTTTGATAAGCGATCAATTGGGATCCGTTCTCTTGGTGTTGTGCCCAATTGAGTATGTCTTGCTTATGTATGAAAATGACATTTTTCAATTGAGACAAAATGATGTATTTGAGATGTCTTGCATTTAGATATGACATGAGCTTAGTCCTAGAGTGAGACTAGGGAGTGGCTCCCACTCGTGTCCCTCGTCTGAAAGTGGTAAGCTTGGCATTCATGTTTGGGGATTTTTGTAATCAAGTGATAACATAACAATAGACTTGGGTTAAAACAAATAACAAGAAAATTGGTTCCTTGAGCACCGCTTGAGGGCTATCACAACACCAAGGGTGTTTTGGGAAGGCATGCTCACACATGGAGCGTTGGGACTTGTGCGAAGAGGCATGCCCACTCACACAAGGATTATGTGATCATTGTTCTCGTTCACATGAGAGAATGCTTGGTTCCATATGGTCTATCCCCATGTAGCACATATGATGAAAGGCATACCTGCACATGGAGCGTTGGGACTTGTGCAAAGAGACATACCCGCTCGTGTAGCATACAGATTGTGTGATTGTCATTCTCATCCGTATGAGAGAATGCTTGGTTCCATATGGTGCGTCCCCATGAGCACATACAATGAAAGGCAAGCCTGCACATGGAGCGTTGGGACTTGTGCGAAGAGGCATTCCCACTCATGTAGCATAAGGATTGCGTGATCGTTGTTCTCGTCTGTATGAGAGAATGCTTGGTTCCATATGGTGTATCCCCATGAGCACATACGATGAAAGTTATGCCCGTACATGGAGCGTTGGGACTTGTCGAAAGAGACATGCCTTCTCATGTAGCACAAGGATTGCACAATCATCCTTCTCGTCCATATGAGAGAATGCTTGGTTCCATATGGTGCTTCCCCATGAGCACATATGATGACACTTCCTCCACTGCACTCTAGAATCTAATTCCTTGTGTAGTTTTAAAGTAGTGACCCTATGTGGATTCATGACTTGGTATCATCCTTCTCTATTGATGTTGCATTGTATTGTTCCATTACTTGTGTCATGTATGCATCGTGTATGGCATGTGTGAGCCTATCATCCCCCTTGTATACTTTGATTGACTATTTGAAACTATCTCCACAAGCACGATGGGGTGGACCTAAGGGTTCCACATGGTCGAGTGGCATTTCAAACCACAATTGGGGACCGATGGACTCAATTCGTGATCACCTCGGAGAGCACTTCCACCTCCCTCAACACATGTTCTTTCTCTTTCATCTATTCTTGCAAGTTGTAATTCAAATGTATATTGAAATAAGCATTGTAATCATTGATGATATGTATATTAAACATTCCAAGTGGAGATTGATGTAATTGAACATAATTGATATGGTTTATGCTAACTTCGCCTAAGTATATTATGGGCCCATAACCCATAGGTCCCAAGATCAATTTCATAACTAGAAAATAAGATATCTAAATGAGTTGAAATTTTTTAGGAGTAAACATGTGGGCATGTTGAACTATACAGGGGGAGAGATGACCTTTAAATTTTTTATTTTTTATACCAAAATTTAAATTCAAATACCCTAGTTAATTAAACAAAAGAAAGGTTGGAACTATTTTATATCAAGTGTTTTGTGGGTGGTCATAATGCATTTATGTTTTCTGTTAAGATGCTAGTAACATTATTTTTATTACTACCTTTACCTATTGTACTTTGCTATTGGACTCGATCAACCCAATAAACTTGTACGTGTGATTTATTTTATTAAAGAGGATATTCATGTAGTCTGAAATGCATAATTATCATCTTTGAATAAATGTTGAATATATACTAACGAGTGACTACTTAGTATGAGATATATACATGTCATTCAATAGGTATATGTCATGTATTGACATAGGATGACACTTTATATGAGATTATCAATCTGGGATATACTTATAAGAAATATGTGTATATATAGTAGATAAATTCATTTCATGTATATATAGTAGATAAGTTTTGGTAGCTCCCAAGAATAACTAACTTAGATAAAGTAGATAAAGTCATTTCATCTCCCTGATTGGCTAAAAAGGATCTTGTATTTGGGTTAGCTAATTCCCTATCAGCACCATTTTTAATAGGTTTACCAGTACTCAGTGGTTCATATAGTCCTCTTAGGAGTTGGACCATCTCAACCATGGTACGCCTAATCATATTAGCTTGAAACCAGTGAGCCTCATATTAGCTTGAAACCTATGCCCCCTATTGGTAGCTGATGGGGATAAAATATCATTTGTTGTACATATCAATGAGGTGTGCTTTACATCTAGATAATAATAAATTTTAAAAAAAAAAAATTCCATCGGAATTACGACGGAGACTAAACTTTCCATCGATGATGGAATCATCGGACCAACAACGTTCTCGTCGGTGCAAAGTTTTTGGAATCTGTTGAAATTCTGACTCAAACTACACAAACATCCGACGAGGATGTTGTATGTCCGATGATACTTCCTTGTCGGACGGTCATCAATGGATATTAATGGATCGACGACAAAACTGTAGGACAAACAACATTCCCGTCGGTGCAAAGTTTCAGGGTTCCATCGAAATTCCGACGCAATCTAAACAAACATCTGACAAGGATGACATATGTTCAATGACTTTTTTGACTGGAAGAGCGATCATGCCCGTCGTCGGCAGAGTCCATGGGGTTGTCATAATGCCGATGGTCAAAGGCATCGTCGAAAAGTCCGACGACGAGTTTTCAACGGCTACTTTTGTCAGTAGTTCGACGAAAAGTAGTCACAATTCCGACAATCAGCCGTCGGAAATTAGCCCCGAATGTATTAGTGGGAGGTGCATCTAAGATAGGTACTACATTCACAGCAATGGGCACCCTACCTCACTTTGCTCGAGCAATGGGAGGAACAGAGGATGTCAATGCAGGATATAAAATAACAGCAAGTGGTGACGAATGAACATGAGGGGAACGCTTCCCTCTATCATACCAAGAAGGTCGAGGGATATCGGCCATGATTGGGAGCTCCAAAGGAGGGAAGGCCGTAGACTTTGATAGTGTGGGTGCCTTTCCCTTCTCTGCACTAGGTGCAGTTGCAAGAACATAAAACACCACTAGTGGAGGTTGCGATGTCGTGGGTGAACAGGGAGGTCTATTCAGGGGAACAAGCTTAGCCTCAGTCCTCAATGATGAAGGGAAATGGGGCACTACTCGCTCCAACATGGGAATAGACGGAGCAAAGGTCGATGCAAGAAGAGGTAACGAATAATTAGACTGATCTAATTTAGGGTCAACTCTCTCAACTTGTACTGATAATATGCATGGTACATCAAGTCACCACAAGGAAGCATGAGCCCCATCAGAGCAGGCCAAAAATGATCTATAATCCCCATGAGCTACGAAGGGTCGATATCCAGTATCCTAGATGACATGCATCGAACCCTCATGAGGAAACTTAAGACATTAATGAATCATTGAAGGGACCGCATCCATAGCAATCAACCAAGGAATTCCTAGTTTAACCCAAAATAGATCCAATTCAAGAATGATCACAAACGTAGCCTTGGGTCCCACAAGGAGCATCAAAGCGATGCTACCCAAAGGAGGGATAGAGAAATTAGCATGCATCCTCAAGGTTTATCAACACTCATCATATGAAAGCCTATGCCAATCATTCATGAATAAAGTATCATCTATAATGACATTGAATCTGTATGATGTGTCAACTATCACACCTGTGACAATTTGACCATTCAATTTAGTAGGGATGTATAGAGGAGTAGACTCTCCACAATATGAGGAATCCAGAGGGGTGAGTGATAATGACATGTTAGATGCCCTCCTCTTCTGACTAGGAGGCGAGAAAATGAGAGTGATGGTGACCATGTTCACAAATAGACCATCATCCAAAGGAAGTTCTGAAGTCGAAATAAAATTTGTTGAATGCATGGGAAATGGATCACTGTAGATCTGCAAATCCCTATTAGTCATCAATAGATTTGTTTGATTTATGATTTCGTACATCAAATTCAATCGCTCCACTATTGATGTGGTCTTGGACAATATTTTGAAGACGATAACATAACTTAGTGTCATGACCAGGTACACAATGGTAATGACAAAATTTTGATCCATCGTACCAACGTGGATAGGGTCTATTATCGGACAACGATCTAACCTCAGGAAGGACAACCATATTATTTTTTAACAATCATTGCATTATGCTTAAGTAGGAGTCATTCAATTTAGTGAATGTTCTATTATGTAGTGACCCTTGTGTAGCAACCATCGAAGGAACAACCACAACATTAGCTATGACTGTGTTCTTTTTAGACCCATCCATGGATGTGTCTGTGAAAGACCCACTATAAGGGTTCGAAGTAGAATCTCTGAACTGTGTCATGGTGTGCTAGTAGTTCGTGAGTGCGGAACACATATTAGTAACGATTAAGGGATAACTTCTCCCTCAATGTTGGCTGCAAATTGCTAATGAACATAGTTTGCAAATTGCTATCTGGTAGGTCAAAGGGGATCCTAGTAGAGATTGACTAATATCTCAAGATAAAATCCATGACCTTTTCGTTGGGCTTCTACTTACAATGAACAAGGTCAACGGTAGTGACCCTACTACCAATGTTAGCCTCAAACCATTTAAGAAATAGATCCATAATCTAGCCGAAGGTATGAATAGAATGATTTGGGAAGGAGTTGTACAACTCTAATACGGTTCCCTTAAGGGACCACGAGAATGGTTTAAGCAATACAAACTCTAGGTTGTGGTAATCACTACACATGGTCATAAAGGAATAAATGTGCACATTAGGGTCCCCATCACCATTGAAACTATCAAACTTTAATGATTCAACCACAAGAGGAAGGATGGTGTTTAGGATAGTAATGTCTAGGGGACTCTTCCTATAATATGGAGGCATAGATGATTGATGATAAGTTGTAACTGTAATTGTCCTGTGTTCTATAAGATAGTGGTCAAGACATGATTAGTAGGCGGAGCAGGCGGAGGTGGGCCAAATGCGCCACCACCTCCACCAACACCTCTAAGAGAACCAATGTCACCAATAGATGTATTACAAGTGCTGACTATAAAGATATGAGCTGCAATAGAGGCAAAGATTAATCTACTAGCCATACCTATGTAACCCAAGGGAGAGGATGAGGCATTAATGCTATGAATAGTGAAATCCACCATATGCATGCTCAACCCCGGTATGTCAACACCATTCAAAGAACTAGAGGCATCAAACTGGCTATCTTGAGGGGGTGCATCTGCCAAGGGTACATGGATTTTGACAATCATAAATAATGCTCTTAACATCTCTAAGCCTTTCTAATCTGAGATGAGCATATCTCTTAGAGTTTTGACTACATTCCCAGCTTGAGGAAGGAAATTCTCTCAATTAAGGAACCCTTCAAAATTTCCCAGGTGCTTCTCTAGAGACTGAATCCAATCAACAACAATATTGATAGTGGAATCATGGTCAACAATAGGAGGATAAGGTGGTAGAGAGTTTGTCGGGGAGTTTTTTTGAGAACTAGCAACTGATAAGCCTCCCATGAAGGGTATCTAGAGAGTATAAGAGGGAAAAGGCTCATTTGGGTAAGGCATATAGGGTTTTTGATCATCAGTCGTGTAGAAGAGGACTACAATGATCAAGAGGGAATCTCCATCTAGACGTCCTAACTACAGTTCATGTGGCAGTCTGGGTCGTAAAGCCCATAGACAAGCTCCACAACACTTCAACCACACTACTAGGATGTCGTGAGTCTACAACACTCTATGATAAAGAGAGTCGTTTTAAGGTTTGCTTCAAAGTTGAGGTTTATGGCTAGTGAGGCTTAATCAAATTCATTTTCATAGTGGTTTTTTACCCTTCTAGGGTTTTTCCACTCAAACACCAATGTTATGTGATATGCATATGTAAGTCTTGTGTCTTGTTGGCAGTTGTATGCTTTGATGCTATTGTTTTATGTTCTATGATCTGATATATGCCTTGGTGCCATTGTGTTAAAAGAATTTAGTTATTAAATGAATTGTTTTATTGACCACTGATTCAACCCCCCACCACCCCCCTCATGGTGTTCTAGAGTATTCCAACAATATAGGTGGGTAGGGAATGAGGGGAGATGTGTAGAGAAAGAGGCGAAAAAGAATAGATATTTAAGGATGTGAAACAGTGATAGAAAGATTTGTCTAGATTTTGGGAGAGAGAGGAGGGAGTGGGATAAAAAGGTAGAGAGGGGATAGAGGGGAGATAAAAGTAGAGAGGGAAGGAGGGAGAGATGGAGAGAGAGAGATCTCAGTTAGAAGAGAGATGTATGTAGAGAAAGACAAGTTGGTAGGGAGGGTGATAAATATATGTAGAGAGAGGTAGAGAGGTGTATGTAGAGAAATAGAGGTGTTTAGAAAGAGAGGAGACAAAGAGTAGATAGTTAAGGATGTGACAGACAAAGATAGAGGGATAGGTCTAGATTTTGGGAGAGAGAGGAGAGAGTGAGACAGAGAGGTAGAGAGGGGATAGAGGAAGAGTGATATGGAGAGAGATGGGTCTAGAGCTCAAGGAAGATAAAGAAAAAGAAAATCGTAATAGGAGCCTACTAATTACTAAAACTTGACTAAGTTTACAATATTTATAATATCTTCTAAAATCTAGAATTTGCATTATAACTCCAAGAGATCTTGTTTTGTTTTTGAAATGAGATCGCATTTCGTAGATTTAGGCTCGGGATTTTGTTTCATTCAACACATTTTCATGTTTTGGGCTAAGTCTAAAACTTCCACTCTTAGTGAACTCATCTTTGTGCACTTACCCACTAGTGGACATGGAATTCCACATATATTTGTCCCTGAGTCACTCTCATCCCTTTTACAAAACTTGGATATTCCTATTCAAGATGACCAAATGCATACTCAACAAGACCAGTGTTTGACCTCATGTTAATGCTCTTTGCATACAAGGTCAAAATAACAACCATTCACATACCAATAGTCGACTTTGTGGTCTGAACCATGGTCATCCTTCAACTAATTAACAATGTGGCCCATCCAATGATCGAAACCAAAATCATGCTTTCAATACTAGCCATACTCATGATCATAATACCAACCAACACTACCAGCAGTACCAACAATATCATGCTTATGTTCCTCCCCCAAGTGGTGATTGCAATAATTACATTCCTCCTCTACCTTCGCTTGAGGGTTAATACAATAACTATGTTCCTCCACTACCACCTAGTGAACAATATCATGCTTATATCCCCCTCCCAGTTGTCATTACAATCACTACATTCCTCCTCCCCCTCCACCTAGTGGCTTAGGCATAGGGATGACACAACCCAATGGGGATTTGACATAGTAAGTGTGATAATTACAACATGTTGGTAAATAGATTTGTCACTATGATTGTTTCTCTAAAACTAACCATGTTTGCATGAAGAGAAGTGACAATGTTCCAACAATTAGAGATATTGTGGTGAAACCACAATCTTCCTCTACAATTGAGAGGGGTAGGTCCCTTGTATGATGGAGGTATTTGTAGTTTTTGCATATTTTTAACTTGAAAGCTCAAAAAGGAGGAAAGACAAAACTAAAAAAATTGAATAACAAAAACCTTGATAGCAGATGTACGAATACCAAACAAGAATTTCATGATTGATAACAATTACAAGGAGGGTTTATAAGCAAATATGTTTAGATGCACAATGACAATGAACGAAGGATGGCAAATCTCATCATATGAAAATATAAGTTACTTCAACACATTCAAACTAAGATACCAAAGCATGTTTGTGTATCATTACATCAATTGCACATATTATCAATAATTTACACAAATACATAAAGAGATTAATGATTCAATCATACGAAAAACGAAAAATAACAACATAAGAACACACTTGAACCAAAATGTTTTCTCCATTATCATTTGAAATTATACAATTCCAAACACCTTTTATACATAGTACCAAACCAAAACTAATTAACATTTTCCCTCAAAATTTCTCTAAAGTTTTCCCCTTGAAACATCCTTTTTGAAGATTTAAATTAGTCTTGTATTTATAGGCTCTCCTCTTGGTAATCATCCGATAACTACTTTGTAGTTTTTGAGAAAATAAAATAAGCTTTATTTTACTTAAAATGTTTATCAACTTTTACATAAGTAAAACTTATTTGCTAACTTGATTAGCAACATGTGACATAAGTAACTTTTCCAAAGTAGGTAAGCAAAAACTTATGACTTTGAAAGAAAACCAAGTTACGTCTTCTCTAGGTGAAAATTTTATTTTCTTCTAATCCAATGTTTATCAATTCTTGATAGCAACTTGGTCTTTAAGAATATCCAGCCCAATTCCATTTTTCAAGCATTCGCTTATGAACTAGATTCTCCCTTAGCAATGTAACTTTTCCACAATCTTATGCAACCATGTGGAATCCTCTGACTCATTACAAGTAAAATCTTGTAACCTATTCAATGCATTGATCAATCGCTTTAGATTTTCTTGCGAGGGATTAAAGGATGCAATCCTACTTGTTACGAATATAAGTCCTTTCTTGGGAAACCCATGAAGCACATCTCCTCCTTCTATGAGTCCAATCCGAAAGAAAACTCACTAAAATTTCCACGAGCCATTCTACCTTGTACTCTATATATTGATCCCATCTCTTCTTTGATTTCCTTTGCTACCATTTATAAGCCTAATAATCTTCCTTTGTGTTATTCACCCTTGTAATTTTTAGCAGGATCATCTGGTATGACTATGATTAAACCCTTTGTCACTATCACATGAATGGTTCTTACCACTTTCACTGGTTGCAATAGTCTCTTCATGATGCTTCATGATGTTCACTGTCATCTCATTTCTTCATCACTAGAAGAGCAAAAACTATTTCACTGGTTGCAATAGTCTCTTTCCCATCTCTTAAATTTCTTAATTTTATGTTCATTAAAGTAATCTCATGCTTGAACCTCACCATAAAATATAAATAAACCCTGAACAATCCTCCCTACCGTACAATGCAACATAGCAAGTATCATGCCTAGAAAGAATTCTTGAACTTTACAGAAAGCTATACAACTCAAGACAGAGGGTCCCTTTGATTATTTGTTGTTGATTCAGCACTGAACTTTTTGATCTAAAGAATTTAGAACCAATAACATGCAAACTTCTTAAGGAGTCCAGCCCTTGTCACTTCTTGAATATGATCAATACTCCTACATTCTGATAGAGATATCTCTTGCAAGAGACCAAAGCTAGGCAATTTAATGAGTTCTCATTGGATTTGTCCTTATGCCTGCTAATTGGATTTGCTTTAAAGTTTCTAAATAACTTTCATCAAATTCATCTGCACTAATCCCACCTTATGATCATGGCACAGAACCACATTTCTTTCCAGCAGTTTGCCAAACAAGCCACGACTCAAAACAAAATATTTTTATGTGCTTAGATAGATGCCCGTATCTTGTTTCAAACCTCCATAAGACACCATGAAACCACATTTCAGCGATGCATTTTGTCAAAAAGTTGACATGCCTTGTCTATTCTCTCACAACTTATGTTCATGTATACCAGGGTATTCACAAACACAACATTTAATATCACCTCTTTATCATTCACTTTTTGAAAGATATCTATTCCCTAATTTAGAACTTCCGTTTTTGCATGGGAGCGTGCTGGCAAAAGATTAGGAACTTAGCACTGTAATTTCCATTACGTTTTCCTCAAAATTTGTAAATCATTTTCAACAATTCATTCCGTATGGAGCATGCAATTATTGCATCCCCTTAGATGACATCTCTATGAGGCATTTTGTCAAACAATTCAGCTGCGCTGTCTATGATTCCACATTAGCATTCAGATCGACCACAGCATTTCCAACTTTAACATCTCACAAAAATTCCACTTATGCATGCTTTGATGGATATCCATACTTGTTTCAAAGCTGTTTCTATGCTTTAATTTGAAATTTTTGAAAACTTTTCCTAAAAATTCATTTTTGTGCAACTTCTACAATCGTTCAATTCCATGAGATGACGTCTATTTGTGCCGGTCTATCAAACATTTATATCATCCTGCGTGGCTGCGTGCAAATAAACCTTACAATGCTAGGACATCGTCTAGGGCGCTTCATTAATTCAAAGATATTGAGAGCATCTTTACAAAATCCATTTCATGTATAGCCTGCAATAGCTGCATTAATGAGATGACATCTCGTGTGCCTTTCCGTAAAATAGTCTTTGTGCCATATCTTTGCTTCTACATTCAATGGAACTTGCTCGAAAGTTTGAAACCCTTGTCAATGAATGCATTATGTGCATATACACGACGACGACATCTATGAGGCAGCATTTCCTTGTGACGTTTCATCAAATAGTTCACACGCCATGTGTTTGCTTCAACACATTACTCAGCATTCACTGAATCGATTAGGCATTCTGTCAAACAGTTAGTGTGCTTTGTGTAAGATTTTGCATTTTCCATGGATGGTTACAAGAGCGTTTCCAACTAAAATATCTTACGAAATTTCCCATTTATCCATACGCTTTGATGAAAGTCTATAACCTGTTCTTAGGCTTCTGTATTGGCACGACCACTTTTGGCATGCTTGAAAGTTTCGATGCCTTTTCATCACATTCATTACGCATAAATCTAACAAAGATTCATTCCTTGAGACCACGTTTTGTGGGGTGTTCTGCTTTGTATGGTTATGTAAACCAAATGAAATGGCGACCTTTTCACCATGCTGGACAATAAGTCATTCTTTTTACATCAAATAAATTGCTTGAATATGGAAATCTTCTGTTGCATTCATTTCTTCAAACTAGTTCATATTTCCTATTACAAGGCTTCTATTTTTCAATGCAAGAAGGAAGATAAAGACTGTGTAGGGTGGACATTGAACCTGCAAATTCCAATTTCCCTAAAAGTTTACTGCACATATTTTGCCATCATAACTACAAAGTGAGAAGTTTCTTGGGTAGTTAACATAACTATAAAGTTATGCTTTTGAATTTCAAAATCTACAATCTGTTAGTGAGTTGTGGAATTGTATTTCACAAATCTTTTTTTCAAGTTTTTACCATCTACAATCATCTTTATATTCACTTTTAACAATTCACAACTTACTTGCATTCACTTTTCACCTTTCACAACCCATTCACGTCTAATTTTTATGATTCACAAGCTTTTCAATTTTTCCAACTCACATTTTGTTTGTGTTCACTTTTCACTACTCACAACTTACCTACATCCACTTTTTACAACTCACAAGGTTGTTCATTTTGATTTTACAAGCCACGACCTCTTCACATTCAAAATTCATAAGTCACAACCTCTTGCATTTGACTTTTCAAAATCACAACCTAGTTGTGAATTGTGAATTTAGATTGCAAAACCTCTTACATCAATTTTAACAACTCATAACCTTTTGATGTTCAATTTTGACAACCCAACTCATATCTTTTTTGTTGTGAGACGTGAAATTGAATTCTCACACCTTTTGATTTTTTTAAAAAAAATTAAGAAGTGAATTTATATTTAATTTTAATTTTAATTTTATTTGAATTAATTCACTTCTTCGTGCCCTTTTATATTGACTTAATCACAACTTTTGATTGGGGGAGGAGTTTGGACTTGAAATTTTGACTAGACACTAAGAGGGATGAGGTGACTATAACCCATAGAAATTTATTCATTACGAAGCATCAACAATGATATTTCAATCATTTTAAAAAATAAGCTCATAAAAATGAAAGTATTAAAATCTCATAAATGGTGAAGTGGGTCTTAATGAAAGTTGACCCCGTCACTCAAAATGGTACTAAAAACATGTCAATAGGGTTTGTTTTCCTTGATGCTTCATAATTTTCAAAATTTTAATGCTTTTGAGTTTTGACCAATACATGACAGGACTCAAGATGATGGCCTTGAACTAAAACCACATAATTACATATCCTGAAATATTTTGACAAATACACATTTCAAATAAGCTAGATATTGGATTTAATGCAAAAGTTCAAAATTTGAGTGTTTGAAAATCAAGGCAACACAACAACAATTGGCTAGCATGCGAACATGGACCTCTATCAAGAACTACATGCTTTAGGATATTGGTCCTTATCCTTTTGATAGGTCCATACCCATGCCACCTTTGCCCCCAATTTTGATGTTCCTAAATTTGACAAATACAAAGGAAAAGGTGATCCTAAGGAGTATATTAAAGAGTTATTCATTGCCTGTATAGAGGTGGCTCATGATGATTCTTATCTAATGCGCCTCTTTTCATGTACCCTAAGTGGATAAGCTATGGAGTGGTTTTCACAGTTGCCTCCTGGGATTAAGTCTTGGGGTGAGTTGGCAAAAAAAATCATTACACAATTCTCCTATAATATTGAGTATGAGGTATCCATGACAACTTTATGTAACACCAAGCAATGTAACAAATAATCCTTTCCGTCCTTCTTACAAATATGGAGAAGTTAGGCTAGTCATTACCTTTGCCATGTTCCACAAAAATAAATGGTTGAGATGTTCACACAAAACCTAAATTGTGAGATTGGATTTGAGCTTCGTAAATTATGTTTGACCATATTTCAAGAATTCATTAAAAAAGATCTATTTGTTGAAAAGATTCTCCTTGAGCAAGGTACCATCAAGATCTACAAAGATAACAAGGATGACCCTGATTCAAGTAATAAGAAAAAACCCTGCTATTGGACCAAGAACAAGAACATTGTTAATGATGAGGTTGTAGATACAACATGGTTAAGATGACCCAATCTTTGGTGATCTTTCCAAACCCTAGCACATCAAACAATCAAGTTACTACCCAAAGGATAACAAAGCCCATGTCGCAAAGAAAGTTTACACATTTGGGCGAACCCATTGAGTTAGCATTGCAAAATCTCATTGCTAATAAGCTCATTACCTTGTCGGAAGCTAAACCATTTGAACCTAGGATCAAGCCTTCATGGTGGAATGAAAATGAGTATTGTGAATATATCATGATCACAAAGAGAACAAGACTAGCAATTGTCATAAAATTAAAAATAGTATTGAAGACCTCATTGAGAGTGGTACAATTGTATTTGAAAGTCCTTCATCCAATAAAGAAAATGTGGTGTTCAAGGATCCCTTGCCTAAACTTGATAAAAGAAAAGCTACCAAGACTAATCTCGATGCCAATGCTAATTATTGCAATGTCTCCTAAGAGTACACAACCAACCCAATTATTGACATGGACCATCATGTTGTTGCAAGTTTGGGTAGAATGGGCCATTGGTGTGTTGTCATTGATATCAACATTCTTTTGTTGTCATTAGTGAATGGTTGGTATAGTTGATGTTGAGTTTCTCGTTCAACTGAGTTTCTTGTGTAGTTGTGCTAAGGAATTTGTATTCACCAGTGTGTGATGATGTTTGATAGTGTTTTTCGTGTGAAATGCATGCTCCACATTTCTCCACTTTATGGTTTTTAGCGTTGCAGTTTTGGAGATAAGTCAATAATGTCCTTGGCTTCATTCTATCTAGTTGACATGAGTTCTTGGGCTTTGGAGGCATGGTTTCAAAGTTCAATGGTATTTACTCTAGGTTTGGCCAACTTGTGCTTACACTTCACATTATTGCTCTGATGATTATGAATTGTTGTATAACATGTATGATGTTTATTTTGGTCTCAGTTAAGATGTGTTGTGGTCCACTTTACATTCTTTTCCACCGCAAGAATGTTTAGTGCTGGCCTAATTTGAATTGTGTTCAGTTAAGATGCTTCAATGACCTTGGGAGATTTTTCATACGTAAGGATGATATAAATAAAGGATAATTTATTGAGGATGGTGTGTAATGTGTGTGGAATGTGAAATAGGAAGGAAGTGAGTTGTAGCATATGTGTATGCTATGAAGGTGTGTGAAAGAGGATGTATCTCTCTTATTGTTTGAGTTGGTGATAGTCATTGAGCAGTCTAGACTTTCATGTGTTAGCTATCGAAAGAAGTGAGCCAAAGGTATCTACAGATCTTACAATTGCAGAGGTGTATTAGTGTGGATTCTTTCTCTTTTATTCTTCTTCTTCTGAGCAGTGAGCCCTCTGATAGTGAGCCCTTTGGTAGCGAGCCTTTCTTTGTAAAATCACCTTAACTAGTGTCACTCTAACAGGTATTCATATATTGAGAATAGCATTCTCCATGGTTTTTCCTTAACATGGTTTTCCACATCAAATTTGGTTTTTCATTGTGTATGATGTATTTTTCTTTTCATGTTCATATCTTTCTGTGGATTAAATGATAAAGTTAAATTATTGTGGATTTGATTTAAAGAAAAAAGATTTTAAAGTTGTACGTACAACTAATTCACCCCCCCCTCTCAATTGTCTTGTGCATAAAAACATTAAACAATTGGTTTTAAACCTTTGGTTCTTTAGAGAAAAGCTTAACTACTTGAGGAGATCCGAATGGCACACAAATTGACAATCCCTATGTTTGATGGATCTGACTATGCTTTCTAGAAAGTGAAGATCCAAGGTTACCCAATTTCTCTTGGTTATGAAGTTTGGAAGTCTATTACACAAAAATACATCAAACAATCAAATGGGGTGAACACTCTGGGTGAGATCAAGGAATTCAAAGATAATGAAAAGGCAAGGTTTTGCTATCTTTCGTGCTCTTTCTAAGACTCAATTAACAAAATTTGTATCCTTGGATTCTGTTCATGATGTTTGGAATAAATTAGAAAAGACTTATAAAGGAGATGATCCATGTGGAAAAATCATACTTGATGGTAAGCATGGTATGTTGATGTTATGTATTCTTGAAATATGGCTACATGATTCTTTGTATTTTGTAAGTTATTTTCAATGAGTGTTGATTGTAAATGATATAATCATTAACATACTTTGGTTGTGGGTTTTCTTTTGTTAGGGTTTCCTATGTAAAATCTATGTCTCATGTAATCTTGCAGATACATACTATTCCACTACTTTCGTATGTGTTGATAATTAGAATTTGTACATGATATTGACTATTAATTAAACACATTATTAAGAATTATTTATTTTACTTTGTTGGCCCTTTGTAATAGGGGTGAGAATCCCTAATAGTTGATAATCATATAAAATTTGGTAGCCTACATAAGGCATGCACATTATTTGAAAAAAAATGTGTCAAAGAGATGGGGTCTCATCTACTAGCACGGTTGTAGGGGATGCACAAATAAGTCTAATGAAGTGGGCTTAGGAAATTTGTAAGCAAATGTAGTTGATAGTTGTAGGCTTAATTTCACAACCTTTGTTAGCATCCTCCCAATGTATGCCAGAATGGGAGATTTAGAAAAATGTATCAACAACAATAAAAAATAAATTTTATTTTTGTTATAGTTACATGTGCCTTAATAGACTCACATGCAAGATGTTGAAGCATACACAACACATGTGAATTGTTTGACAAGTTGTCTCAAAGAATTGTAATCTCATGGAACACTAATTTGACAATATTTACCAACACCATCCCAATAGTATCAAAATGAGAGCTTTAGATCAAGGGATACAGTTCCATAAAATTGTGATGTTTGTAAAGTGTGTTTATCATTAAATGAAAAAATCTTTAATTTGTTAAAAAAAATTTAATTAATTGTAAATTTTATATAAACAAGATGTCCATTGAGATATACAATTAGATATTTATATGTCAAACTAATATACTCAATAAACATTTTGAAAACAAATATTTACTCAAACATACAAATCAAATAATAAGACATCCATCTTTATATTTTTTTTGTTTCCATTTATATTGACTGTCCATTTTTTAAACTAAAAATTAATTGCTCTTTCCACTAAAATATTATTAAAAATCATAAAAAATGTAAATATTTATTAAATAAATAAATTTAATATACATTAAAAATTTACCAAAATTACAATAAATATCATCATTAAATGGCGCCTTTTCCACACTTTTCCTAACTTGTATTTGCATATAATTAATCTGATAAGAGCACCCATAAACGATTGAAAGCCTCCGCAACTCTCTCCTCTTCTCCCCTCACAAACAATCCCTTCTCCGCTTCTCCTTTTACCATTTCTTTACCCCGTGAATAAATCTCTACCCTTGATTGTCCGTTAAGTGGAACGTGATTGTGGATCCTGGAATGTTGTGTGATGACACCTGTCCATACCCATTTACCCTCCTCCATAGGAACATCCCAAATAGATAAATTATTGAGAAATAAATTCAATGAAGTATTTGGAGATTCACAATTCACAACAAAACATAAAAGAAGGCAGCACGCAGAGGATGGGCATTTGAGGGATGGGCATTTGAAGGACTTGATTTCCTGTTTAGCGAAGGAGTCAACCACGGAGAGACCCACAAAGTCAAAGGAGTTTACATGTGAGGCCGCATCACGGACCGCCCGCGTGCATATGAATGTTTCGTCGGGAAATTTCTGCAAATTCTTTGCAAATCAACACACAATTCAAGGCAATTCAAGGCACAATCAATTGAAAATAATTAGAATTCAATATTCTGATAAACTATTCTTACCTTCATGCTTTGAATGCAACCTTCAACGCCTGGTCTGCTGATTGCTCTGAGATCCACGTGTCTCAATCTTACCATGCGCTCCAAACTTCCTATACCCGCCTCCTTCCATCTCGTATCCACTGTCAGCCTCTCCAATGCTCTGCAATGTTCCAGACCATGGATTTTCTTCACTCCATAGCACCCTTTCAGTTCAAACTGTTGAAGAAAAGTTGATTGTGCAAAACTGGGAAGCGCATCCAACTCAGGGCACCCAAATATGCTCAGCATTTGGATGTTTACCAGACCTTCAATAGCCTTTATGTTCCTCAACATTTTACACGATACCAATTCCACCGTCTTGACTGTAGTTGGTAGGACATCTATTTCTGTTAGACGGTTATTGCTATAAAGCCCAAGAGATTCAAGGCCTGGACAACAGTCTTCGGAGATGGAAACCTTGCACACTTCAGTTATACGCAGAGTTATCTTCTTAAGATTGTGCAATGAAGATTTTACAAGATCTAATTCACTGATTAAGCAAATCGATATATATAGTGTTTGGAGATTAATCAGTTGCCCAGCTGATTCTGGTAAGGATTTTACTCCTGAATTCCCTATATATAACGACTCTAGGAGATTAAGACGACCTAGAGAGTCGGGTAGACATTCCAGGTTATGACACTTATCAATTTCAAGAGAAGTCAAGGAACGTAAATCTCCAATAGATGTTGGCAGGCTTGTCAACAACTCACTTCCGATGCTCATCTTTTGCAACTTGCTTAGTTGGCCGATGCTCCATGGTACCTCCCTTAACCTCTCTGTATCTTTTAAATACAACACTGTCAAGGAGCCCTGATTTATGATGTGACGAGGCAACTCTTCCAATTTGCTACAACCGGAGAGGTTCAAATACTCTAGCTGTGTCATGTTTTCCAGAATGTCTGACTCTAAGGTGAGGTTAGAACATTCTTGTAAGTTGAGGTGTTGCAGGAGTGCGAGCTTCTTGAAAGAGACTGGCAACTTCCTCAATTCCACGCAATAAGACAAATCAAGGTGCCTCAGATTTCTCAAATCACCAAAACTGCAGGGTAGCGATGACAGCTCCCGACACATATCTAACTCCAGGTGCTCCAGCGATTGAAGACGACAAAATTCATCCGGCAGGCTGCTCACCTTGCTCCCACGACTCACGACTATCTTTTTCAAATGCCTGAGACATCCTATTGACTCTGGAAATTTTTGGAATTCCGAGCAATTATAAATTAGCAACTCTCTTAACTGCACAGGAGCCTGCAATAAATTCTCAATAAGATCGGTTGAAAACCAAACAATATTAAAAATATTGAAGTAAGGATTTGTAAGATACTTACATTGCTGTCAGTCTCCCACAGTTCTTCTAAGTGATTTTCCCCAAGCCTCTTTTGGTAGAGTTCTAAAACCCTCAAATTTTTCATTGAATTCAATGAGTGAAGATTTCTCTCCTCAATGCTAGACCAACGAAGCCATACCAGCTCTCTTGATAGATCACCAATCACTTGATTATAATAATTTCCACTCACTAGAAGAAATTTTAATCCAAGAGAAGATGGCGCCAGGCTACGAAATCCTCTGCTTGTGTTAACTATGAGCTCTCCACCCTCAGAACATTGAGGAAACTGGTCAACCTCGCTTGTTGATCCATCTCTTGTAACCATGATTGCTCGAATGGCAATTCCCTTTTAAATATTAAATAAAAATAAATCAGAAAATTATGGAAACATTTAACTTCATGGAAACAAGAAAAAACAGGGTAGGCAAAGATAAAGTATTAATACTACCTGCACATCATTGTGAACATTAATAATCTGTTGAGAAGACCAAACACGGTAAGGTGAATGATGATTTGCAATTTCTTTTCCCAAATCTCGTAAATGATCATGCATTCTTATGCACTCATCATCCTCAAGTTCAACTAGGCATTTATTCATGAGACTTTCCCAACTGCACATGCCACTCCCAATTGATCCATCCCAAGCTGCAATGACTGAAGTTTTCTTTTGACCAATACAAAAACAAGCTGCATCTAAAAATGCTTCTTTCTCTTCATAATCTAGGGCATCATAACTTATTTTTAGTCTATTTTTTATATCATCAGGCAGTATCCTAACAATCTTTTGTAATTGATTCTTCCAATAATCTTTATTGGATTCGCAATATAATTTATTGTGCTCCAAATACTTTAAGAGATAGTGGTAAGCCATTGCAAGCCTTGATGAATTCTTCAACAAGCTTCTCAAATCCATCAGCTGGACATGGTTTTAAGAAAGCATGCCAACAAAAAAGCTTCTTGGCATAAGGTGGATCTAGTGCTTTCATTTTATAAATGGACGAGATACCCCAACATTGGAGTACTTCAAGCTTTCTTGTAGTCACTACAATCAAACTACCCCGTCCAAGACTATCCTTCTCAGGCACTAGAGCATCCATTTGATCTACATTATCCACATCATCCAAAACAATGAGCACTCGAACAGATCTCAAACGAGAGGCAAGGATCCCCTTCCCTTCTTCTATATTGTCAACTGATACACCCTGAAGACCAAGATCTCCTAAGAGTTTTTGCTGTTTCTTATGTAATACACTTTTGGAATCAGCATCTCTAATATCTAACAGAAAACTAGACTTTTCCATAGTTGTGTATTTCTTATTATACAACTGCTTAGCAAGAGTGGTTTTGCCAGAACCACCCATGCCCCAAATTCCCACTATTTGCACAGTGCTATCACTCTCTGCAGACTCAAGTGTTGTTCTTTCAAAGTCTATGACAGCTTCATCTAGACCAACTGGGTGTTTGGCAACCACAAAAGGCACATTTTTTATTACTTTCAAAACACGATTGACAATATTCTTGACCACCCTCCCATAGTCACTGAACATATCAGCAACACGAAACAGGGCAAACATCATTTAACATGAAGTGTATACAGAAAAATAAGAAAAAAATAAAAGAACTGAATGCAGAAGATGACTGATAAGATAAGAATAAGTGCGAAACACAAATCATGTACTACTCACTCCTTGATATCAAGGATCTCGCCGACAATGTTGCAAACATCTTCGACAGCTTTCTTCCACTCCTGGATCTTTTCTGAGCTGTATCTGCCCTTCTTTATGTGCTGGGAGAACGCATCAGCATACATTCCTTTTCCATGCCGGACTTGACCAGGCTGTAGATGGTAGAAAATAGGAATAATTTGGGTGCCAGTTTTAAGCATATATGAAAGCTCTGCCAAACACCAGGGGGATTGTGCATAGGTCTTGGAAAGTATAGCTATATGGAGCGAAGCACTGTGCATTGCTTGTTCAATTTCTTTGGGCAAATAATCCCCCAATTGAAGCTCTTGGGAATCAAGAAAAACCCTCAACCCCATGACAGAGAGGGTATGATAGAGAGTGGCTGCTAGCGTATGTTTGACATCAGGGCCACGATGGTTGATAAACACATCGTAGGGCACCTTTTTCCCCGACATTGAGGAAGTAGCAGAGGTAGATGGGGATGATACAATCTCTTGAAATGCATTGGTAAGCAGAGGAGTAGAGGAAGATGTATCTGGCGAGGAATGGGATTGAGTTGAACAGAGAGAAAGAAAGAAAGAGAGCCAATTGAAACAGGATGAAAACAGGGTAGAAGAAATAGATGGGGATGAAGCAATTTCTTGAGATGCATTTGTGTGCTCATCATCTGGTTGACGACCAGTGTTAGAGGTAGACGCCATGAAATCGGGAATAAGCTTTGAGAAGGGGAAATTTCTGAAAGTAAAGACTGGTGGATGAGGAGGGAAATTTTATGCTGTGTTTGCTGGAGGAGAGTTCGTGATAAATATTAGTGATGAAAACGCGTGGAAGGAACGCAAAAGTCAAAAAGGAGTACAACCCGTAAACTGAACGGCCTTCTTAAGGAATCTTGTGACAATTATAATGATGGACATTTTGTTTTGTTCAATTGTACTAAGTTAAGATTGTATTTTTTAAAGTTAAATGAATTTTATTATTAGGATAATATATGTGGTGTTGTTCAATTATAATAATTTAAGGTTTTATTTTGTAAAAGTAAAATGAATGTGGAGGAATTTTCATAAGGAATCTTGTTAAAATTATGTTAGATGGACATTCGTCTTGTTGTAATAAGATAAGATTTCATTTTACTTTTTAATGTAAGATGAATTTTGTTGTTATTATGATGATGGATCTTTGTTGGGTTGTTCAATTGTAATAATTCAAAATGTCATGTCATTTTCAAAAGTAAAATGAATCTTGTCACAATTATTTATGATGATGGACATTTGTTTTATTTGCAATAATTCAAGACCCCACTTCATTTATGAAAGCAAAATGAATCTTGTCAAAATTATGATGATGGAGATTTGTAGTGTTGACCAATTCCAATAATTCAAGACATCGTTTCACTTAACTCTTAACATTTAGTGTATGATTATTCTTAATTTTTTAATTTGACAAAAAAAAAAAAATTTATTAAAAAAAATGATATAAATATTTAATATTTGATGAAGATGATGTATAAAAAATATTTTAGGGAGATCATCATATTGTATGGATCAAGTTCTTTTAGGTTGACCCCAATTTTTTTGGATTGGCTTGATGGTCACGAAAATGTCAACAATAAAATGAAAGCATGCAAGTGAACTAAATATTTATCGGCAGGAATACTAACGCATCTGTTTGATGCAAACTTCTATTTCAATTAGCCAATCATATCATATAATTTTTTTAAATTGTTTGCATTTATATTGTTTCAATATTTATACGGATTTAAAAAATTTAAATAAAGTTATTTATTTATTTTCTTATTGGCTGAAACCTGTAACAGTAAGTGCAAAAAAAGCAAATTAATAATTGATAATTAAATTATATTTGAAAACTTTATGTTTTAGTTGAATGTATTGATTATGCGAAAAGATAAAGGAAAAAATCCAATCGAGTCTGACAGGTGTCGAATATATATTGAATGCAAACTGTCATATATCTTATCATATTAAATGCAAATCTTGACATATCTTGTGGGGTAGTTCTATATTGAATTCAGAGAGCATTCTCGAAACTACATAGTGAAAAAGAAAGATCTGGAAATTTCTACATAGTGAAAAAGAAAGATCTGGAAATTTCTACATAGTGAAAAAGAAAGATCTGGAAATTTTTTGGAAATAAGTATCTGTTAGCTATTTTTCAACAATTGAAAGCCATGCCCAGATTTCTCACCCTGTTCAAGGGACAGATTTCTCAATGCAACTAAACTATGAACATTGTCAATTATTGCTGGAGAGCTATTCTTTGACATGTGTTGGCTGGTATATTTATTTTTGCCCATGCTTTGACAAAATTTATCATTGTCTATTGTAAATACTAAATTTTATTTATTGTTTGTTGATCCTTTTTTCATAATGGGTTGTTTTAAAGCAGAACAGGGCTTTGTTGAGAGGTTTGAATTGGTGAGGGCAAGATGAAGAAGGTTTTATTATCAGACTTGTAGAGACACGTTCACAATGTAAATACTAAATTTAATCTATTGTTTGCTGATATCATAGTTGGGTGTTTTAAAGTAGGAGAACAAGGCTTTGTTGAGAGGTCTGAATTGTTGAGGGCAAGATGAAGGAGGTTTTTTATCAGACTTATAGAGACTAGTTCACAATGTGTTGATCCTTTTTCATAATTGTGTGTTTTAAAGCAGGAGAACAGGGCTTTGCTGAGAGGTCTGAATTGTTGAGAGCAAGATGAACTTGAAAATGAAAATTTTGCCAGGAAACCCATGTACGTTTGATTAGTCTATGCATGGGAAGATCTAAAATTATTTGAATCTCTTTACATAAACTGAAGATTATGATTGAAGGGAAAATCTCTGTTTAGATAGATCATTTTTTTGAGTCAAATTAACATTTCCAAAATTTCCTAAAGCCATTGTTGCCTTTGTAAATTTGGGTAAATTCATCTAATTGTTTTTTCTTATTTTGATTTTTTAATGTGTTTCAATTCAAATTGGGCCTTCTCAATGGGTAGATGTAGGGGGTTAGCTTAATTTTTTGGAATATATGTGGAGTTTATTGTATTGAGCTCCGCCTTAGAGTTTTTGAGGAATTTGCATTCAAAGCCAGCTGAAAGTTCACTCTGTAGAGAGATCTATGGAAAGTGAACTTCGTAGCATATAAACAGGCCTGTCAAACAAAACAATAGGGAACCAAGAAATTTATTGAAATTTCTTTTATTGACTTAAAAAGTCACCATACCTATCTTGCTTGATGTTGCTCCAACTGCTCTTATCATGTCTATTTTCTGCTATAGCTTGGATTCATATTTTCCATCTGTTATGCTTATGGAGACCTTTTCACTTCCACGTTCATTTATGTCTCTTTCATCACTTATACAAAGTAAACATAAAATGTGGAAGTGCACAGTCAAGGCATGTGGATTCCTTTGCATGTGTGGCTGATAGTTTTGTTTTGTGTCAGTTTCTTAAGCATTCAATTTTAAAACAATTTTTTTTAGTATCTGTTGAGATTTAATTTTATTATTTGAAAAATAGTTATAACGTTTACATATTTTTTCCATTCATATTTTGCAATTTAGCAGTCTACAAATTATTCTTTTGGTCAAATTGTCCAAGTCATTCTCAAAAAATAGTCAAGAGAGGTTCACCAGAATGCGATTCTTAAATTACTTTCTGATAATTCAATTATTAGTATTTTTTTTTTAATTAAATATGTGTATTTAATAAGTAATGTATTGACTCTTTGATTTTAGTTTTTAATCTTTTCAATTTGAATTTATTTGAGAGTGCAGGTCATTCTATAGAGTTTTGGGAGTATGTAAATTGTTATATATAAGTAAGTATATATTATGTTTGCTAAGAAATTTGAATCATTTTTATTTGATATATGATTATCAAATTCATGAATACATGTTTAGTAAAGATGGTTTGAAAAATGAAGTGGATTTTTAGTAGTATCAAAATTAAATTTTGGCTAATAAGAATATGACCGTTATTTATCACTTTTGTTGAAGATGAAATGTTAAATTGATATTCAACTATTTTACTCTTGAAAAGTATGATATTTGAGTAGTTACCATAACTATAATCTCTTTTCAAAATTTTCATTTTCAATACAAATACTAATTAAGTCAAATTTTGCATATAATGTAACATTGAAAAGTAAATTTTATTCTCTTTAATAAAACCACTTGCCATGTGTAACTTTTCATTAACATATTTCTGACACTATTTTTTACTAGTAGATAAAGTTTATAAAACTAAGTCAATTCTATTAAAACTTAAATTTGATTGATGTATTAAAAAAAGTTATAGTAAAATCTAATTAAAATTTTAATATATTTCACTTTTCTATTTATTCATTTATATTGTTTATTGACTATCATTTTCATTTGATTTTCTTTGAAGGCAGTTTTCTAGGAATAATAATGATCAAATTTTTGATGTTATGTTGACAATGGTACATTTTTTGTGAGTAATTGAGGCTTAATTGTGCAAAGTAGACTGCCTTGTAGCAAAAATGTTTTTACACAGTTGAATCCAAAAATATATTGCAATTAATACCATGGACTATGGAAATTTGATAAATTTGAGTAAGAATATGTTTCAAATGCATACAATAAACAATAATTTGTATTTTTTAAAGTTGTCTCACTCCAAGAACAATTATAATCAATTTATGACTAATGCACTTGCATAACCATCAATTGTATTTTCTATTCCGTTGCATTTTGTAAAAGTGCTTGATAAAGATTTCCCATGAGAGAAATATTTGTGATGCATTATTATCTATTTAAATGCATGAGCATAAGTTGATAAATGAACCTTGCACATTTAATTTTGTGCAAATGAAATTTAATTTAGGTAAAGCTCATAGTTCTTGTTGCAGCTTAAGATTAGAGTGCACATTCTCTTAACAAATTGTAAACATGCAAATACTAGCATTACTATAGACCTAATGTTCAAATTTCAATATTGTTAATGTAAATAATATTGTTATTAAATCTTAATATTAATCTAACTCATCTAACAATCGGCAGGAACTTGACGCTATGCGTCTCTTGTTTTTATGTAATATCGATCCTTTTAAAGATCTAAATCAAAATTTACTTATTAGATGGTTCTTGTACCCTTCGATTTTGAATTATAATAGAATGTGATTAATAGTCAAATAATTATGTTTGAATCGGAGATTAGAAAATCGCCCGAAACTCGCCAAACTCAGCGAGTCCGAGTCCAAGACATGCTCGCCGAGTCTCTGGAGCTCGGACTCGGGCTTGGCCGAGTCTGGTGATCAAACTTGCCAAACTCGGCAAGTCTTGTGCTTGGGACTCAACCGGCGGCAAGGCCCCAAAAAAATGCATTTTTAAAAGTTTTTTAAAATGAATAATCTCATCTTTGTTGACCCCACCTTGGGGGCGCTACCCCCAAACCCCCGTTGAAAAATATGGGGGGAAACTATGTCGATAGAAGTAGGGAAAATTTAATCTCTAAGTCTGACACTGATTGGATTGACTAGGTAGATATAGAGGTTGAGGCTATAGCCATGGCAGAGGAGGAGCAGACAGCACAAGCAGAGACAGGAGATATTGATAGTGACACAAATGTTCCTAATGTTGGTGAGCATGGCATGGTGTCACGGGGAGCGACTATGGTTGCCGAATCATCGAGGACCTACCTTAAACACCTTCACAGGGGGCCAGGTTGAGACGGTGCACACTCCTCTGAGCCATAGGCTTGTAGTTGTATTTACTTTTGGTATTTGTGTGGAACATTTGATGAT
The DNA here is from genome assembly GCF_030272615.1 of Cryptomeria japonica. Lineage (NCBI taxonomy): Eukaryota > Viridiplantae > Streptophyta > Pinopsida > Cupressales > Cupressaceae > Cryptomeria > Cryptomeria japonica. The sequence goes on from NC_081413.1 coordinate 599,252,531, forward strand.
GATCATATGATGACCTGGATTTTTTATTCCATGAGTTTTGTAATATTGTATACATTTGACAGTATTTATATATTTGTGTTTGTTATTTCCTTTAGCTACAATTTGCGTTTATGCTAATGTGATTGATGTATACTTGTGTATGTAACCAAATGAGCCGAGTTTGATGATGTTATTGTGTCTTTAAGGTGTATTCAATAAAGGGTGCATGAAACAAGTTTTAAATCTTTAAAAATCTCTAAATTTCTTGAGTTTTTCACTTTCCTGAGTCTAGCCAAGTCTGACTCCAAGTCCCAAGTCCGAATCTGATTCAGCCTTGCCAAGTTCGAGCCGAGTCTGAGCCTCATTTCTTTGGTTTGGATACATAATATTTTTTTTATAAAAATATATACTAATTTGAATTAGCAGAATATAAAAAGTTGAAAAAAATAGTGATAAAGAATAATAAATGATGAAATATGTAGATTGCATAATTGTTTAAAAACATATTTATAAAAAATCTAAAAAGTATATTTATTAATAAAAATGAGTACCATTTGGATGGATTAGTTATGGACTATGGAGGAAATTATGCAAAACAAATGCAAAAGCATTTGAGAGGTTGCAATCAAATAAAGTTTTATCCAATTTTAATTTAATTGAATATACTAAATATTAATATTTTAATGTTATTTTGCTAAACATTTTTGCATAACCTTCTTTACAAAGATATATTTTTCTAAATTCATTGTTTGAGCAGCTGGTTATTGATGAATCTAGTCCAAGCATCCATCTATCTGATCTAGTATGAATATTTCAGTTGATCGTTGGAGTTTGTCTTCATTGGAGTGATTTTGATCAAGGAAAGGAGAAGAGGTTTGATTCAAACGAGCAGCCGTGTGAGAGAGGATTTCACCACCTAGAATCAATAAAATCAATTTTCTAGAGTAAGTTGATCCTTTTCCTTTACTTATAAGGATTAATTAATCTAAGTAAATAAATACAAACAAGCATAAATTAATTTATATAAAAATCATTATTTGGTTTTAAGAAAATTGAATGTGATAGATAGGGTAATTAGTTTTGGAAATAGAGATAATTATGTTGACATTATATGAGATTTATTTCTAATATAGTATAAAAAATCCAATATTTGTGGCTTAATGATTTCCATAAAGTCTAAATAATCTTAAAGTTTTAGGTTTTTCAATTTTAAGTTTCTTAAATTAGAAATTAAGTCATGTGAATTTGGTAAAGTGTGGATATGGACTATGACCTATAGGAATGATGTGACAAAAAAATGATTTAGATATTTATTCATGATGTTGTACTCCTTATGTATCTTATCTATAAGTTTTGTCTTAAAGACAATTTGATATTACGTGGAGGAAACTCTTGCTATTTGGTTACTTATTTTTTTATCTTACTATATGTTAATATTTACAATATTTTGAATGATAACTATTTGTACTATTAGCCACCTGGATCACTAAAATATCTTTCACAAGAAAATTAGAAACTCCTTAAAAAATAAGAGGTTAAGGTTTATTATTGTTTACGTTAGTACCATATGTTTCTTGATCTAGAGAAAAATATTGTCGACAAAGAAAATACCCCCTTGGAAGTTGTATAATTGTTTGTAAATTTTAATATGTGTAGTTTAAACTTATAGATAGAATTATCATTATGTATATGGTTTTATATTTCTTAGTGAAATCTATTAAAATGAAATCTAAATTATTGTCGATCTACTACTTCCCAACTTTATCCATATTGTTGTCATAATGATATTATAAATTATTAGGAATAGTAACAAATTCCATAGCAAGATCTAAGGTGTGGTGACTTAGAGCCTACAATATTAAAATCATCATTTTTGTGCAATCCAGTGTGATTGGTAAAGAAATATTCTAATTTAGATGGTGAAAAGTAGAATGAAGTATATTAAAAATTAAATGTATTAAACTCTAATTTATTGATTTCGCAACTGATATTTTTCTTAATTTGTTCATTAATTTTATCACATTTCGTAGTATGAAGAAATAAATCTAATATTGAATATGGAAGCACACATATCCATGTTAACTAGGTGTACTAAAACTATTAGTACATTAACAATATGTTCATCATAATGTTGTTGGGAAATAGGTGATGTACACCTTGCATAATAATGTTTATAATTGTAATATTTTATCTATTATGTGATGTTGCACATGGATGTGTAACATGTAGAGATTCCTCTAGAATATTCTCGGGACCATTGTGATGTTATATTGTAACATTCTAATATTGTATTGCAATTATTTAATAATGAGAAAAGATATTTAAAAAGAGAAAATTTGGTACCCTATTAAATGCGGGATCAAGGGTTAGTTGTGAGCACATGGTTTTACTTTACCACTAGTTGTTTTTGTGTGAGCTTTTATCTATAAAAGAAAGAACATGTTTATTGGTTAAAGTTGGTTGGTGGTTTGAAATGTCATTGTATTGAGTCCTTTGGAGGATTGCATTTGTGGAGCATGGCATGGGATGTGTGCATTCATGCTCAAACACATGGGAATGCATTGGAGGGCTTAATGGTTCAAGGGTATTCATTGTAACTTTGTAAGTGCTTTATGGTTGATTAATGCAATGGAGTATGGATGCTTTTTTAAGATGCTTTTGTCCCTCGTCAGGATTTTCCTAGGGTATATCTTGTGTTATCTTGTTGCTTGTCTATTTGGTCTTTGCATTATGGTGATTCTGTAAGCTTTTATGCATGCTTTTCTCTCATGGGTTATGTAAGAAATGGATTAAATATATGTGAGTTTAAAACATTATTTCCTAGAAAATGTACGAACTAATCTATTAACATTTAATTAGTGATTACAAATATACAAGGCAGTACTAAATTTTTAATTAAAATATTGTCACAAGTCAAGTATGGATATACATCATTATGAGTAATAAAAACATGGTAATAAGTTGAAAGAGAGCAGTCATTACTTGATTAATTATCTCAAAGTTTAATATGGACTACATCAAATCATGAGAATGTAATGCGCTTAGAGGAAAGTCACCATCACATACTAATGAAGAGGTTTCATAACTATGAATCAAATGAAAAGAAAAGTTGAAGATATCTAATTAAATATATGAGAAAGTGACATGTCTTCCATGAAAGATTTAAGTTGTGATTCACATTAAAACAATGAGCATAGGGAGCATGAAGTACCATTATATTCTAAATGGACATCATGCTATCAAGAATCAATGGATTAGAATAAAATAAGGAAATTCATTCATTTCCTTGATATATCTAGACAAATTAACCATATATACTATTGAGAAAGGTATTTTCAACCATACATAAAATATTTAATATTGTGTATAGTTGTTGTGCATCTAAAGTGAGATGTCATTCTTTAGGTGGAGCTCAATATTTTCCTAGGTAGTTGTTACATATAACATTGGGAAAACATATTTTACTATGTAGGGGTCCATATGAAGATCAATTATCTTAAGCATAAGAATTAAATTACTTTTTAGATGGGTTTTTCCTTGGAGGTTGTAATGACTCTTGGGAGGAAATCCATACATGGGTACCCACCATGGTAATCGTTCTACTATGTTTTCTTAGTAGGTTTCTAAAGTAATTTTTATTGTTCATTATTATTTATAAATGTAGTGCTTAGGATAGGATATGTAAGTGGTTTTTGAAGACATGCATATGCTACCAAAATTTATAAGAAGCATTAGAATTGAAGTTTCCTTCATAGCAAGATCAAATTAATTCTTATATTGTAATATTTTTATTGTTGTGAATATAATATAAAGTTCTTTCCTAATTTATTGTTGTGTATTTTATCTTGTTGTGGGGAACCAAGAACTTTTTAATGTTATGTATTTTATCTAAGATAAAGTTTCATTTTATTAAACTTTGCAAGTATTATTTTAATATAATTCCACACCATTTAGCATTAAAGTTAGTATTAACTTAGTTTATTTGTTAGAGGAATCTAATAATTTTGGATCTTTATTAATAATAATTTTAGGTGAGAGTAATGTCTATAGTAAAATCATTTTTAGGTATCGATAAATAACTAGCACTTCCAAAAAATATAGATTTAAAATTTTAATAGAAAAATATTCAGGTTGTGGAAACTCAAAACGAAAGACACAATGTTGGAGGATGAGTAATGGATTATAGTTATAGATATTACGCCTTGAATTCACACCCTATTTTTTCTCTTGACAAAATTAGGGCCCCTTTCTTTTTTTAGTTTCCCATGGGAGATTGTTGGAGTTTGTTCATATCATAAGCTTGTATGGTTGTCATTGATGTCAAAACCAGTTATCCAAATGCATGTTGGTTCGAATATTACTTTGTCGGACTTGGTTATCTAGATGGATATGTGTTTGGTGTTGGTTGTGTCATGTCCTATATTCAAGGTGGTCTAGAAATCTTTTGGTGCCCTATGGATATGTTGTTGATTGTATTGTAGTTTAATGGATTATATTCTTTTGGTTTGAATATGTGTTTATATGTTTATTTAGGTCTCACTTTGGGGTGCAAAGATCCACATGTAGTATTTTGCATCGAAAGTGGTTATGTCACCAACTGGTTTATTATGTCTACATGTTATGCTTTGTAATGCCATTTGGAGTTTTTGTTAATGTGTGCAAATTATTAGATCATTCATGGAAGGATGTTTTGTGATATAATTTGGTTCCCTCTTTCTCCTGGAATGGACAAATCTAAATATTTTAGGTTTGGGTGGCTTATTTTGTGTAATATTGCTTATTCTATCTTGACGACCCTTAATTAGGATTTCATTGTTGTATCTCATATTTAAGATGTGTTGATGGATGAATTGTGCGTGGTTGAGAAGTAAGTTGTGTGAGAAATGTATGAAAATTATTTGCAAGCAGATTTGATTTTGTGATGATGCGAAAGTCAATTTGAGAAGAGATTTGAAGGTGATATACTCTGCAAGATAGTGTGTTGGGATAGTGAAGATTATCAGAGATGTTTGTCATGATGTTGGTTGCTTGATTCAGTTGTTCAAAGATAATTTAATGATCAGGAGAATCCTTCTCAATTTCAGTTCAACTATTTTATTCGTTGCTAATTGACAATGAGTCCTTCGATAATAGTTTGTATCTTGTCCCAGAGAAGTGTTCATTAGCTATGCAAGTCCTCATTGTATCTTGTCTAAGGTTGTGTGTCTTAGCTCTGCAAGTCCTTCAAGTGTTGGTGCTCCTTGGTTGTATGGCTAAACATGGCTAAAATGTTATAAACAATGTTATTCATACTGTGAATTAGATTCTCATTGTGGTTTTTATATGTTTGGGTTTTCCTTGTAAATTCAGTGTTCATGTGTTCATGTATTAATGGTTAATGTGTTATTGCTAAATAAGTTGATTTTATTTATTAATAATTTATTTTGAAGTTTTAGACTAATTTAAGCCCCCCTCTAAATCATGCTGAGTGATCAATAGAGTTCTACCTCCTAGTGCTTTTCCACGTTTGTACTTTGTTGCTTATTTGCCTTTTGACAATTTGTGGCTCCATGTTTCTTATTATGAATTATAAAATTTAGATCATTGAACACCAATTCCCTTCTCCTTCACTATTCAAGCATCAGAGTTTTCGATTTCTCCTTTGGAAACCCAAAACCTCAACCCTTTATCTTTGTGGATTCTACTTTTTCCTCCCTTGTGCCTTGTGCAAAATTCAAACATGGCCTCCCAATCCTCGAGCATCATCTGACATTGTCATCATTTCATAGTGGGTAAGTGCAAAAATATGGGGAACCTGAATGATGCTACTTTACTTGTTGGCCCCCATTGGAGCATTTTGCGAGTGTCAAATGTGGCACTCTCCAAATTTGTCACTTGCCAAATTTGGCTCAGACTTACCAAGCCTTAGGCTTGGTTGATTCAAATGAAAATGTGTTTTAATTTTAGCAAGCACCAAATGAAAATGTATTTTAATTTTGGTCAATGCCAAATAGTGCTAGCACCAAATTTTTTGCATTGGATCAAATTCTCTTTCTTTTTCTCTTGTTTCTCTCTCCCATAATTCAAGTTAGAATCAATCTCCCAATAACCCAATAACAACATATACATGAAATATAATATTGTATTTCATGTATATATTTATAGCATGTATATATTTCATGTATATAACCCAATAACAACATATACATGAATCTCTCACCTCTTTCCCCTAGGCTCTAGGTCTCTCACCTCTCTAGTTCTTTCCCACCCTCTCAACCTCTCTCCCTCCATCCTTACCCCTCTTTGTCTCTTTCTGAACGTATCTCTCCCATTTTTGTTCTCTCTCCCCCACCTTTCTACCTCTCCCCTCTATAGATCTTTAGTCACTCCCTATCTACATCTCCCTCCCTCCCTCCTTATCCACTATTTCTCTTTGTTCTTTTATCTCTCCTATTGTCTCTCCCTCCACTCTTTAGGTCATCACCTCTCCCTCCCTTGTATAGGGTTTAGGGCATCTAGGGTTGATGTTATAGGGTACAAGATCGATGGTATAGTGTTAAGGGTACATAGGGTTGAGGGCATTTCTTGTATTTTAAATACCTCCCTCTATCTCTCCATCTCTCTCTCCCTCTCACTCTCTCTCTTATCTCTCTCACCTCTCCCTCCCCTCTCTGGGTCTCTCCCTCCTTACCTCTCAACCTCTTTTGTATTGTCTCATTACCCATCTCTCCCCCCCTCTATCTCTCTCACCTCTATCTCTCTCCCTAGGTCTCTCACCTTTATCTCCCCAAGCTATAGGTCTCTCACCTATATATCTCTCCCATCCCTAGTTATTTCCCTCCCTCTCCACCTCTCTCCTTCCCTCCTTACCCCTCTTTGTGAGCCTCCCTCCCTCATTTTATTAGATCTCTCTCCCTCACTTGTCTACCTCTCCTTCCTTCCCTCCTTAGCCATCTCTTTCTCTTTATTCTTGTTTCTCCCTTCTTCTCTCTCCATGCCATCTCTAGGTCATCACATCTCCCTCCTTTGTATAGGGCTCAAGCAATAGGGTGTAGGATATCAAGTTTGGGATTAATTGTTAAGGGTATAGGTTTAGATTATATAAGGTTGAGGGTATTTCTTATGTTAATAAAGGGAGATAGAAGAGAAAGAGAGGTAAAGGGAGAGATAGAGAGAAGTGTCAACATGAGAAATTCTTGCAACCCTATATCCTACACCATGTTCCCTAAAACATACCCTAAATAATATATATACCATAAATCCCATACAATATAAAGAAAAGGGAGAGGTAACAACCTAGCGAGGGGATGAAGGGAGAAGAAGAGAGACATAAAAACAAAGAGAGAGAGAGAGAGAGAGAGAGAGAGAGAGAGAGAGAGAGAGAGAGAGAGAGAGAGAGAGAGAGAGAGGAGTAAGAAGGGATGGAGGGAATGAGAGACATATGAAAGTAGGGGAGAGAGAGAAGAGGAGAGAGTTCATAAAGGGAGATGGGTAAGGGGGGGTGAGAGAGGTGGAGAGGGAAAAAGAAAACTAGAGAGGGGACAAATAGAGAGGTGAAAAACCTAGAAGAGGAAAGGGAGGTGAGACACCTAGATGGAGAAAGAGGGGTGAGATAGATGGAGGGGGTAGAGAGAGGTGGGTAATGCGACATGGATGGTGAGGTAGAGGGAGGGAGGGAGAAACCTAGAGAGGGGATAGAGAGAGGGTGGGAGGGAGAGGTGACAACCTAGACAATGGACAATGGAGAAAGAGAGAATAAGAGAGGGAGAGATAATAAGAGAGAGTGAGGGAGGGAGATGGATATGTGGTTAATGAGGGAGGGAGGGAGAGAGAGAGAGAGAGAGAGAGAGAGAGAGAGAGAGAGAGAGAGAGAGAGAGAGAGAGAGAGAGAGAGAGAGAGAGAGAGAGAGGTGGGAGAAGAGAGAGAGGAAGATGGAGAGATAGATGAAGAGAATAAGAGAGGGAAAGAGATGATATTTTTACATATAAAAAATGTACATGATTTTTGAATTATAACCACGTACATGTTTATAATTAAAATTACACATGTTGGAGTAATTAGGACATTTATAGAATTATTTATTGATTAGATCCTTTAATTAATTTTTCATGTAAGCTAAACTTAGGTGCTTTTTTCATCTAGAGTAATACTCTCTAGCTTTAATTCAAGCTATAGTTGAGCTTAATTTAGCTTCTCATTCTTTTTCTTTAGTTCTTTGAATTTTAATAGTAGGGCATCTCTTTCTTTCTATAAAAGTAAGTCATTATTTCATTGTAAGTGTAGATGTATAAATCTGACCATCTAATTAAATAAATATTTAATATTTATTTAAACCACATCCCCCTATTAATTAATTTGTCCATTTTCATCTATTTGATTAAATGAATTATTAAAACATTTTTATTTTAATTAAAATCATATTTCCTCCCACTTGCATCTTCCTACATTTCCCACGTGCATCATAAGAATTCTTCTATAATCCCCTTAATCCCACTTAACTAGCCTTAATTCTTCCAATCATATCACATCCCTAAATTTGGGGAAGTCATGTGAGATTTTGCCAAGATCAAGGGCACAATGAAAAGCATAAAAAAGAGACAATAGAATGACAAGAACAAACTATATTCTCATCAGTATGCAAATGATCAACTGGATTAACCAATACAATGAATATACGCCTGCTTATATAGGCAAGGCCATATGGATGTACGAGCACACAATCATGACATGTGGCTCAATGAGAAACAAGGGTAGGGAAGAAATACTAGGGGTAGGTAGGAGAAATAATATAATATTCCACAAGAGGTGGATGACCCACCGAATGTGGAGTGTAACAACAAAACAAGACCACAAAAGGTGGAATTTCTCCTACAAGCTCTATCCCTATGTGCACACTTCCCTAAGTGTCTTAAATCCAAACTACGAAGAGATGCATTATCCTAAGTTAACTTAAGTAAAGTGTAATAATATCCATAATGAATATTTATTTACACCAACACCCCCCCTTAAGTGCAACTTAGGGGAATGAAGACTCAAGTCAACAATGCAAGATGGGTCTCGGCTACTAGGCCATGATAGGTACCCATGTACAATATGCAAATGCAAGCAAAACTATGCAATGCAATCTCTCACAAACGGAGAAAGGGAGAAAACCCAGTGGGAAAAAACTCCCCCCCAAAAGAGAGATGAATGTACAAAAGACTCTCAAAGAAGGACAAAACCTCAAAGAGGAAAAAGTCCCCCCCATAAGAGAGGAAGGAGAATTCAGCTGACCCCCCCTAATGACACATCTCGCACCCCCAAGAGAGCTTGCAACTACTAGAACTTACTCTCGGTGAAAGGTTTGGTGAATATGTCAGTAACCTGCTCCACTGTAGGACAATACTGCAAATCAATGACGTGCTCCTGAATCAGCTCCCGGATATAGTGCATATGAATCTTGATGTGTTTGGTCTGTGGTGCTGGATCGGGTTCTTCGAGATTGCAATAGCACTCTGATTGTTGCAATGTAGAACTGTCGGTCATGGAGTACTAAACCCCTCTGTGAGAATCTACTGAAGCCAAATGGTCTCAGTCGCTGCGTTAACAATGCCTTGATACTCAACCTCAGTCGAAGAGAGAGAAATAACATGTTGCTTCTTGCTCTGCCAACAAATGGGGCCTGAACCAAGGTGAAAACTGCAACCTAAAGTAGACTTACGATCATCAAGATTGCCAACCCAATCGAAGTCTGTGTAACCAACCAAGCGAAGTCCTGTGTCTGCTGCATAGTGAATCCCATAATGATATGTACCCTAGATGTAATGCAGGATGCGTTTGGCAGCTTTCCAATGAAGCTCATGCGGTTCCTGCATGAAGCGGGAAACCATGCCAACCGCAAATGAAATATCAGGGTGTGTATGAGTCAAGTAGATAAGACTACCCACAAGCTGACGATACAATGTGGCATCAACTAGTGGAGAAGAACACTGAGCCTCAAGCTTGACTCCTGAAAGAAAGGGAGTCGATGCAGGCTTACAAGTAGATCAAGAGCATACTTGGGCTGTGATAGTGTAATCCCGAAAGGTGACTGTGAAATCTCGATCCCGAGAAAGTAGTGCAAAAGACCCAAGTCATTCATACCAAATCTGTCATGCAAAGTAGATTTGACCTTGCTAATGATGGATGTGGTACTCCCTGTAATGATCAAGTCATCAACATAGAGCACAAGTATCAAGTGAGAGTCATCCTATCGCAAAATGTAGACATTCGGATCGGAATGACACATGGTGAACCCTGCTGAGAGAAGAAAGGAATCCATCTTGGCGTACCAAGCCCTAGGGGCCTGCTTAAGGCCATAAAGAGATTTCCGTAGTCTGCAAACCAAGGAAGTATCCTGGATGAAACCTTGTGGCTGCTCCATATAAATCTCCTCATCAAGATCACCATGAAGAAAAGAACTCTTCACATCCATCTGATGTACAACCCAACCATGAGCTACAACAATTGCAAGTGTCAAGCGAATGGAGTTCATCTTGGCTACGGGCGCAAAGGTCTCAATATAGTCAACATCTACAACCTGAGAGAAACCTTTCGCAACAAGTCGAGCTTTATACTTATCCACACTACCATTCGTGACATACTTGGTCTGATAGATCCACTTACATCGAACCATCTATCTCCCCTTACGGAGATGGACTAAATCCCATGTGTTGTTCCTCATCAAGGAACTATACTCTTTCTCCATAGCTTGGTCTCACTTAGGAACCCCTGATTCTTCCCTAAATGTTTGTGGATCGGAAGCAGTAGCAATGAATGCATGTGGGAGATCCTGATGCTGTGATCAAGTTCTCTGTGTATCTAAAGGATCCCCAACAAGAGAACCCACAGAATCAAGTGTTTGTCGAGCCCTACGAGGTCTAGGTGGAGGTGGAGAGCGAGGCTCCTCAACTACAAGTGGACCCTGCGGAGGTTTAACCCTGCGAGTTAGAGTTGAAGGAGTCTCATCATCTGAATCACTAGCATCACTATCCATAATGGAGGAAGGTGGAGGAGGTAGAGAGACTAAGCTAGGAGAGATTTCCTCAAAGTGAACACTCCTCTCAATGAACACCTCATGTGTCGAGTAGGATCCATCAATCTATATGCCTTAACACCCTCAGGATATCCAACAAATATGCAAGGCTAACTCTGAGGTTCCAATGCCTTACATTTTTGGGGAGGTATGCAAGCCCATGCTAGACACCCAAAGACTCTGGAATGTCTCACAATCGGTTTCCTACCAGCCCAAGCCTCAAAAGGAGTAATAACTTGCAAAGCTTTGTGAGGAACCCAATTATGGATGTATGTGGCACAATTGATAGCCTCTGCCCAAAAGGCGGGATCAAGAGATCGTGAATGAATCATATAGCTAGCCATTTCTTTGAGAGTTCTATTCTTGCATTCTGCAACTTTGTTCAGTTGTGGAGTGTATGCTACAGAATGTTGAAGATCAATCCCCTCAAATGTACAAAAATCCTCAAGTTTCTTGTTCACATATTCCCTTCCATTATCTGTACGAAGAATCTTGACCACTTTCCCAGATTGCTTCTCCACACGAGTCTTGAAGTCCTGAAATATGTCAAATACTTCACTCTTATTAATGAGAAAGTAGACCCAAGTGAAGCGGGAGTAGTCATCAATGAAGGTGTGGACATAGCGGGCCTTGTTAAATGAAGGTGTTGGAAATGGACCTACTACATCATTGTGAACAAGTTGAAAAACTTCCAAAGCTCTCCCAGATTTCCCCTTATCAAACTTCTCCTCAGGATGCTTGCCCATGGAACAACCTGAACATACACCCTATGAAGAACTGATTCGAGGTAGACCTGTGACCATGTCTTTAGTGTTGAGCTACTGAAGATAGCGGTAGTTGAGGTGACCAAACTACTCATGCCATAGGTTACTTTTGGAATTTGAATGAGTAAGCAAGGCCCTAGAAGGTGAACTTGGCACAACGTGGGAGAATGAATAAAACCTTGAGTTGTCATTGACTTGTCCCACTACTACCAAGGCATCATCATCAAGTTCTTTTACCACAACTGAATCTGGTGTAAACTCAACCTTTTTCCCATTCCCATAGTGAGTGATTTGGTAGATAGAGAGAAGGTTGGTAGACAAGTTAGGAACATAGAGAACATTCTCAAAAGTTCCATCATTCATGTCAACTGAACCTTTCCCTTCAACCTCTACTTGTGTATCATCACCTATGTAAATGTGAGGTACGTACCTTAGATGACTCCAATGAAGAAAACTGCTCCTTTGTAGAACCCATGTGATATGAGGCACCCGAGTCAAGTATCCATTGCTATGAAGAACCTGTTGTAGCCACAAATGCTTGCCCTTTTCCCTTAGAATGTGAGGAAGAGGAAGGATATGAATCCGTCTTTGTGTAGGTGGATGGCAAGTTGATGTTGTTTTTCTTAAGAAGATTAGTTAACTCATCAACTTGCTTTGTGTGGCATCGATGCTCATCATGACCACACTTCTTGCAATATGCACAAATTGGTTTATCCTTCTTAGGTGGTGTCCCCTTCTTTAAAGATGATGAAAAATCAAAGAGAATGATTGTCCTTTTTCCTACTATGGCTTTGACTTAGATTGCTTCTTCTTCTTGTTAGAATCTTTGTCTTGACTTCCTTGATTCCCTCGACTAGACACCAAAGCTTGGGACTTTGAAGACTTGAGAAGCCCCATGTTCAACAACTTAGATTGTTCCAATATCAACATTTCTGTGAAAGCATCAAATGAAGGCATAACATAGGAACTCCCCATTGTCAAACGATGAGTTTGGAAGCTAGACACAAATGCTACATATTCTAGTGCAAGCTTGTCCAATAAGTTAAATATCAATTGAGCATCATTTTTGTCAATTCCACAATCCTTAAGCTTTGCTCTTAGCTCATTTGCTTTGGTGACATAATCTTGGATTGTATCAAAACTCTTGGGATCCAAGTTGGTGAGCTCATTGTCAATCTTATAACCTCTGATTTCATCAACTTGACCATACAATTTCGGAAACATATCCCAAGCATCTTTGATTGTAGTACACTTCTCAATATGAAAGATGAGGTCATCTGATACATACTTGTGCAAAGTTCCAAGAGCCATGCAATTCTCAGTGAGCCATTCTAACTGAGCATTAGGATCAGCCTTAGGATCAGGTGGTGCTGCTATTGTTCCATCTATATAATGTGTGAGACCTTTTTCCATTAATTTGCTCCATACTTTAATTTTCCATGATGCATAATTATGTGGAGTTAAAGGTGGAAATTTATGAGGACTCATTGCAACAAAAATGAAAGAGCACAAGAAAAGAGAGGAACAATCACTCAAGATACCCCCCCAAATTAACTCAATCAAAGAACCCCCCCAAAAGTGATGATTTGACACTTTATACTTAGTGTGTGTACAATGGGCCACTTGCAAAAAATGACAAAGTGGACTTCTGATTTCAATTTTACAATTGCCTCAATAAGGCCAAAAGAGACTCAAACTAATAGTGCAAGAGATCTAAACTAAGATCTAAGAAATATACAAGTACCAAATAGGCCAAATAAGACCAATATCTGAAAGTACAATTTCTACTTAAAATCCCTAAAATTTGATCATAGATTATGAAAGTAGACGAAAAAAATGCACTTTCAAAAAAAACGGCACCTGAAAAAGAGGTCGTATGAGCTCAAACGAGGCCTTTGAAGTTGCAGAATTGAGGATTGGATAGGTACAACTGAGAGAATCCAAAAATTCCAAAAAACCTATGCACAAAAATCAGAAAATAACCAAACCACTACAAAGAGCATGAAAAATTAGCCGAAATAAAAAAAAATTGCACCCAAAAAGGAGCAAAATTGAGCAAGTTATGGGCCTCCAAAGTTGACCCAAAAATCCAAACTGCTCAACGGAGAAGGGTCTAAAAATTTCCAAAGAAAATGCTTACTAGGCACTGACTGGGCACTGACTGTGCATTGCTGACTGGGCAGAAGGTACGGATCTCAAAAACAATTTTCAAATTTTTTTTTTTTTTTTTGAAAAAAAATCTTTTCAAACTGGAAAATAATTTTCGGAATTTTTTGAAAAAAAATCCGAAAATTCTGTACCGTACCACCCAAATTGGGCAAAAAATTTCCTCCACACCCAAAAATCAATTTTTGCCAAAAATAGGTCGAGTTTATACTCGATTTTTATGGACATAGTCTCCCGGACACAATGGTGAGGTCGAAAATGCTCTAAGATGCCTCCAAACAATGCAGTCCCTCATATCCAAAAATAGAAGCCTTCCACGATGTCTCCAAAAACCAATCAATGAAGCCCCAATGGCTCTAATACAATATGAGATTTTGCCAAGATCAAGGGCACAATGAAAAGCATAAAAAAGAGACAATAGAATGACAAGAACAAACTGTATTCTCATCAATATGCAAATGATCAACTGGACTAACCAATATAATGAATATAGGCCTGCTTATATAGGCAAGGCCATATAGATGTACGAGTACACAATCATGACATGTGGCTCAATAAGAAACAAGGGTAGGTAAGAAATACTAGGGGTAGGTAGGAGAAATAATATAATATTCCACAAGAGGTGGATGACCCATCGAATGTGGAGTGTAACAACAAAACAAGACCACAAAAGGTGGAATTTCTCCTACAAGCTTTATCCCTATGTGCACACTTCCCTAAGTGTCTCAAATCCAAACTATGAAGAGATGCATTATCCTAAGTTAAGTAAAGTGTAATAGTATCCATAATGAATATTTATTTACACCAACAAGTCACTTCTCAAATTTGGAAGAAAGTCTTCTAAATGCATTAAAGATTTTATCTCTTCAAAAAGTTAACTTGTTGAGCTCCCCAAATTTGTAAGGCTCTTACAATTTAACCTTCAAAGTCTTCCAAACCATTAATGGTTAACTCAACCTTACCCCTTAGTTAGAGAATTTCTCACTAACTTAACCCTCATCTAACCTAGGGGTCTCATTAAGCACTCATTTCTATGACCCTAGTTATCCCTTTAACCCTTGCACAAGAGTCTACCTCTTGGGTAAAAGCTTTATCCACTGGTTAATCCTAATTAACCCTAACCACATCCTCCTAGGGTAACCCTCATGTCTTCTCATGAATTTAATGCCTCTTACATCTCCTCTCAAGCCACCTCTTGTTGACAATTATCACCATTTCATTGGTGAAAATTGTAAACATGGATTGAGTAAATTTTAATCCTAGCCCTTGTTAAGATTATTCAATCTTAACCATCCATTTCCCTATTTTCTCTATAAATAGAGCTCCATTTATTCATAATCCATCATCCAAGTTTTATGCATCTACATTATAGTCTAATTGTATCAAGCATTTTAGCCTCTCTTTGTTCGAATAATATTTTAGCATTTAGAATCATTTCATACCATAGTATATCCATGTTAGTATAGTTTGTTAATATCTTTATCGTATCATTATCTTCATCATAGCTTAGTATCATAGCTTGAGCATATCATATAGATCTTAGATTGCATTCAATCACATAGATCACAATATCACTCGTTCTTGGAGTTGTCATTCCTAAGTCATTTTCTCAATGATCTGAGAGTAAAACATTGGCTTTAGGGATCCTATGAGATAGAGAACAATGAGACAAATCTCAGGAAGTTAACTTGTTTAAACTAGTTTAAGCTAGTTAATCTTTGTACTCAAAAGTTTCATTGGTATGTTGGCCTTTTTTATCTCAATTTTAGTATTTTGATCACCACAAATCCGAGCATACATTTTTGGCACCCATAGTGGGGCACATCCCCATTTTTAACATCATTTTTCACACAGGTGGAAGACAACAATCACGCCAGAACGTCATAATAGCTCATTTGTAGGATAATTCAGTGCATACATGGCTTACTTAGTGCATATACTACATTGTTTAGCACATAGAAATCGTAGAATAACGCATAGACATCTCACTTTAGTGCTTAGTTCTATTAGGCACTTTAGTGCATAGGAACATCAGTCTAGTGCGTCAACATCTCAATGTAGCACATAGGTTATTTTTGGTAGCACTTATGCATCATTTTTTAGCTCATCGGGTTTACAGTTTAGCACATAGACTGACAAAGAGAAGAAAAACTTGTAACCAATCAAAAATTAGGCTTGTGAAGCCCACCATCAAAATTTGATTTTGCTTACTGATTTGGTTGTAGGTTCTAACAGTTGTTTGCAAGAAGAGTTAAATTAGTTTTATTTGCTTACTTTTAAAGTTAGTAAAATGAACTCACCTTTCCTTTTCTTACAAAAGTTTAAAATAAATCTCACCTTCTCTTTTGGGGCTTAAAATAGACTTCATGCTTTTTTTTTGGTGCTTAAAACAAGACTCAATCATTTCTTTCTTGCATGGATAGAAATAACAACAAACTTAAATATTTCCTTTTAAGCAAGTTAGGATCACATTTATTTGGGCTATAAAAAGAACAATACAACTTTCCAATTTTTGCAAAAGGGGCTAAAATTGAACATCACTTTCCTTTGGTGCTCATTAAAACAAACCTCACATTTCATTTGGAAGCTTAAAAAGAACCTTCACTTTTCTATTTCAAAATCTTTCAAAGTTGCAAATTGTTGTTGTTCATTTGGCGAATTTACTTTGGTTGACCATGATCTCATTTGTTCAAAGTTTTTGCTATCTTTTCACACATTTCTATCTTGGGTTAAAAAGAACCACATGTCTTTTGGAGCAACATCTTCAAGGTAGCTTTTAGAAAACAATTGCAATATTGGATAAAAAGAAAGCATGCATTTCGTGTTTCAAAGGTGTTAGGTATATGCTCTCCCCTTAATTGGGTGATCAAAAAGTCAAACACACCATTTTGAATCTTTTTTTCAATTTAGCATATAAGATACATCCTTTAGCAAGGCTGCCCTCCTAAAAAGCCCATAAGGTTGGTGAGAGGGGAATGACCTAAGTGGGGAATGACTTTTAGCCAATTATTCCAACCCATTATAATCAAATGTGGAGGTTGTTGAAAATCCCCTCCAACGGTTTTGCTCAATGATTAGCCTTCCCCTAGTATCCTTGTGATGCATAAAGCCTTTGTTTTAAAGGTTGGGAAGCCTCTCGAGAGAGTTTATCATTGAAAACCAAACGAAAGCCCGATTACAAACTTTATAACTAGAAGTCTCATCATGTCAGTTTTACCAAACATTTCTAACATCATAGTGCAAGGGTGGGGAAGAATCCGCCCCAAGACACCATATATCTCCCAAGAAAATGATCAAATTAAGGAGCAATCTTCTTTGGTTCAACTTCTAGACAAAGGCAAAAAAATAGGCACACCTTAGGGTGTGATGGGGCTGTTTGAGCTAACAGAGTATCAAGTGTGAGCTATTGATATTTTAAATGACCCTTGAGAATAGAGAGGTCTATTTGATGTGTATTTCTTATGCAAACTCATGAAAACAAACAAGGATTTGAAAAAATCCTATTGAACATACACTATCTATTTAGTATAGACAAACTATTTTGCTTCTGTCTACAATGTTTTAAAATCATCTTTTCAAAAGATCGTCCATCAAAATACCAAAATCATTTCAAAAAATTTACAAAATCATCAAACTGAGAAAATCAAGGCATCTTAGCGCATTAAGAGTCCAGAATAGTGCATTTAAACATCAGTGCAGGCATAGCCATCATACAATAGCGCTTACCAACCAAACATCAACACTTAAGAAGACCAGATTAGCGCATAGCAAAAACAACTTTTGCACTGATAGACAAACACAAGATAGTGCATAGCAAGGCCAGAATAGCACATTCAAACATTAGTGCAGCGCATAGCCATCATTTAGTAGCATGTACCAACCAAAAATTGGCGTTTAAGAAGACCAGATTAGAGCATTGCAAGAACAACATTTTCACTGATAGACAAACACAAGATAGCGCATACAAAGGGCAACATAGCACATTTGAACACCTTTTTAGCACATTGAGGCATACTTTAGTGCATAAACAATCTGTTTTAGCGCATATCTAAAATTGTCCAAAAATAGAGAACAAGTTATCAACTTTTTGAAAAATTCACCACCAATTTGAGATTCCCTTTTGGGTCTTTTGTCAAATCCAATGCAAACAAAGTAAATTTTATCAACAAAGTATCAGTTAGTGATCACAAGTTTCAAATCAAACCATATCAAACATCAAAATACCAAATTAGCTTTCTAAGTTAGTCAAATATGTTAGTTAGATGAGACGGGGGGGGGGGGGGGGGGGTGAATCATATAAACACACAATTCAGTCTATTCATTAGATTCAACCTTGGTAGCCTTTACTTAATATGCAACTATGACTATAAATCATTCAAACTCATAAACTGATAAACATAAAACATCATAGCACATTTAACACCAGATTTAACGTGGAAACCCAAATAGGGAAAAACCATTGTGGGATTTCAAACCCACTAAGAAAATATATTTTTCTAGAGTATGCTCGGTTAAAAGCAAATCCTGTTAAAGATTACATACACATTGCTAGATGTGACCCGGTTAAGGGATTTCCCTCAGATCTATTAGAATCTTCACTTTGTTAGAAATGACCTTGTCAAAGGATTTCAAACACTCATTCAGAATGTTACCTTGCTAGAGGATTTACAAATAAGACTGTTAGGTCCACTTGGTTAAGAGATTTCCTATCACTTACAGAATAAATAACAATAATAAAATATATCTGCAACTTCACATCTGAAATGCTAAAGCAGATTCTATGTGCTCAATGTACTCAAGATAATCTTTTCATAAGACTTATCTTCTTCTTGTTGGGCTTCTCAATCTGTTCTACAATCAGATCTTCAATCTTTTGTACTCGATAATCATCTCTGTAGCATCACTGTGCTTCCAGTTTGCCCGCTTGCTTTGTTCTATAACTATTCTTTATTTATAAGCAATTCCTAACCTCTTAATCTCCTTGATCACATATCCCATGATCAATCTTAGCCATTAGATCATCATACTTGACTAGGTTCATCGAATCCTTCGATCTAAAAAATGTTTTAACTTGCCTTGGAACTTGTATTCCTTCCTTGGTACTTGTGCTAGGTTATGACTGTTCAATTTGCACTGTAGATCTAACTCTTGTATTTTCATTGTCGTAGATTCTCAACAAACTTCTTGCATGACATACCAATCATTTATACATCTCCAGCTCATTGGTATCCTTCAATTAATAATGTATTTATTCATCCAATGCGTTTGTTACTGCTCGATTATTACTCGGTTAATACTGAACTTTACTCGGTAGACATTTTGCCTCTATTAACCGATATCGATATCCTTAGTGTTAACTGACTAGCTCTATGCTCGGTAAAATAGAATAGTATCAAACCTTTACTCATTCTATTGCATGAAATCTTTTCTCCTTCTTGTTCAGTCTTTGAATACACATATATAGGATATCAAAACAATCAAAACATCATAATCTCGTCATTGTCTAACTCGGTAATCATTGCCCATTGAATAACTTATTGCTCCCCTTTATTCTCACATTCTTCCCGTGTCATTTACCGACATCTTTATACTCATCAAAGCATGCTTTTTAAGATATGGCAACATCATACTGAATCAGAAAATCAATTACTTGACATCAATGACAAAATAATAATATAAAGATAGTAATCATCCTTTATCAATTATATCATCTATCTCCAACAATCTTCTCAATCTTTTTGTAATGCCAACAATCCCCCCCTTTGGCATTGATGGCAATACCAACTTTAACGGCAATACCAACTTGATTCATTTCAATTGATTCGGATTCAAATTGCTGTAAAATTATTTGTTGTTAACCTTGAGCTGAAAACATCTCCTGCAAACTTCTCCCCCTGTCATTAGTCTTCTCCCCCTTTGACAACAATGCCAAAAAGTAAAACTAATGCATGATTACTTCCCCTGTGAAGTAATTTTCTTACTTGATAAAACATATACAAATGTATCATCTAAGTCTTAGTCAGAGCAACTTGTCTTCATTCACTATTTCCTGCACACCTTTAGACATCCTTCTAAAGTGTGTAAATCAGCATCAACTCGCAACTAGTATTCTATGGAGTCATAGAATTGATGCTTTCACCGAACTCTGTCAGTGAGTAGAAGATAGGGGTAGGACCCCTAACTTACTTCTGAGATACTCAAAAGTGTCCCTTGGCAGTGGCTTAGTGAAGATGTCTCCTATTTGTTCCTTTGAACTAATATATTCCAGCACAACTTTCTTCTCTTGAACTTCTTCTCTGAGATAATGATACTTTATAGAGATATGTTTTGTCTTAGAGTGCATTACCGGATTCTTTGAAATGTTAATAGCACTAGTATTATCACAGAATATAGTTACTGGCTCGGTAACTTTCTCAATCATACCTTCCAACAGTTGTTTGATCCATGCTATATTGGTACAATTCAAAGCTGCAGCAACATATTCAACTTCAACTGTTGACTGTGAAATGCATCCTTGTTTCTTGCTAAGCCAACTCACTAGTCTCTCTCCCAAAAAGAAAGCTCCACCGCTTGTGCTTTTCCTATCATCAATGTTTCCTGCCCAGTCAGCATCAGTATAGATTTTTAAGTCAAAATCATTCCTTTTTATATACTAAACCATAATCTTCAGTGCCTCTCAAGTATCTGAAAATTCTCTTGATTGCTGTCATATGGGTTTCTTTGGGATTTGCAGAAAATCTTGCAACTATACCTACTGCATGTGTTATATCGGGCCTGTTGTGAACCACATATTATAACTTTCCAATCATAGATCAGTAAAGTGTCTCATAATAGATGTAGATTCATCATTCTTTGATAGTTTACAATTAGTAGTCATAGGAGTACTTACAGGTTTAGAATCCTCCATTCCAAATTTCTTCAAGATTTCCTTTATGTACTTAGATTGAGTAATGAAGATCTCATTTTTCATTTGCAATATCTGCAAACCTATAAAATACTTTATTTCACCGATTAATGACATCTCAAATTCTTTGCACATTTCATTTCCAAAGTTCTTGCATAAAGAGTCATTTCCACAAAAGATAATATCATCAACAAATATGGCTGAAATCAGTATTCCATTTTCCTCATCATTCTTCATATACATGTTGTTGTTTTCACTTATCCTCATAAAACCAATCTTGATTAGATAAGAGTGCAATCTTTCATACCATGCTCTAGATGCTTGATCCAGGCCATATAATGCTTTGTTCAACTTACACACCTGGTCTTTATTCTTCTCTTCAATAAATCCTTCAGGTTGTTCAATATAAACTTTTTCTTCTAGTATACCATTCAAAAATGCAGATTTAACATCGATTTGATATATCTTGAAATTTTTGTAAGCAGCATATGCCAACAATGTTCTTACTCCTTCAAGTCTTGCTACAGGTGCAAAAGTCTCTCCATAGTCTATTCCTTCTTCTTGAGCATAACCTTTGCAAACTAGTCTTGCTTTATTCCGAATGACCTCACCTTTTTCATTTAGCTTGTTTCTGAAAATCCACTTTGTATCAATTACATTTTTCTCTTTTGGTCTTGGGACCAGTGTCCATGTTTCATTTTTCTTGATTTGTTCAATCTCTTCAGTCATAGCATTTACCCAATCTTCATTTTTAAATGCCTCTTTTACTATTCTCGATTCAAATTCAGATATCAGACATGTGTTCTGTCTCAGTTTGTTCCTTGTCATCACTGGATCATCCTTGTCTCCTATAATCTGACTTGATGCATGATTTCTTCTAACATATTTGGATAATATAGGCTTGGTAGGCTCTGTATGATCTTCTTCATTGCTCAGTAATTGAGAATTTTCTTCATTGGCTTTCTCGATAAAACCGGTCGATTGTACATATACAAACTCTTCATAATCTTCTAGTTCTTTGGAGTTTCCTTCATCATTTCTTTCTACAAATTCATCAATTTTCACATTTGTACTTTCCACTATTTTGTTAGAAGATTTGATCAAACATTTAAATGCTTTACTTCTAAAAGAATAACCAAGAAATGTTCTTTCCTCGCTTTTCTGATCAAACTGTCTATTTCTATCATCTTTGTGAACATAACATCTACTTCCAAATATTTTAAAATAACTCACATTAGGTTTCTTGTCATACTAGATTTCATACGGTGTCTTCAAAGTTCCTTTCTTCAGTTGTACTCGGTTCAGGGTGTAAACTGCAGTGTTGATTGCTTCTCTCCAAAATGTTTGAGGTACCCTCTTTTCTATCATCAAGGTTCTGGCACAATCTACAATAGATCTATTTCTTCTTTCAACTATCCCATTTTGTTGTGGTGTTCTCGGTGCAGACACTTGTCTCTTTATACCATGATCATTGCAAAATAGGTTAAATTCATCAGAAATGAACTCTCCTCCTCTGTCAGACAGGGATAACTTTAAGAAACCCCCCCGGGAAACTGTGTAAAATCCTGGCGAATCAGACATTATTTTTGGGGGGAAATTTTCATATCGATGGCGAATTTTTTTTTTTAAATGAGGAAAAAATTGTTTTGTATTGGTGATTTTTTTTCTAGGGTACGAAAATGCCATAAATTTCTAGCGAATAATAGCTTGTTCTATGGGGAAAATATTTATTGTGGGAGGTGAATATTTTTTGTTAAATGGAACAAATAGATAATTGTATGAGCGAAAAAATTTACTCCAAAGGAAAAATTATTTAAATGTATTGGCGACTTGTATCCACCGCTTGAAAATTATTTAAATGTATTGGCGATTTTTTGCCACCGCTTGAAAATTATTTAATTTGTTTTGGCGAATATTTTGTTATTTATGGTACAATATATAATTCATTGCCATTAATAGACAAGGTACATCACATCACATTAGTACATCACATCACATAATACATTGAGTCTAGACTTTGCACGATGTATCAATAAGCGCAGCCTCTTTGACACGTGAAGGGTGACACATACCTAAAATCTATCAATGATTTTAAACCATTCGATGATCATAGATCAATGGCTGAAGTTTTATTTCGGCCCAATTTTCTGAAGAGAACATAGCTCACCAGAAAGTACCCGGAATGGAATTGGATTCAATATGAATAGACACGTATCAAATGTCATGAATCACAATCGATAATTTCGTTCATTTAATATATATCTATTCACTTAAGGCAATCCACTCTGTCCCCAGGACTTCCAATGTGATACTTGCCAATTTGGTACTAGTTCAAAGTTGTTTCCATTTTCGCACAATAGTGCATTTATGGGAAAGATTTGCAGAGATACGAAAGATTTAAAAAAATTTATAGAAGTTAATATTGTTAAAGAAGTAATTATTTCAATCAAGAGCTTCAACAATTTATATACGATCTTTGCTTCTTTCATCTTCAATTAGCCTTTTCCATTTGGTAGATAAATCGTCGGAGGCTAGAGCTCACGGTATTTTAGGTTTATAGGCTCACTGCTCAGGTTGTTTAATTTGTTAATCTATTTTCTCAAGATGGACACTCCCATCCGCTTGAGAAGCATTTCTGCAAAGGATTAGAGGGCCTTTCTAGGCTCCGTTAGAGACCTAACCCTCCAATCAGTCTGCAAGGAGGTTGGGTCGTTCACCAATGAGGCTGTGTGGATGGTGCTGGGCAGAGAATTTCTGCGAAATGAAAATAGGTACCGTGTTAACACGGACCTTACATCGCACTTCTTAGTGTCTCTTCTGGACCTGGGAGGAGACAAGGTGGATATGTTGATGCTGTTGAGGAAGGTTTTTAAGGAAGACTTCCTCGGAGATGACATTACTCTTGTCGTTCTTGCAGAAGTAGGGGTGGGGATCCCTTGGGTGAGTGATTTATCCAAGCTTCTCCTCCCTGACCAAACACTGCCAGTGGCCAGGCAACCATTTCTCCTAAACCTGAATGCGGAGCAGCTAACGCGTCACAAAAAATAGGTGCGGATTGGCAGGGACTTCCTCTGGAAATGGTTCCTCCTAGACGACTTTCCAAACTACATGTTGATTGAAGAATTCTCTCAGCTTATGCTGTCCGAAGAATTCTACATGGAAGGAAGGCCAGATTCTTAGGGCAAAATTGTAAACAATTCCACTACCTGTGCCCTAGCCCCGTGCCCCCGCCCCCCTGTAGTTTTTTTTCCTATGTCCTTGAACCCTAATAGGTTGCCAGTCTGCCAGTGGCTCACTCATTTTGGCTTTTAAGTTTTTGGGGGACTCAAGTCTCAGGTGAAAAAATTATAAATTTTAAAAGCATAAATATTAATGATAATTTTTCAAATTCCAGTTTCTTTCACCTTGCCTCTTACAATCTTATGGATATATAAATGCTTTCTATAAATCTATTTCATTGTTATTAATTAATTTCTTTCAAATGCTTTTTGTATATGAGCTATGTTATTTCAATTATTTGTTAAACACTGGAAATAAATTTAATAGCGTGATCTTTTTTATGTAATGCTATAACAAAAAAAAATTCAATTCGTTCCATTAATTATTTGTACATTGATTATGGTTGATTATAATTTTATAAATATATAGTTATACTATATAGTCATTCAAAATACAAAATTTCAAAAGTATCAAGATACAAAAGTTTATTGGTAAAGGTTTTTTCATTCTATTAAATTATTAATTCAAAAGTTTCAAGATACAAAATTTGCCCACAACTTATAGCAAGCAAACAAAAAAACTAGTTCATTGCCGATACGCCGCTCACTCAGTCTCACTATCCCCTTGGGTCACCTCCTCCCAGTCCCTTCCCTCCTCGTAGGTCGATGCTTTGGCTTTCCCTTTTGCCACTTCAGCTTTCATTTTTGGAATGCAGTTTAGGAACCCGAAGTCGAGGTCTCCCTCTAAGCTTGCCAGTAGCTATATGGCCCTTCCTTCTTCAGCCCTATCTCTCAATGCCCTACCAACCTCCATCCTTGCCACCACATGCAAAGCATTCAGGACTTCATCCACCCTTGTTAATTTAACAAAGAGTTTCATCGCTTCCCACCTCACTCGTGCTCGTTCACGGCACTGGTATTTGATTTCATCCTCTGGGCCACGAATAAAAGGAAGCAATTCCTCCTGGTCGTCCCCTTCCTTAATTCAAATGCCAACTCCCGGCACCACCCACTCCAAGATTGAATCCAGGTTAATCAAAAACTCCCCATCAATCAATTTGACCAATGTGAGTTTTACCTTTTCCACCCCTGGTTCGAATTCATAGGCCCGCACCATAATCAGAGATTAAACCTCCATGCTAGTTCGATACCGGTGACTGATATGTGCCACCTCCTCCGCAAGCATCAGTTGAGCTGCCACCCACAACTTCTCCTCCTTAAACCTGAATAGTCCTTGCATTCGTTTATCAGATACTTTGCCCAAAAAGGGCACCAACTTCTTGTCTGTTCGAAGTGTGAAATTGGCCTCCATTGTCACCTGTAATTTCAAAATCACTTCCTACAAAAAATGTCTTACAGAAGGTACGATTCTACGAACTACAGATTTGTTCTGTAGCTACTTCAAAGCAAAAAGTGGTACGCAGACCAAAAGGTAAAAAAATCTGCCTCCGGTTTATAGGTCGGGTAATGAATGTGCACGATAAGACATTAATGCCATGAGATCAGGAAAAAGATTTCTTGCCATCCTCCCCTTCCTCCTTTCGTGCGGCATGCCGCAAACAACTCCTTGTGCAACAATTAATCACCACCTTGGCATTTGTACTTTCCAAATTTGCTCGCCTTAACAGGTTGAGGACTGCAGTTGCACATTTTTTTAAATTAATACACTAAATTTATGTTGAACTTTTATATATATTTTAAAACTATTTTTGAAAATTATATATTGTAAACATATTTTCAAAAAATTTTGTTAAACTTTAAATTAATATTTTAGATTTAATATTGAATGTTTTCTTTTTAATATTAAACTTTTACCTTTCAAATTGCATATCAAAATTTATATTTTTATCTAGTTATTTGTTTTATTCCAGAAACTAAGTTTCATGTTTTATACTATTTTTGAATTTCAAATTTTTACAAATAATATTAACATTATATTTAATAGTTATCTCAAACTATTGCACATCTTTAATTACAAATAATATTAACATTATATTTAATAGTTATCCCAAACTATTGCCCAGAATTGAACGTTTTAAATTTAATTAAATAGAATTAAGTCTATAGTCTATAAACTATAAATCTCTTTTTTGGGCGAAATTTTAAAATGATTAAATAGACTTTAAAAACAGACCTGAAAAGTAACATGAGTATGGTGACGTGCCAGAAAAATGGCAGAAGTCGTGGGACCCACTTCATCTTAAAACAGGTACCATCGACCGTTGGATGAACAAAGATCAACGGCTAGGGTGGATTTCAGCCCGAATGTGGGAAGTGAACACCTTTCTGAGAACTTCGCTCGGAATTGGACATTTTAAATTTAATTAAATATAATTAAGTCTATAAAGCTTTTTTTTGGGTGGAGGTTTAAAATGATTAAATAGACTAAAAATCAAACCAAAAAAGTGACACGAGTATGGTGACATGCCAGAAAAATGGCAGATCCGCAGAAGTCGTGGGACCCACTACATCTTAAAACAGGTACCATCGACCGTTGGATGAACAAAGATCAACGGCTAGGGTGGATTTTGCCCCGAATGTGGGAAGTGAACACCTTTCTAAGAACTTCACCCAGAATTGGACATTTTAAATGTAATTAAATATAATTAAGTCTATAAAGCTTTTTTTCGGGCGGAGGTTTAAAATGATTAAATAGACTAAAAATCAAACCCAAAAAGTGACACGATTATGGTGACGTGCCAGAAAAATGGCAAAAGTTGTGGGACCCACTACATCTTAAAACAATACCATCGACTGTTGGATGAACAAAGATCAACGACTTAGGGTGGATTTCGGGGTGAATGTGGGAAGGGAACAGATTTCTGAGAACTTTGCCCGAAAAAGTGACACGAGTATGCCGTATGGTGACGTGCCTGAAAACTGGCAGAAGTCATGGGACCCACAACAACTGACAACAGGTACCATCATCCTTTGGATGAGCAAAGAGCAACGACTTAGGGTGGAATTCGGCCCGAATGTGGGAAGTGAACACATTTGGGAGAACTTCGCTCGGAATTAAAATGTTTTAAATTTAATTAAATATAATTAAGTCTTTAAAGCACTTTTTCGAGCGGAAGTTTAAAATTATTAAACAGACTTAAAAAACAGACCCGTAAAGTCACAACAGGTACCTTGGTCCCTCATCCGTTGGATGAGCAAAGATCAACAGCTTAGGGTGGATTTCAGCCCGAATGTGGGAAGTGAACACATTTGGGAGAACTTCACCCAGAATTGAACATATTACATTTAATGTCCTCAGAATTTATATTGAAGTAGTGAATGTTTTGTCCTTCGGCATTGAATAGTTATTAATAATAATTAATAAAATTACAACATGATTCTTAATCTTAATGTCCTTGGAATTTATACTGAAGTAATGAATGTTTTTTCCTTCGGCATCGAATAGTTATTAATAGTAATTAATAAAATTACAACATGATTCTAGATATTTTTCCCTTTAGGTTTTACTTTTCTACTTTTCAAATTTTTCAAAATAAGAGACTCGTAAATCATAATCGTCTTTCATTTCTTGGACAAAGTTACAAACCTGTAAATTGAGGGAGATTCAGAAAGAGCTACTAGATTGAGGAATGCAAGTTGCAACAGAGACTGTCTGTGCCAATCTAGTGAACTAGAAATTCCAATTTCCAGGTAAAATCTAGAACACCTACATCTCGTCTTTTTTGCTTTTGGTAATCTCGTGGTCCAATTTGAGGGTTAGCATTTTCAGGTTTTTATCTAGCATTATTTTGAATTATTAACAATAATAGTAATGGGGAAAATGGGAAGCAGTAGTTCAACAAGAAGCCAAGTTAAAAAAAAATGCACCTAACCGAATTGGTTAAAACACTAGGTTTCACTGATGAATACCATGATATTTATGACCCTGCTATCCATGGTGAAAAGCATATCATAGATATTAGATATGCATTGTCTAGTAAGACGGCAGATGCATCTAGGGCAAAATTAACTATTTTCAACCCAATGGTAAAACAAAAAACAAATAAAATCGATTGGGAAGCATGGTGTTACCTGAAGTATTCCCTTGCCCTAATTTTGTCATGGTCTGCGCCCAAAATTCTGATGAAGACAAAAAAGCAATTGTCAATAAAAATACAAAAGAGGAAATTATATCCATAAACGAGGGAGAATTTGCTCATTTGTTGAACCTAGGATTTGAAGCCCAAAACTCAAACGTCCAAATTGACCTTGAAAAGCTGGTGGGGAATTATGAGAGTCTCGATCCAAGTCATAGAGATTCATTTATCAAAGCTCTAATAAAGATTGGTACTGGTATTGTGTTGGATCAGAATCATAAGCCTCCATATGATTCTAACATTTTTGTTCCATGGGTTGGGGATACTATTTCCTTGCTGTCGTTTTGCCTGGGATTGGAAAATGATAGGGAAGTGGGTGCAAGCCTTCTTGAAATGATTTATAATATCCATTGTGCAGGTCAGCCAGTAAGATATAATTTTATTGAGCACATTGTAAAATCCATGCAAAAACAATTACTGATGATCAAAAAAGGTTCCTGTAAGACATTTAGGTTCTCATCCTACTTGTGCTATCTCCTCCTATCCAAGTATCGTGCAATATTCGAGACCAACAAGCTTCAAATTGTGAGCTATAAGATTGATGAGAAGACTGAGAAGAGAACAAAGTGTCCAATATATGATTGGACCCCAAAGATAAGGATGCATGATAAAAGAAAGAACTATAACCATTTTGTAGACTTCTTTTTGGCACCAATGTATAATGAAATTAGAAGCACTCCAATGCCTAGGTTGCCTGTGTCTTGTAGAGATTGCATTCAACTCAGAAGTCAAATAGAATTGGATGATTGGTTCTTCATGGAAGAATTCACTGTGTTAAGGTTTTACGGATCGACAGTAAAACCATACAGACTTCCAATACATGTGACAGAAAGGGTATTTGCATTAGAGTATGTACGACAATTGGAGAGCATAGATAGGCACTTCCATGGTCAACAAAAGAAGAGCATATTTACTTCCTTGCCTTTCTATTGTGGAGGGTTCGCATTTGAGAGAAAAGCATTCAATGTGGCACATGATTTTTTGATAGTTTTTAACTTTGGTGATGGGGGTCTCTGGCAGTATGATCCAATTGGTGTAGTTCAAGCAAGGCTTAAGAAAAATGGGAACTCTTCAGCGTTATGTCAACATGAAAGTAAACCATTGCTAGAAAAGCTTAGAAACATGGACTCCTGAGATGAGGTTAAAAAAGAGATGGAGAAAATTGCAGCTAACAAAAACATTTCAACAAAAGAAATTTCATCACAAATTATGGCATTGCAAATGCACACAGAGAGGACAATAGAGGAGGGCCAGGGCATCCAAAATAGGAGGTCCTACAATTTCTACCTAAAATCTATTAATCCATCTAAAAAATCTATTCCCAAATGAATTAGCATGAATGTAAAGAGAATTATTTCACTCAAACCAAAATAAATGATTTTTGGACTATGAGGAGGAATCTCGGTGAACCAAAGACAAGTGCAGAATTTGAGAGCATCAACGAGGATGCAGAGTTTAGCAAATTGTGGGATATGGAGTATGGCGGGACTAAAGGTGATGATGATGAGCATGAGGTTGCCATTGAGCCCCCTCCAACAACTACTACAATCCCAAAAATATTAGGTGGAGTCAGTGAGTCCATGAAAGAAAAATATAGCAAAGGGGCAAACCTTGTGGAAAAAATGGGTTTTGAAGGTGGTGGTCTAGGTGCTAGAGGAGATGGCATTTGGTATCCACTTCAGGTACAACTTCCATCACAGTCAAAATCAAAAGGTCCTTATAAACCAGTCATTGGACTTGATTCTTCAAATTCATCACAGATAGGTACTACTCATTACCCTCAGGGTCCACCTACATTTGTTTCAGGTTCAAATCCACAACCACCACCACATCATGGTAGTCCCATTGGTGGTGAATCGAGTGCCACTGCCATTGGTGGGGAATATGGGCATAGTATTCCTATTATTGTTCAGTCAAGTGTCACTGTGATTGGTGAGGTTGGCATGGGTACTACTACTGATACTAGTTGTCTTGGTGTTGGACAAGGGCAACAACAAAATATCTCTCGCAAGAGGCCACTAGAGGTAGATACTCAATCTCATACTATTGAGAATCCTATATCAACTGCCACTGACACTACAAATCAATCATTTGCAGCTTCAGATCACACACCTCAAAAGACTATGAAAACTACACATGAAAGTGTCAGTGGGAATGGGACAACATCAGGAACTGTTGTTGGTAATCCTGGTCACACATTAGTTAAAACCACAAGAATAAGTGGAGCTAGAGCCTATGGTATTCCTATGTCACCTTTCAAACATTCAATTGCTTCAACAATCCTAGATTTTCAATTTCATGATTACTATGAAAAATATGAACACACAACAAAAGAAAATAAAGAAAAAAAGAAAGCATTTCATAGGAATTCCGTGTCTAAAGTTGTAAATGAACAACCTGCAAGGAATAGAGTATTTCCAACATATGACCCACAAAAAGATATGATGGAGTTCATGGTTTTTATGCCCCCGGACACATCTAAAGATAAAAATCCACCACACAGTCAGATAGATCCCTCTCAATTTCAAGTTAGCACCCTCCAAATGGATTTTTCCAAAGTACATAATGTGGACAAAATTAGTGTGTCTAAAAGGACTAATGAAGTGGTCTACACTTCACTGCTAAAGGTGGAGAGAGAAAAAATTAAACTGGAGAAACAAATAGAAAAGTTACAGGCAAACCTAGAAAACAAAAAATCGAGGAGGAAAGCAGCAGATAGCAAGTGCAATGATTTACAGAAAGGATTAAAAATTCAGGCTCTGCAGTAGAAATTGCAAAGCAGGAGAAGGATGCAGAATTGAACGACCTGACAGAAAAACTGGCTAAAAGCAGTAAAAAAATTGTTGAGGAAAAAGCCAATTTTCAAAAATTATACAAAAGTTATGAGTCTGCTGCTACCGAAATGAAAAATTTATAGGACCTATTGGATCATGGGAAGGAAAAAGAAAAACATTTGCAAGAGGAAGTAGAGGAAGAAAGAAAAAAATGTGCATAAATGAAAGAAGACCTGCATAATGCAAATGATAAAATAAAAAATTTCGAGGATAGCTTGAAAGATAATATGAAAAATACAACGAAGTATATACAAGAAAATATTTGGTGGCAAATAATGCAAAGGAGTGAGAAGTTGTGTGAATGGTTTCAATTGACTGAAGGTATGAGACATTTTTTTATAAAAATCAAAGGCACTATGAGAAGAGCACACATGTTTATTCAAAAGAGGAAATGGCAAAAAAGATTCTGAAAGTAGTCTACAGTTCCAATGATAGCTACTTGGCATCCAAGGGAATTAAGAGCCGCATTGATGCCACAATTAAGACATCATCTATCATTCAAAAATGCCAAAAGCTAAGGGAAACATCAGAAGTTATGGACAGTTGTGGAAAAATGATAGTGAAGCTGCAAGAAAAGAAAAATAATTTGATTAAACTTGGTTTGCCTAAGCCTGTTGACACATCAAATAAATTCATTGGAGAAGAAGCTTACAAAAAAATCATGGAGATAAAAATGAAGTCTGATTTAGACCTGCTTCCAAAGGACACAACTCCCAAAAGCTTTATGGAATTCATCCAACCATTTACAACTCTAATTACGGTATTGGATAAAACAGTGATGTCAAGTAAATCTTATAAATATGGAATGTTGACCAAGTTGGAGTTGACTTTCCATAGTTTACAGAATATTGACCTTCCATTAGACGAAGAGTGGAGCACCCTACAAAAACTAGCACAAAATTCTTAAGAATCATAGTATGTATTGCACAATTTTCTTCTTTTATTCTTAATTTCAAGGTTGTATGTTTTTTTTGTTTGCTATTTTGCTAATCCAGCCTATGAATCTATGATGCACTCACTAATGCTATTTTGCTAATCCAGCCTATTAATCTATTTTATGAATAGGAAAAAAACAGCACTCGCTATTGCTATTTTGCTAATCCAGCCTATGAATCTATGATGCACAGTGCAAAACTTTAGCCAGTAAATTTGTATTCTCAAATTCTCCCTTGCTTTAACATTTATGCATTTCTCTATTTTTGATTAGTAGGTTTTAGGCACTGCTATTATCTATGTTTAATTTGTCATTGCGTGAATTAATATTTAATTTTAAACTCTGTTTTTTGAACAGGAGACATCAAACATGTAGCAGATGTTAAATTGCTAATACGGCCTATGATGGCCATATAAATATGTGCTGAGTTTGTGATTTTGATGTTTAGTGTTCACATGTTACAAACTTGCAATTCGACTTGAAGTTGTTGTTGCTCCCTTGTTTCTATAAAAGGGAATTCAGGGTCATTTGCAATTTTGCAAAGGGTTCTGATTCTTTTGAAACTCTGTATTCACTTTTGCATGGACATTGGAGAATCGCACAGGAGTTGTCATTGCTCTCTTGTTTCTATAAAAGGGAATTCAGGGTCATTTGCAAAGGGTTCTAATTCTCTGAAACTTTGTATTCACTTTTGCAATTGGCATGGAGAATCACACAGATTGGTGTATTACTATTGAATGAATTGTATCATATGGTTCTGAAATGTATCACACAGATTTGAGACTCAAACATGTATAAATAAACAATAAACATCTTTGTATCAATAAACACATTATGGTTTTTTTTTATTATGCTATTTTAAATCTGGAAATAGAAAGTTGAAAAATACAATTACAAATCAATATTAAATTCTAATTGCAAAAAGTTATATGCTTTTGTAATATGAATGATGAGATATAGTAATAAGATTAATTTATACCAATCTCTTATAGTTGCCATTCATCCTCATCAAATTCAGTGCTTTCTTGATTCTTGTCTGTGGTTTCTTCACTCTGAGTTTGACTCTGAGTCTGCATATCTTCATCGAACTGCATCTCAATGCTACCAGTAGGTCGAGTAGTCCCACTGGCACTTTGGTTTGAAGTGTTGTCCAAACCTCTTCTTTCACGTTTGGACCTCCAGATTTGCAGTGCCTTATCGTAAGGAAAAGTGTGGACATCATACCTAGATGTATAGAGCCTCAAGCAATTTTCCAAATTTTTGTCTAGTTTGTTTCTTAGCTTTGATTTTAGGAACCCCAAAGCACTGAAAACTCTCTCATCTTCCACCGAACCCCATATCATGGTAAGACATAAATCAGCAAGCTTCACATATTCTAGCATTAAATCATGCAAGGATGAGTTCTCGGCTATATATTTCCAAAGCCTTGTTACTGATCCCTCTTCGCGAGGGTTCTCCATTTTGGCATATTGTTCTTTCATAGTGTATGCAAAATGAGATGATTGCTCTCGAAGATGAGTTTTGTCTAATATTCTATTTATAGTTACTCCATTAAATTCTCTAGATATGCAAAAATGTTTTGCCAAAGTCTGTAGCTTACTTCAAAAATCAGATGCACTGTTGAGGCTCCAATAATGAGGAAACACAATAGACATGGCTTCGAGTAGGTTGTCAGGAGGGAATCTACTTCTAATTTGTGAGGAAAGATCATATGCAATTTTCTTCACAGAAGTAGTTACAGTCTCAATAATCTTGTCGAAATCTTCCTTTGTAACTCTTGCTAGTTTCTTCCTGGGGCACTTTCCTGGTTCCTCGGGGTCAACCGTGGCATAGAAGTGCATTGGTATCTCAACTCCCCATACATTGGCACATACCTCCCTATTTGCACCGATTTGTAAAAAGTTATCAGGATTGTTCAAATTTGTGAGTGTCCGCCACTTAACAAATTTTTCATCAGATAGTGTTGGTTGATTTCGATAGAGATTGTCGAGGGTTAGGCATGTCATCTTACGTAGCGTAGCATATTCTGCAATATACAGAGCTCTTTTTTGGGTAGCCTTCATAATATTCCTCATTTCCTCTAGCATGGGCAGAAGAGCTACTAAAGTTAAGAGTGTCTCTAAATTACTTAACCTGCCAAGAAGTTCAGGAAATTTTGGTTGATCTGATTCGTCGCGAGTTGTGTGAAATAGTCCAATCAAGGATGGATATTCTGAAAACACTCGATGCACTGGACCATCCAAAGAGATCCATCTGGTATCATTATCCTTGAGAATCTTGTTCCCATCAATTAATCCATCAGCAAAGTGTTGAAATTCCATAAATCGCTTGGGACTTCGACAGAAGTGTGAGTAGAGCTCTCTGATTAAAATTTCAATTTTTTTAACCAAAGCAAACTTGCTCATAACTCCAAAAGCTAGATTCATTCTGTGAGCCATGTAGTGAGTTGCAATAATGTACGGTGCAAATGAAGTTTCAATCTTTGTACAAAGTCCATTCCTGTGACCTTGCATTACCGAAGCTCCATCTGCTCCAACACAAACCAATTTTTTGGCTACCGTCATGTCATCCATACCTCCATATTCCATTAAACTTCTCTTTACTAGTTGAAATAAATTTTTCGCTGTCGCACTCTCCTTCATTTTAGCAACAGGTAGTAGATGAGGTTGGCAGGTATGATTCTCTATAGTATAAACATGCATGCATACCCATGAAGTATTGTCTACTGCGGTAACTTCGTCTAAAGAAAATGCAATGAAGTTTGACTCTCTTATTTTTTCCTGTACATCTTCTTTTTCAACCTCAGCAAGACAACTTGCCCATTCCCATCCACTGTTTACTGAACAGTGTCTATTAGGATAGTTAGGAACTTTCCAAAAGTGTAATAAACCACTAATTGATGGGAAATCTGTCATAGCATGCCCTCTACTCAAAATATGAAAAACAATGCTTAACTGAACAACTTTTCCCAGTTGTTCTATTTGCATTGCTTTTCCAAAAACAACTTCAATAGAACCTTTAACTTCAACAGGCTTTGTCTGTAATTTCTCGTGAAAATAATACTCTTCGGCATTCCTCACATGCTTACATTCATCCTTTGTTTTCCATCTTATCACTGATTTTTCAACCCCGTCTATCATTTGTTTTTCATAAATTTTACCCATATGCTTTTCTATGGTGTCAAATTTTAGCTACAACCTAATTTCCTTGTTATGTTTCCAAGTGCAAATCTTACACCTGCATTCTATTGCAGGCTTGCCTTCAATTGGATTCTCCACTGGTTCAATGAATGGATACTTTGATGCCCAATTAATTTGAAAATTCCTCACTGACATATCCCACTCCGGATCCTTTTTTGATTGTGGTTCACCCTTTTTTGATATGGCTTTTCTTTTCCCCTTCTGTGCATTATCATCAATGGCATTATCACCCAAGTTGATTATATCATTCCGGCTAACTTGGGTATCTACCAGATAATCTTCTTCAAGATCATCCTGATCTGAGATATCAGGTTCGCCACCATCTTCAACATGCGGTGCAGGTAGTGAATTTTGTACTTGTACTTGTGATGATGTACCCTCCTAATTTTCACCAGTACCACAATCTTTTCCAATGCCAAAGTACGAAGACAATGTTATGCTTTTTGTTGGCCTCTCCTGGCCTTCCCCACATTTAGGTTTCCTACCCCTCTTCCTGTTTGACATCTCCAACGAAATAAAGGCTGCCAAAATAATATCAATTTGCTGAAGAAGCAATAATAGACTATAATGTATAATATACCACTTCAAAAATATGATCGCTCACCTTTAGGCTTTAGTTCACTAGCAGTCACCAATACAGTCAACAACAATGATTTTCCTTGGTCTGAAACTTTGCTATTGATCAGAATTCAAAGCCTAGAGCCCACCAGATTGTGTTGAGATAGATCTGATCTTTGCATGTATTTATACCAATCCTTATATGGCGAATTCCACGGGAATTTTATATGGTATACAAATATTTGGCGAATCCCGCGTAACTATAACACAACTTATGTAATTTTTGAGGTGATTATAGATCATCCAAATATGACTTATGTAATTTTTGAGGCGATTATAGGTCATCCAAATAATAGGTGAATACAATATAGTTGGTGAAAGTTGGGGTGAATGGAGACACGCGTCGGCAAGATGTCAAGCGAATTGGGTCCCCCTAGCTAACAAATCTTCACATGCCTATAGGCGAATTAAGGTCATCTAAATTTACCATGTGTCCACCATATATTGTATTGGCGAAATCATCGCATAGAAACATTTAATTGCATAAAACATATGGCGATCAGGCCGTGACTTTGACGAAAATTGATAATGTTCTGGCGACATGGCCACCCCCAGTTGGTACAAAATATTTGCCATTTCTGACATGGCCGACGTGAAAAATTCGCCATTGGCAAATATTCACCACTAAAGTAGCTCTGTTGTTAGATCTTAGACATTTCAACTATCTTCCTATTTCATTTTCAACTCTTTCCTTATACCATTTGAACATTTGAAAGGCTTCTGATTTCTCTTTTAAAAACATAACTGACATCATCCTTGAGTAATCATCCACAAATAATATGAAGTATTTATCTCCATAATAACTTTGAACTTTCATAGGACCACAAAGATCAGTGTGCACAAGATCTAAAATTCCTTTAGAAGTGTAGGACTTACTTCTAAAGCTTGATCTTGTCATCTTACCCATCTGGCATCCTTGGCACATGGCATTCTAAGGTTTTTCCAAGCTCGGTAGACCTCTTACTCGGTGCTACTTACTTATTTTGATCAGATTATCAAAATTTACATGACAAAACCTTTTATGCCATAGCCAAGTATCTTCTATTTTTTCATATAGACAATTGTTTCAAGTTGAGTCAAGATGAAATGTATTACCTTTTGTTTGAGTCTCGGTAGTAGCCAACTTTCCATGTTTGTCATGAACTTTGACAATTCCCTTCTGAAATTCTATTCGGTATCCTGTATTGTTTAGCTGTGCTACACTCAACAAATTGTATTTCAAACCTTCAACCCAATATACATCATCACATTTAGCATTATCAAGAAGTGTAATAGAACCTTTACCTTTCACCGGACATGGTGCATCATTACCAAATCTTACATAACCTCCATCATAGTCTTCTATTTTAACAAACTTGTGTTTATCACCTGTCATGTGATGTGAGCATCCACTATCTATGATCCAAGAATCATTGTTATTTATGTGAGATATTAAGGATTTTTCCTCATACCTTTCTTCATCTGATCCATCTTTGATAGCCACATAAACAACTTCCTTTGTCTCAGTCCCACCATCATTGGATTCCTCGTCAGCTACTAAGCATGTCTTTCTATCTCTCCTTCTGAAGTCTCGATACCCTCTGTAATGGTTGTCTTTCTGTCTGACATCTCGGTATTCTTTCTTTTCACTAGATTCTTTGTCAGGACAGTTAGAAGCCATATGTCCTATTTTATCATAGTTAAAACATTTCAAAGGTAACTTTCCTTTATACTTACCTTTGCCTCTCGATAACCTTCTGGCTAATAATGCTTCAAACTCTTCTTGCTTTCTGATTTCCTCATATAGTTTGTGTACTTCTTCCATGTTTTTGTGAAATCTCTCACTTGCTCCACTGTGATTTCCTTCAGTATACT
Source organism: Cryptomeria japonica (assembly GCF_030272615.1). NCBI lineage: Eukaryota > Viridiplantae > Streptophyta > Pinopsida > Cupressales > Cupressaceae > Cryptomeria > Cryptomeria japonica. The sequence goes on from NC_081413.1 coordinate 599,290,132, forward strand.
TATACATTCTATCATTGTAATCATCAGATTTACCAAGCTGAAAATAATTGAATGCAGATTTAACTTTATTTACCGAAGACCCACTATTATCAAAATTGCTTAACGCAAATGTATGTAGCTTACAAATAGTAGCATCCAAGGAGAGTGGCATGTTTGGTACAAACCTTAATTCATTAATTGCAGAGACTCAAATGGAATAAGCAGGTAGAAGTGTTCTAAGCAACTTACTTGTTACATCCTTTTCTTCAATAGTTCCTCCTGCTCCTTTGATTTGACTGATAGTTTCCTTTAACCTTGTACTATATTGGATAATGTTCTCACCTTCATTCATTCTCATGGATTCAAGTTGACTTCTTAGACTATCTACTTTTGCTCTCTGAACATGTTCATCACCACCATATACAGATATAAGCTTATTCCACATTGCTTTGGCATCATTGCAACCTTCTAGATCATTAAACTCTGAGTCGGTCAATGCTGGTGTTATTTCAATCATTGCTTGAATATGTTCTTGCTTTGCCTTTATCTCTTCCATTGGCATTGGGTAGGTGTTGGGTGCAATGTAATCGTTCTCTAGATAATATGTTGCATATTCTCTAATTCCTGATAAGTGCAGCTTCATCCTTTGGTGCATCCCTTTTATACATCTTCGGATCTTGCCTCAAGTTCCTTTAAACTTTATTTCCAGAGTCTAAAGCTCTGATACCAATTGTTAGTTAGATGAGAGGGGGGGGGGGGTGAATCATATAAACACACAATTCAGTCTATTCATCAGATTCAACCTTAGTAGCCTTTACTTAATATGCAACTATGACTGTAAATCATTCAAACTCATAAACTGACAAACATAAAACATCATAGCACATTTAACACCAGATTTAACGTGGAAACCCAAATAAGGAAAAACCATTGTGGGATTTCGAACCCACTAAGAAAATATACTCTTCTAGAGTATGATCGGTTAAAAGCAAATCCTATTAAAGATTACATACACATTGCTAGATGTGACCCGGTTCAGGGATTTCCCTCAGATTTGTTAGAATTGTCACATTGTTAGAAGTGACCTTGTCAAAGGATTTCAAACACTCATTTAGAATGTTACCTTATTAGAGGATTTACAAATAAGACTGTTAGGTCCACTCGGTTAAGAGATTTCCTGTCACTTACAGAATAAATAACAGTAATAAAATATATCTGCAACTTCACATTTGAAATGCTAAAGCAGATTCTATGTGCTCAATGTACTCAAGATAATCTTGTCATAAGACTTATCTTTCTTCTTGCTGGGCTTCTCGATTAGATCTTCAATCTTCTGTACTCGGTAATCATCTCTGTAGCATCACTGTGCTTCCAGTTTGCCTGCTTGCTTTGTTTTACAACTATTCTTTATTTATAAGCAATTCCTAACTGCTTAATCTCCTTGATCACATATCCCATGATCAATCTTAGCCATCAAATCATCATACTTGACTAGGTTCATTGAATCCTTCGATCTGAAAAACATTTTAACTCACCTTGGAACTTGTATTCCTTCATTGGTACTTGTGCTAGGTTATGGCCATTTAATCTGCGTTGTAGATGTAACTCTTGTATTTTCATTATCGTAGATCCTCAACAAACTTCTTGCACGACATACCAATCATTTATACATCTCCATCTCATTGGTATCCTTCAATTAATAATGTATGTATTCATCCAATGCGTTTGTTACTGCTCGATTGTTACTCGGTTAATACTGAACTTTACTCGGTAGACATTCTGCCTTCATTAACTAATATCGATATCCTTAGTGTTAACTGACTAGCTCTATGCTTGGTAAAATAGAATAGTATAAAACCTTTACTCATTCTATTGCATGAAATATTTTCTCCTTCTTGTCCAGTCTTTGAATACACATATATAGGATATCAAAACAATCAAAACATCATAATCTCGTCATTGTCTAACTCGGTAATCCTTTCCCATTGAATAACTTATTACTCCCCTTTATTCTCACATTCTTCCTGTGTCATTTACCGACATCTTTATACTCATCAAAGAATGTTTTTTAAGATATGGCAACATCATACTGAATTAGAAAATCAATTGCTTGACATCAATGATAAAATAATAATATTAAGACAGTAATCATCCTTTATTGATTATATCATTTATCTCCAACAATCTTCTCAATCTTTTTGTAATGCCAACAAAATATGCTTAGTTTCCAATATCAGGAAGCTTTTATCATATCATTTGATGTACTTGGTCATATCAATAGAGGCATATCAAACCCTTTATTCGACTGAGTGGACTTGGAGAATGAAACAAAGTATTCATCAAATCAATCTCACAAATGAGACTTTGATCACTTGCATGAACATTCTTCAACACATCACAAAGAAGCATCCTTTTTTGAAAACTGGTTTAAAAGGAGACAACCTAGTCAAAAGAAGGTCTTAAAGAGAAACAAGTTCCTCTATATCAACTGCAAACTCCTTGTAAAACATAATACATTTTTACATCATTTCCACGATTATCTCTAGGATAAAAATATTGATTTTGATGAAGAATCCTTGAAAGAACGTGTCTTCATGCAAAGGTCAGCACTATCACAAGATATCAACTTTGGTGGAAGGATCAATTTGTCTTACTTACCTAAGAATCCAATCACATATTGAGTCAAATCAAGACATGCCAGTCTCTACACGATCACATAAAAACATTAAGTGGGACAACGACGAGCTTGAATCAAGCATGGGATGCCAAGAAGTTAACACTTGGAAAAACTACATGAATCTAGATTAAGATGAAATAACATATGAAGTTATTGAGGAGGCACAACAAGATGCCGAACTACACAAACTTCTTGAAAAACTCATCAAAACTGACAAACATAAATACTTCCTTCTGTTATCTAGAAAAGGTATTAAGATCCCTGAGGATTTTGACATGGAACCACCAAAACAAACTGAGAACATCAAAGGACAAAACCAAGAACACACACTTCTCACAATGATCATGACAATACACATGATCATAGTGACACTAATGATCAAGGTGACACAAATTATCAAGATACTGGAAACAATCCTCTCGCTACACTCACACAACAAATGGAAGACATGCAACAAGGAACTACCACGCGATATTCCTTACAGGATATTTGTCCTTATCCATTTGATCAAAGTATGAACATGGCACCATTCCCACCTAACTCTGAAATACCAAAGTATGACAAATACAATGGTAAAAATGATCCTCGTGATCACATAAGAGAATTTTGCATGATGAGCTTAGAGTTTGCCCACAATGACACTTACATGATGAGGTTATTTCTAAGAAGCCTAGGAGGAAAAACAATGAAATGGCTTTCAAAAGTCATACCCCCCATCAGATCATTTGAGGAGTTGGTAAGCAAATTTGTTTCCCAATATTCTTATAACATTCAACATGAGGTTACCATGCTTGATATTTGCAACATGAAACAAAAGAACAATGAAAAATTCATGGTGTTATTGCAAAGATGGAGAATATTGATATCTAGATATCCCTAAACCATACCTGAAAAAGAGAAAATGGAAATCTTCATAGACAATATTAATGATGAGATGAGCTATCAATTTAAACTACAATTTCTACCTAGTTTTAAAAAGTTGATCAAAAATGACATCCAGATAGAAGAAGCCTCAATCAGGAAAGGAAATTTGAAGTTATCTAAAGGAGGTGATATCCCATCAAACAACACCTACAACAATAATTACTATAACAACTCCAATAAATCCAAATTCTGGACAAGGAAGAAGAATTTTTTTAATGATAGTGTAGTAGACAATATTAAAGCAAAATAACCTGTGTTAAACTTATCTGGCGTTACTCCACCAACCAACACTCAAAGCAATATCAATCAAAGAACCAACACTCAAGGGAATGCCAATCAAAGAACCAACAATCCAAGTATGGAAAATCAAAGAAACATCAACCAAGGGAATAACAATCCAAGAAATAATGTTAACCCAAAACCAACACCATATTGATGAAAGTTTGCACCTTAAGGACAAACCCAGGAATCAACATTTCGAGAACTGTTGACAAATAAACTCATTACATTGCCAAACATGAGGCATTTTGAACCTCAAGTCAAACCGTCATGGTGGAATGATACACACTATTTTGAATATCATAGAAACAAAGGGCATCGCATAAATGATTGCCTAAGGTTGAAGAATTTGGTTCAAGATTTGATAGATAACGGTGACATAACGATTGACGATCACAAAACCAACGATGATCATGAGGCCTTCAAGAATCCACTTCAAAATTATGAAAAAGGTGCATCATCATCCTCAAACAACAAAGGATCTCATATCAATCATGTATACAACAATGTTATCAATTTCATCGACATCCAATTATCAAATTAACATCATTACGATAAAAAAAAAAAAAACAAGAACATGCCCTGACCAATGTGACTGCATGGGCCCAATCTACATATGTCTTAAAAGGGAGTGCCTCTAAAACAACAACATCTTCAAACACTCAATACAACTTGGTAGACCAATTGAATAAGACACCCGCCCACATATCCATATTATAACTTCTCAATATCTCACCCACACTCAAGGATATTCTAGAAAAGGCACGTGTTGATACTACAGTTCCAAATAACCTAGATATTGACCGATTCCAATCCATTGTGGGACATTTAATTGTGCCTCATAATCTATAATTCACAAAACATGATGATGTCTCTTTAAATCATTCGTATAATACTCCACTCTATATCAAAGTCCTAGTCTATAAACATCAAGTGAAAAGAGTACTAATAGATAGAGGAGCTGGTCTAAATATTTGTACTCTAAAATTTATCCATGCATTGGGTTTCTCAGAAACAACCATTGATCCTAAGAAAAAGATAACAATCAAGACATATGATGATGAGGAAAGATCCTCAAAAGGTCTCGTGACATTACCCATTAAAGGAGGGCTAGTTCAGAGAGATACTATATGTCAAGTCTTGGATATAGACTTGTCTTATAAAGTACTTTTGGGTCGACCTTGGATCCATGAAATGAAGGAGGTGCCATCCACATAACATCAATGCCTGAAATTCCCATATGATGGACGAGAAATCTCTATCACAATAGACACTAATCCTTTCCAATATTGCAATAATCTCAAGAAGTTTAAAATGTTCTTGTACCCCATAATAGGGAAGCTCTCGCTTCCACACCATCAAAAAACAAAGATCAACTCAAAACTCTATCCATATATTTTGAGAAAAGTATGAAGTTGAAAGATAAAGGCATGTGAGAATACTCTTTTGAATCCCTATGTCTATCAAAGTTTCCAATTTCACCAAGGTCTCATGGACAACCATCAACTTCAAGTCAACAATCGTCGCAACCTATCAAAAATTTTGATGGTATGCTCATTCAAGAATGAACACTAGAAGATGAAATAGAAGACAAATATGTTTTGAACTAGTTATTCAAAGATAAAGAAGAAACCAGAGCAACAGTCGTTAACATCACAATTCCCACAGAAGAGTATAGAAATGGATTTAGAATCATGCAACATATGGGATACCAAGGAAAGGGTCCTATTGGAAAGCATCAAGAAGGCATCACAGAACCAATTCAACCTCATTCACAACTTGCCAAAGATAAATCTAAACTTGGGTATGACCAACTTATTCAACTTGTACAAAAATGAGATCCTCATCAAAACCCCTGATGGAGAAGAAATGTAACACATAAAGAGGAATCATGGCAAGAAGTGATACATCAAGCAGTTGAAAAGACAAACAAAGAACAAAAATCTGAAAAATATGAGAAACAATAAGAGGAACTCGCTATTCAAAGAGAAGAGGCTTCCTACATCACATGCAAGTAATAATAGAACCTGATCAAGCCAGTATAGAATCAATAACAGAAGAAACGGTTAGAGAACAAAGAGAAGATGAATATGAACAACAACAACAAGAGCTTTCCATTTAAAGGAAGGAGTCTGTTTATGAACAAATCCAAATATTACAAGAGAGTACAGAACCTGAATCAAACCAAGTGACAAAACTTGTATCAATTATCAGTGAACTCTTCTCACCATATAATATTCCTATCAGATACAGTGGTGTAGCCTTAGAAAGTAGATTTGAGACAGAATCAAATGAATATGAATGGGATACTTGCTCTGATGTCACTAAGGATATTGAGGTAGATATAATCCACACATATACACCCATACCCTATGATGGACAAGGTTCAGGAGCTAGACCAGTTGAAATTGGATCACACCATATCAATGATTCTCATGAAGACGATCAGGTTCCGAGTGAAATAGATTCTGAAGAGGGTATCATCCTAGACCTTGGCCTCACTAATACCAATTTTGAGAACATATCCATCATGACCCTCACTATTGTAGACCTTAACCCACCAGATGATCCCTTACCCCTCATACATCCTAAACTAATAGATTGGGAACAACCTAAACAACTTAACATATATATCTTCATAGATGATGACACCATTATCCAATACCTTTGTTCTATTAACTCGAAAATATGTTCCACTAGTGAATCTCTTAATGAAGTTCTCAATCAGGAGAATCCCAAGTCTCTTAGTCACAAAAATAAAATAAAAAATTGATCTAATGGTGAAAACCATTTAATGGCAGTATTAGATCATAGAAAAGTAAAAACAAATGGAGTATCTAATGATGAAAACCTCTTTGAGGTGCCTGAGGATGAGAGAATTGACACTCTTCCTGAATATTATCAGGAGAGATCACCAATTTTTATTGAACCAACTCAATCAATCAATATCAACACTAAAGCAACAACAAGAACCATACACCTGGTAGAATCACTAACAGAACAAGAAAGACCTGACTTCATCAAATTATTCAAGGAAAAGAAAATCAATTTTGCTTGGTCTTATGCAGATATGTCAGGGGTAGATTCAAAAATAATGATGCACCACTTATCTATAGCTCCCGGAGCTAAGCCTGTCAAACAGAAACTAAGGAAAATGAACCCACATATTGCCATATTGGTTAAAACGGAACTAAATAAGTTACTTGATGTATGATTCATCTGACCCATCAATTATGCGAAATGGATCTCTAACATTGTGCCAATATCTAAACGAGATAAGAGCATCAGGATCTATACAGACTTCGGGGATCTTAACAAGGCTTGTCTGAAGGATGACTCTCCTTTACCCAGCATTGACACGATTGTAGATCTAACAACAGAACATGGTATACTATCACTCATGGATGGTTTCTCAGGCTACAATCAAATCAAAATAGCACTAGATGACCAAGATAAAACAATATTTACCTATCCATGGGGTACTTACTACTGGAATGCCATGCCTTTTGGCTTGAAAAATGCAGGAGTGACCTATCAAAGAGTAATGACTACAATATTTCATGACATGATTCACATGTTCATGGATGACTATGTAGATAACTTATTGGCTAAATCATTCACAAGGAAAGGACATTTGGATATTCTAGATAAAATCTTTCAAAGGTTGGAGCAATTCAATGTATGATTAATCCTAAAAAGTGTGTCTTTAACGTAACATCCGACAAACTCTTGGGATACATAGTCTCAAAAAAAGGAATCAAGGCAGACCCCACAAAGGTACAAGCAATCATGGAGATGCCACCTCCTAGAAATATCAACCAATTAAGATATCTACAAGGATGACTACAATCCACAAGCAGATTCATTTCTCAACTAGCTAACAAGTGTCTTCCATTCACTCATCTACTCCACAAGAATGTCCCTTCCAGATGGGAAGATCGATGTGCAGAATCATTCTACCAACTCAAGAAAACCTCTTATTCTTTACATATAATATACAAAGGTATCACTAGGAGCATTGTTAGAACAACAAGATCCAACAGGCAAAGAAAGGGCAATATATTACATCAGCAGGACATTGAATGGATATGAGCTCAACTACACATTCATTTAAAAAATTTGTTTGGCAGTGGTGTTTGCTTCTCAAAAGTTTTGCCACTACATGCTAGCTCACACAATCAAGTTGGTAGCAAAGATAAATCTATTAAAATGTCTACTCAGGAGAGTCACTCTCACAAAGAGGTTAGCTAAATGGGTCATGATTCTAAGTAAATTTGACATTCACTAGACATATAGAAAGGCTATCAAAGGACAAGCTACCGCAGCTCAGCTAGCGGAGGCAACATTACAAGACAATCATCCATTCCATGTGAAATTTCCAAATAAAGATATTCTCATAGTATCAACAAAACCATGGATCTTGTACTTTGATGGATCATACACATAACATGTATTGGGTGTCAGCATCCTATTTATCACTCTAAAAGGACACACTATCCCAAAATCTTACAGATTAATGTTTCCTTGCACAAATAACATTATTGAGTACGAAGCTCTAGTCATAGGTATCAAGATGGTCCTAGAGTGGAAGATCACAAAGTTGAAAGTCTTTGGAGACTCACAATTGGTCATTAATCAGGTTAATGATGACTATCAAATGAAGGACGACAAGCTGATGCCCTACAAATGCATGGTGGATGACTTCAAGAAATATTTTGTGGACATCAAATTTGAGTAGATTCCAAGGGTGAACAACAAAGTTGTGGATGCCTTGGCAACCATTACCTCACTCTTGCAAATACTGAACCAATAGAATCATTATGATTTTTTGGTGGAACAAGTGTTTTCCCCTGCCTATGACAATTTTGAATCCCAATTCATATGCCACATAGTTGATTATGAATCACCCCTCTATGGAAAGATCTACACCTACCTAAAAGACAATATCCTTCCATTAGACCTATCCTAAAACTAGAAACACAACTTTATTCTTCAAGAAGCTCGTTATACCCTAACCGCTGACACACTTTACCACCAAGGTCTTGATGGTACTCTTCTTCAGTTTCTTGATCGTAACAAATTTGAAACTATCTTGCATGAACTTCATGAAGGTATTTGTGGCACACATTCAAGTGGTCCCACCCTCACCAAGGAACTTCTAAGGATGGGCTATTATTGGTTGACCATAGAAAAAGAATCATATCAATTTGCCAGAAAATGTCAAAAATCCCAAAATCATGGCAATCTTATACATGCACCAACATAGGAGTTGCAATCATTCACCACATCATGGCCATTTTGTCAATGGGGACTCGACCTAGTGGGCAAGATTCATCCTTCCTCATCAAATGGACATAAGTTTATCATCATGGCCATTGAATATTTTACAAAGTGGATAGAGGCCCTCCCATTGAATACTATTACCGATAAGAAAATATCCTGAATTATCTCATTTGTCGATATGGCATTCCTAGCTCCATTATCACAGATAATGGAAGACCTTTCAAGAATCAAGATGTGCAAGAACTATGTGAATGATTCTATATCCAACATCATTTATCCACACCATATTATCCACAAGGGAATGGTCAAGCAAAGGCCTCAAAAAAAACCATCTTGAAAATCCTCAAGAAAACAGTGAATGAGGTTGGACGTGATTGACATATTCAACTCAACTCAACATTATGGGCCTACAAAACTAGCATCCGCACACCTATAGGAGCTACACCATACTCACTTGTTTATGGATCAGAGGATATTTTACCTATTAAGGTTGAGATTCCATCACTCAGAGTATCACTGAAAGGAGTCATTCCAGATGAGGAATATTGGGTAAATAGACTACAAGAATTGGAGTTTCTAGATGAGCGTCGACAACATGCTTTTGATCACTTCAAAACATATCAGTAACACATGTGCCAAAGCTATAATCACAAGGTAAAACCAAGAGCATTTCAAATCGGTGACTTGGTACTAAAGGAAAATCCCCGCAATCAACGAGATCGGGAAAAGAAGGGCAAGTTTGAACCGAATTGGCTAGGTCCTTTTGTCATCATATCTACTTATGGATCAGGGGCATGTACCAGTTATCTACATCAGAAGGGGACTTGTTTGATGAACCTATCAATAGTGTGCATCTGAAAAATTTATATAGGTCTAAGTTATCCAATGCATGGATAAGAAAAAAATACAAAAATAAATCAAAAAATCAAGAAAAATACAAAAACAAATAAAAAAGTGCAATAAAAACAAGTAGTGCAAATGTGGCAATAGGCATTATTTGCGATCGATCATCTCTTCCATCTATATGTACCCATATCATATCTTTTGGCATCCATTCACACTAAGCCTATGGCCATCACAAAGATTTTGTAAACACATAACAAAATCTTGGGCACACTTAGCATAGTCATTGTCCTTGATTATCTGAATAGTTATCTGCATAAATCTCTCACCATGGCTTGGTGATCAATGTATATATCCACATAGAAATAAGTATCCATAGTTGGGGGAAAAATCATGATCTCAGTGGGGGCATTCTGCTTTAGTATTTATCAAACAAACATGTTACATCACAAACAAGGATCAAAGCATACCACAGAGACAAATGTCAAAACTAACCGTCAAACTTAAAATCAGAATCACTGTTAGAATCAAAACAAAGCAATACCTAATCAATGATCTATTCTAAATCATGATTTGTTTACAATTAGCATGAAGTTTTGACTGTTTGTATATTGATTTTTGAATTATTAGATCTCTTGAGAAACTCAAGGATGCAATTAACTAGAGAAGAAACAAAGGAGTTTGATATTTATTTGGTTTTCTATCTAAGAGGCGATCATTCATATGATGAAAATTTGTCTCAAGACATGATTGGAAATATATCATTGAGAATATTTCCCACTTGCATCATAAACATTCTTCTAGAATCTCCCTAATCCCACTTAACTATCCTTAATTCTTCCAATCATATCATATCCCTAAATTTGGGGAAGTCGCTTCTCAAATTTGGAAGAAAGTATTTTAAATGCATTAAAGACTTTATCTCTTCAACAAGTTAACTTGTTGAGTTCCCCAAATTTGTAAGGCTCTTACAAGTTAACCTTCAAAGTCTTCCAAACCATTAATAGGTTAACTCAACCATACCCCTTGGTTAGATAATTTATCTCTAACTTAACCCTTATCTAAGTCAGGGGTCTCATCAAGCACTCATTGCTTTGACCGTAGTTATCCCTTTAACCCTTGCACAAGATTTTCCCTCATCGGTAAAAGATTTATCCACTCATTAATAGTAATTAACCCTAATCTAACCCTAACCTAACCCTAACCACATCCTCCTAGGGTTACCCTCATGTCTTCTTAGGCATTTAATGTCTATTACATCTCCTCTCAAGCTACCTCTTGTTGACAATTGTCACCATTGCATTGGTGAAAATTATAAACATGGATCAAGTAACTTTTAAAACTAGCCCTTGTTAAGATTATTCAATCTTAACCATCCATTTCTCTATTTCCTCTATAAATAGAGCTTCCTTTCTTCATAATCCATCATCCAAGTTTTATGTGTCTACATTATATTCTAATTATATCAAGCATTTTAGCCTCTCTTCGTTAGACTAATTTTTTAGCATTTAAAAACATTTCATATCATAGTATCTATGTTAGTATAGTTTGTTAATATCTTTATCATATCATTAACTTCATCGTATCTTAGTATCATAGCTTGAACATATCATATAGATCTTATATTCCATTCATGCACATAGATCACAATATCTTTCATTCTTGGAGTTGTCATTCTTAAGTCATTTTCTCAATGATCTGAGAGAAAAACATTGGCTTTAGGGATCCTATGAGATAGAGAAAAATGAGAGACATCTTGGGAAGTTAACTTGTTTAAACTAGTTTAAGTTAGTTAATCTTTGTACTCAAAAGTTTCATTGGCATGTTGGTCTTTTTTGTCTCAATGTTAGTATTTTGATCACCACAAATTCGAGCATACAGTTTTGGCACCCACAGCGGGGTTCGTCCCCATTTTTAACATTGTTTTTCATGCAGGTGGAAGACAACAATCACACAGAATGTCATAATAGCACATTTGTAAGATAATTCGGCACATACACAACTTACTTTAGCGCATATACTGCAATGTTTAGCACATAGAAAGCATAGAATAGTGCATAAACATCTCACTGTGTAGGGGAAAAGTGAGACTAAGTAAACAAACCATGATCCCACTCTCATGTACACACTCGTGGAATACAAAAGAGCCTATGAAGGTAATGCACTTCGACTACTTCTTGTGAGGAAGAGAAATCCAAGGATTGCCTCTTAGGGTTTATATTCCCTTGTTGTAAATGAGAGATAGGAGAAATGCAAAGTGCAAATTTGAATGATTTAACCTATAATGAAAGTATACACAAGCAACCCTAATCTAGAAATGCACAACTAAGAATAACTAATATAATACTGAAAAGTACAGATTAGGAGAAAAAATCAGAGGTGCGCCTATGCCAGAAATCAGAGCCAAAATGTCTAGGATAGGAGTGCTATGCCCCTATCCTAATTCTACAGACGGGAAGTTATAACTGATAGAATGGGATCTGAAGACTTCAAACTATTGTTCTGCCAAAATCTGGGAGGACCAGGGTGCCCCACCCCTATCCTAGTGGTTTCTGCTAAAATTTGGTCCTTGGAACTGTGTTTGTGTGTTCTATCAGTCCTAAAAGTTGCAACGATGCTCAGATCCCAAATCTGCACCTATAGCTGAAAATAGGGTTTTGGATGGCTATATAGGGTTTTGCCTTAGTCAAACCCCTATTTTGGTGATTTCCACCTCAACAAGTAGCCGATTTGTATAGTAAAATAGTGTGTGCAAGAATCTTGTGTGTGTGCAAGACCCTAGGATGAATGCAAACTATCTAGAAAAACCCTAAATGCTTGTAATTGACAAAGAAAATACTCTAAGTCAATGATGCAAAGTGATCTAAAGAATAAATGTAAATAAAATTGATGTAATGAATCTCATACAAAGACATGGAAATAATATGAAACCATACCCAACCCCAAGGGAGAGGTACAAGACAATCTTCAGTCGGTGATCTCCTATTGATTTCCTACATCTTCAAAAGTCTCAAATTGATGAAATAATGCTTGATGAATGCTTGGTAGATGTTATTGAATTTTGTTGAAGACTTCAAAATATCTTCTCTTTTGCTACATAGAAGGCTCCTTGTGTTCGCTCCAAAAAAAAATTCCTAGATTAGATTCCTTAGCCTTTCAAATGAAGAAAGAGAGCTCTTTTGTATGAAACCCTAGATCTTAATTTCATCTTTAGGCCGAGCTATGATTTGAATTTTCTACCAATTTATTGGGGTTAAGTATTAAATATCATAGAATTATGCTCCTGAAATTTTGGGAAAAATGTTGGGGACCAGGTGCAACTTGCACCCGGTCTGATCAACTTTTTATCAAATTTTCAAGGTCATTAGATATGATGATATTCGAGTGAATCCCAAAGTTACAAGTGATTCCAAGATGTTTTGATATGTGAAATCGGGCCTTAAAGGTCGAAATAGAACATAATTAGGGTTTATGATTTAATGATTTATTGAATGAATAAAATGAAAAGGGGCATGCTTAGGGTAAAGGGCCCAACTTTATAATGTCTGAAGTGATGAAATATGAGTTTAGACTTAATTAAATTAATTAATTAAATGCTTAAAGGAGATTAGAAATGCAGGATACAAAACACACTAAGGTGGGTGCTAAACCAAATGAGGAATTGTACCACCCTAGCAAGGGTGTACAATTTACGACGCTACATTTAGCCCCGACTTTAGTGGTCATATGATACTATGTGCATATGCAAGCTAAAGTACAAAAAAGTAAACATTATTTGAAAAATGATATATCCATAAGTTGTCAGACAAAGCCCCCAACAGTATCTGCAGTACATAGTTAGGAACCGCACCCTACAAAACCACATGTTAGATCACAAAATCACCTAATGCTTACTATGGAATGTGATAAAATTAGCGGGTAGCTATATGCCATGTTTTAGCTTTCTTATTAGTGAGGTGAAACAGGGTATCATGTTTACCACAATGAATTGTAATAAAGACCTTAGTGAAACATGTTCACAACAAGGCTCAATAGAACATTAAAGAACTTTATGGAACAAGTTTGGAGCAAGAGAACAAATTCACGATCTCGATGCCACTGACGATGCAAAAATCAGAACTCTCTAGCTCAAGTTATGACAGATTAAGTGAAAAGAGAAAAATTAGGGTTTTAACTTAAAATTATAAAAATTAAAAAGTGCATACCTCATAAATATGAAAGCGACACTTCCATTTGTCACTTTTTGACTTTGTGCATTATTCATTGTAGAGGAACCCACACATCAACCATCATGCCTCAACCTCAACTTGAGTGACCCACACAGATGGAGATCCTGCGTTAGGCCGTACTGAGTGGCAGACCGCTCGATAAGGTGAGTTGACCTTCCATTGACTCGTTGTTGACTTTTTTTGTTTACTTTGGGTTTTGTGTTGATGATGTCAGCATTGAGATTATGTGAATGCCCCCCTATCTGGGCACTATGGTCTCCTAGGGTGCCCTGGTCCTCCCTAGGTATCCTGGTCCCACAAGGGCACCTTGGTCCTCCTTAGGCACCCTAGTCCTCCCAAGGCACCCTGGTCCTAAAGGGGCGACCTAGTCCTGCCAGGGCACTTTGGTCCCTACTCGGGCTGATTGAGGGTTGCATGGGATCAGGCATGTGATGTTTAGAATAGGAAGAATGATGTTTTTGATTAGATGATGATGATCGATAAGTGATTGCTAATGATTGGATTATTTCATTTTGTAGATTCTTCCCTACATACAAGAGCGCACTGACGACCATACCTTTCAGAGCCTCTGTAGTCATATTTCAAGGCTTACACTAGAGGACAGAGAGATACTACATGCAGTAGGTCTATGGCATGTGATGACCATGACTACCATCAAGTTTCACCCTACAATGTTGATGGTCTTGATGGAGAGATGGGATGTAGATACCTCCACCTTTCTCCTACCTATGGGAGAGATGACGATCACTCTAGAGGATGTGTACTGCATACTCCATCTTCCTATCATAGGAGAGATAATGAGGTATTGAGCTAATTGCACTACTACCAACTACAGGAGGGAGCAGATATACTGTATTGGGAGAGATGCTCAGTGAGATGAAAGGCCGTATTATGATCAGTTGGCCTTTACATCCCATCGGTGAGGTTCCACTAGTGAGATGGTTGATGATTGCTATCATTGCATTATCTGTGTGCCCCAATGGGTGTGTCACACATATGCATGAAGGTCTCACTTATATGGTGAGATCTATGGAGAGATATAGGAGGGTATTCTCTTGGGGGCAGAGCATGTTAGCTCACCTCTATCATGACCTAGGAGAGTACGTATTTGGATAGGGATGCATCCCGATGACCTGCACACTACTACAAATTTTGATACTTCAGCACATCACGTGCACTAGACCTGATGGGGTTCCCATTGATTTGGTTCCAAAGCAGCCTAGGGTGTTTGTATATCCTATTACATGTGAGTGGCAGTTTGGAGACTTGTTGCATTGGAGGGTGACCTTTGATAGATTGACAATGAAGGTTATCAGATGGAGAACCTACCTCAAGATGTACATGTGGGTAGGTATACATAGGCATTTGTTTTGCATGCAGAGGAACCATCTTCTTGAGGGATGGTATAGCCACATTGTAGTCTCATTCTACTTTGACCAAGTCCGACGATAGTTTGGGTTTGAGTAGTGTGTCCCTATAGATGTGCCTATCTACATCTAGTACTCACATGTGACACCTAGGCTAGGAACCATTCTGAGACCTACCAGTGATGAGATTGATATCATAGATTTAGATGGGTCAGATTGGGATATCGTGACTAACTATAGAGATGATGTCGGCACACACCAACATTACATCACATGGTGGGGTAGGACATACCCTAGAGCTATCTTTCTGGTAGACTTCCCTAGAGGGAACCCTGGACCATGGAGACACGTGGGTGATGAGGAGGGCCCTGATACATCTGAGGACCTTGGTGAGGAGGACACAAATGATCAGGATGATGATGCAGGAGGCTGGTGGTGATGAAGATGATCCCAATGCAGGAGAGAGAGATAAGGATGGTGATGATGAGGGGGATGGAGAGGAGGAGGAGGATGAGGAGGGTGAGGAGGGTGAGGAGGGTGAGGAGGATGAGTCAGATGCAGTTCCACATCATTTTGGGGCAACACCAAGATCTAAGAATTCCATCCCAAGGGGGGAAGGATCCTATAAGGGGTCCCGATTCCGGCCCCACCATACCATGCCCACCTTACAGAGGCATTATGAACATGAAGAGCCTAGCGGGTCCCAATCACAAAAGGTCTCTTTCCATGACCCTTATTGGCAAGAGGGGGATCCAGGTAAGGTGTTTTATGATTGTTCAATTTATGCATCTTAATTATTTAGATTTGATTATATAAAATTTTACTGATAAAAAACCTCTTTCTATCACTGTGGTTGGTGTTCAAGAGTGGTGCTCCCTTATCCAAAATGCAGTGATAGACATCATCACAACCACACATATTCCTAGCTCCTTGCAGATAGTGCATAGACCTTAGAGGAGTGCTGGGAGACATGAGGACCTGTTCACTCCCTTTTGAATGGACTTAGAGGTCTGGCGAGAGAGGGAGAGTACTTTGTTAGAGATACTGTAGCGGATAGAGCACAATCTAGCAGTAGCTCAGGCAAAGGCAACCACATATCATGGGATCATGATGGATAGGGAGTGTAGGAGCTCCTCGCAGAGTCACTCACATTCCAAATCAAGATACACACCCATGGGTCCACCCACACGGCTAGATTAGGAGGAGACATCTAGTCACCACCCTTTAGCTACTAGTCCTAGGGATAGGAGACAACTTTGCAGTATGTGACATTTTTTTTTATGTATAGTGATGTACATGTTATGACATTCATCGATATATATATATATATATATATATATATATATATATATAAACAATGTATGCATTGCTTTGATTAAAAGTAACATATTTGGCAATGATCGTGTATGTCTAATATAATTTCCATGTGATTGATTTCTAAATGCTTCATTATTAAATTGATACATGTGTTATTTAATTAAATGCTACCTTGGTGATGTAGAAGAACAATGTGTTAAGCTTAAGAATTATATGACTAATGTGATTTATTTAGATCTAATTAAACACAACATGATATAATCCTACTTAACACATAAGAAATTGTATAACATGCTAGCACATATAAAATGTAAATCTATTACAATTTATATAAATGAATCCAAGACAAACCATAAAGTGAAGAAACATTCTTGTCAAGAATGAAGTAATGTAGGCTAAACAATGCAATATCATTTAATACTACATAGTTTAATAAAGATATGCTAACATATTATCCAATTTGAAGAAAGAAAAGGCACAAGGAGAGAGAGAGAGAGAGAGAGAGAGAGAGAGAGAGAGAGAGAGAGAGAGAGAGAGAGAGAGAGAGAGAGAGAGAGAGAGAGAGAGAGAGAGAGAGAGAGATGGTCCAAGCCAATTAGGGCTGAATTTTCCTTTTTCCTCGAGTAAGGCATTCACGTTGCATTGATTCTCATAAAGTACTAAACCACTTACTGAGAAGGAATGTTGAATGATTTTACCATTGTAACTTCATTGTAGAGTTTTATGATATGCTTGAATATGCTCAAGAGCATTTATACACCGTTCGTCAAGCATCTCAATTTGTTGGATTCTTTGTTCTCTATAGGAATCATCATCCTTTAATACCCTTAAGAGAAACTCTTAAAGATGGAATTTCTAACTCCAAAGGCATAATAGCATCAGAACCATAAACAAGGTTATAAGGAGTAGAACCTGTAGAAATACGTACGCTCATTCGGTAAGCCCAAAGAGCGTAGATTAACTGAGTGTGCCAATTCTTACCATGCTTGTTCATAGTATTGCAAAGAATTTGTTTGATTATTCTAGTTGAACACTCAACTTGACTATTTGATTGAGGATAGTAGGGTGTAGAAAATCAATGTTGAATATGATATTTCTCGAGAAACTTCTTCACGTCTTTGTGTTTTGAATGATATTCCATTATCTGAAACCAAAGCGGAAGGTATTCCAAATCGGGAAATGATGTTATCTAAGATTAATTGACATATTACTTCAGCAATAGTAGATCGAAGAGGAACTGCTTCTACCCACTTCGTAAAGTAATCAGTAGCAGTTATGATGAAAGTATGTCCTTGAGATGATGGAGGAGATATTTTACCAATGAGATCCAAACCCCATGTAGAAAAGGGCCAAGATGCCACTTGAGATTGGAGTTCTTGGGTAGGAGCATGGATCAAATTGCTATGTTGCTAACACTGATGACATTTTTTAACAAATGCAAAGGAGTCCTTTTCCATGGTCTACCAATAATATCTCATTCAGAGCAATCTTTGAACTAAGGATCTGCCCCCAAAATGCCCCCTGCAAGCACCTGAATGTGCTTCCTCAAGAGAAATAGGGATTTCAGCTTTGTTAAGACATTAAAGGAGTAGACCATTATAACCCCTCCTATAAAGAACATTAGAAATAATAATGTATCTAGCAGCCAACTTGCGAATACTAGCCATAGTATTCTTGTTCATAGAGTCGGGAAAGGTACCATCACTCAAATATCACAAGATATGTGAATACCACTCATCAAAATCTATAACACAATAATATGCCACATCACCAGGATTATCCGCAATAGTCGAGGTAGTGAGGTTGTGAATAGTGAATTTGAGATCTACCAAGAGGTCCTCTAAAGACACCAGAGAGGATACACATGCCATTGCATCAACTTGTCGATTATCTTTTCGAGGAACAGGCTCCATAGTATAAGAATCAAAATTTTACAACAAGGATATAGCTAAATCTTTATATATTGATAGTTTGTCTTGCTTATCTTGATAAATTATTGTCACTTATCTTATGATTAATTGAGAATCTCCATAGATATGTAGATGTTTTATATTTAATGCTAGAGTTGTTTTAATTCCAGCTATAAGAGTCTCATATTCAACAATGTTATTGGTACACAAGAAATTGAGATGATATGATAAAGGGATAGGTTTATTTTTACTAGAAAATTATGACAAGCCCTAACCCCCATCCTGTACGACACCTAGAGCCATCAAAATATAACTCCCAAATCTCATCAACCTCAGTAGAGAGAACGCATTCATCGGGAAAAGACTCTTGATTAGGTTAGTGGTCGGTTAATGCTTGACCTTTTATTTCCTTCTGCGAAACAAACTTAAGGCCAAACTCAATTAACATCATAACCCAATTGGCTAAGTGTTCTGAAAGATCAATTTGTTGGCATTTTATCATTTGGTCAACCGATAATGTAATGTATTGCTTGATAGCATGGTGCAACCGGTACTTGTCTGTAAATGAAAAGAGGGTAGATTGATGTGTGATGACCATTCTGCATGTTGTCATTGATGGCAACCATGTTTTCTTGTCATCCATATCATACAATACAACCGGTAAGAGTTAACTAGTAAACAAAGGCAATTTTATCAGAACCGGTAAATAGGATCTCAACTAGCAAATGACAGACAAAGTTTCAAACCGATAACTGGTACGAGAAATCCATGAAGGATGAATGGATGTGGTTTTGCAGGAACATCAAAGACTACCAGATGAAGTTGTATTCATGACCGCACAAGAAGATTTGATCGGGTGTACGAATTTTGTTTGAAAGAACAATTATGATGGCAGAGACCTAACCGATAGTGATGTAAATCACTGAGATCGGTAAAATGGCATAGATTCGGATTAGTTATGTCAGTGGCCGACATAACTAAAGCGTACAATGCAAGATTGTCTAGATGCATTGAAACTAGGGAATTGTTCCAAGCTTCTAGCCGACCTAATGACATTTTTAATTGTGTGATGAGGTATGAAAGATATATATATGAGCTTGATAGTGAGATACAAAAAAAGGCAAATCTTGTATTTCTGATAGTGTGAAGATCAAAGGAGTTGAGAGATGAAGTCTTTGTGATATTGTAATATTTTGAAGCGGATCTTATCAGACATAGAAGGTGTTATACTAAGATCATGTGTACTTGTTGTCTCTCTAACAGTTGCTACAAGAAAATCCTCTTACAAGGTCACACCTAACAGAGTGCAGTTAGATCCTAATAGTTTTGATCATTAAATCCTCTAACCAGGTGACACATTAACATGTGTTTGCAAATCCCAGTAACTTGGGTAGCTCCTGACAGGGTTGGTCCTCGCAGACCTTATTGTATAGCTCTTAACCGGGCTTAGACACTTCTAACTCCCACCGTGGTTTTTCCCATTTGGGTTTTCCATGTATAATCTCCTATGTCATGTGGTTTATGCTTCATGTGGTGATTGCATACTTGGTGTTATTTCTTTTATGTGTATTAAGTTTTAAGTTTGTAAAGTTATTAATCAAATTTACATTATTTTTACTTGCACTGATTCACCCCCCCCCTCTCAATGCCTTATAAATTCATCAATTGGTATCAAAGCCTAACTTCCTCAAGGCTTAACCACTTGGAAGGGATTTTTAATCCTAAGGCAAACATGAGGGAAGTAATGAGTTATAGAGAAATGTCTAGGGAACTTGCTGAAACCAAGGAAGATCTTGAAACCCTAAGAGGAGTACAAGGCATCACTGGCTAAAAGGAAAGAACTAACTGAGTAGTTGTTGGAGATTTTTTAGAGTAGTTCTTCTGATGGAGCTAACATTGATGCACTGGTTGAAGAAGTGGAGAAGTTAAATAGTGAGAAGGTTGATCTTAGAAGAGAGATGGAAGCACTTACAATCTGGATGAGTGAGGAACTTGAAACTAGAAGGAAAGTTGAAGACCAGATCAGAGATAAAGAGCATGAAATCTTCAAGATAAAACAAGAAAATGCTACCTTATATGAGAATTGGCATGAAGAGAAAGAAGAAAAAGAAGGCATACAAGAAGATCTAGATATGGTTGTGTCACTTAGAGAGACTCTCATCAAAAGGAATGAAGATCTTACAAAGGAACTTGTTGAGGCTAATGAGAAGCTTGATAAATTCAATAAAAGTTCCCAAATGCTTGATGAGCAGATATAGTCTCAAAGGATGAACAAAGACACAATCGGGTTAGGCTACTCTACATTTAAAAAAGGTGAACCTTCTAGTACCAAGAACATTCATCTTATCTAGTGGAGGATTTGATATGAATGTACTCATGAGAGGAAACATTCATCTTATCTTTCTCATCACCAAGAAATGGCATAGTAACAAGATTGATTAGTTTTTGGCAAAATGAAGGTTTAGAAGGCTTAGGGTTCAAAAACTCATCTAGAGCGTCATCTAATTCATCCCCACTAAACTCATAATCAACATAATTGCATATATTATCAAAAACATTAACATATTGCAGATAAAGATCTGACATATTGAAATGGAAATTGAATGAAATTTAAACACACAATGGAAGCAAATAAAAGAAAACTCTTTTTTTTTTGAAATTTTATGTTTATAAAGAAATTGAAAGATACTAAAGCTATATCTTACAATTATATGCAATGAAAATGAGATTGAATTCATGTCAGGTTCACCAAAGATGTGTAGGGTGAAAAGTGAGACTAAGTAAACAAACCCTAATCCCACTCTCGTGTACACACTCGTGGAATGTGAAAGAGCCTAGGGAGGTAATGCACTTCAGCTATTCCTTGTGAGGAAGAGAGATCCAAGGATTACCTCTTAGGGTTTCTATTCCCCTAGTGTAAATGAGAGATAGCAGAAATGCAAAGTGCAAATTTGAATGATTTAACCTAGAATGCAAGTATACACAAGAAACCCTAATCTGGAAATGCAGAGCTAAGAATAATTGATATACTAATAAAAAGTACAGATTAGGAGACAAATTCAGAGTTGCACCTGTGCTAAAAATTAGAGCCAAAATGTTTGGGACACGAGTGAAATGCCCCTATCCTGATTCTATAGACTAGAAGTTGTAACTGACAAATTGGGATCTAAAAACTGTAAACTGTTGTTCTGCCAAAATTCACCAAAATTGGGGAGGACCAGGGTCCCACGCCCTTTTCCTAGGCAGGATTAGGGCACCAAGCCCTTGTCCCAGTGGTTTCTGCTAAAATTTGGTCCTTGGAACTGTGTATGTGCGTTCTACCGGTCCTAAAAGTTGCAGTGACGCTTGGATCCCGAATCTACACCTATAGTTGAAAATAGGTTTTTGGGTGGCTATATAGGGTTTTGCCTTAGTCAAAACCCCATTTCAATGATTTCCACCTCAACAAATAGCTGATTTGTATAGTAATATAGTGTGTGCAATAATCTTGTGTGTGTGCAAGGCCCGATGATGAATGCAAAAAATCTAGAGCAATCCTAAAGAGTAAGCCCTAAATGCTTGTAATTGACAAAGTAAATGCTCTAAATCAATGATGCAAAGTGATCTAAAGAATGAATGTAAATCAAATTGATGTAATGAAGCTCATACAAAGACATGGAAACAACATGAAACAATACCCAACCCCAAGGGAGAGGTACAAGCCAATCTTTCATCGATGATCTCCTATTGCTCTCCTACATCTTCAAAAGCCCCCAATTGCTGAAAGAATGCTTGATGAATGCTTGGTAGATGTTGTTGAATTTTTTTGAAGACTTCAAAAGATATTCTCTTTCACTACATAGAAGGCTCCTTGTGTTCACTCCAAATTTTTTTTCCTATTTTAGATTCCTTAGCCTTTCAAATGAAGAAAGAGAGCTCTTATGTATGAAACCCTCGATCTTAATTTCAACTTTAGGATGAACTAGGATTTGAATTTCTTGCCAATTTCTTGGTGTTAAGCATTATAATATCATAGAATTATGCTCCCAAAATTTTGGGAAAAATATCAAGGACCAAGTCCAACTTGCACCCGGTCTAACCAACTTTTTACCAAATTTTCAGAGTCGTTAGATATGATGATATTAGAGCGAATCCCAAAGTTATAGCTAATTATGAGATGTTTTGATATGTGAAATCGGGCCTTAAAGGTCAAAATAGGACATAATTAGGGTTTATGAATTAATGATTTATTGAAGGAATAAAATGAATAGGGGCACACTTAGGGTAAAGGGCCCAACTTTATAATGTGTGAAGTGATGAAATATGAATTTAGACTTAATTAAATTAATCAATTAAATGCTTAAAGGAGATTAGAAATGCAGGATGCAAAAAACACTAAGGCGGGTGCTAAACCAAATGTGGAATTGTACCACCCTAGCAAGGGTGTACAATTTATGATGCTACACTCACTTTAGTGCTTAGTTTTATCAAACATTTCAGTGCGTAGGAACATCAGTCTAGCACATCAACATCTCAGTGCAGCACATCAAAATATAAGCAGTTAAAATTTTCGGTCAATCTAGCTTAGTGCACAAAAATTGAGGCAAACTTTGGGGATAGCTAAAAAATTTGGGCTTTTGGAGCAAAATGGGCATCACATTTCTTTTGGAAATTTTCCATTTTTGACAACTTTCTATTTTTTGAGGTTATTTTTTGTAGTATCGTAAATTGTACTCGCATATAATTTTGTCCTCACCTAGACCTCACTTTGGTGCTTCAACATTTGATGCCCAATGTTTGTTTTGATTCTGTAGGATTTTGCCAAGATCAAGAGGCAATGGAAAGCACAAATAGAGAGACAATAGAATGACAAGAACAAACTATATTCTCATCAATATGCAAAATGATCAATTGGATTCTTACAAATATAATGAATATAGGCCTGCTTATATAGGCAAGGCCATATGGATGTATGAGCACACAAATATGACATGTGGCTCAATGAGAAACAAGGGTAGGTAAGAAATACTAGGGGTAGGTAGGAGAAATAATATAATATTCCACAAGAGGTGGATGACCCACCGAATGTGGAGTGTAACAGCAAAATAAGACCACAAAAGGTGGAATTTCTCCTACAAGCTCTATCCCTATGTGCACACTTCCCTAAGTGTCTCAAATCCAAACTACGAAGAGATGCATTATCCTAAGTTAACTTAAGTAAAGTGTAATAATATCCAAAATGAATATTTATTTACACCAACAGATTCTACTCACACCACCTAGAATCTTGCTTTTTCACCTTCTTCCCTGCCTTTCCTCCAAGGTAGAGTCCTATTTCTCAGGATCGAGGAATTGGGTACCCCGGTCCTCCTAATTAGGACCCATTTTGGGTCCCCACAACAGTCATCTTAGATTAGAAAGAAAATTAATCCCATGCTGGCCTACTCTGGAAATTCAATTTGTTTTCATATGGTCAAGTATAGCCTACCCCTCTCATTTGAAACCTAAATTTTTAAAGAGGTAAAATTATGATCCTAAATCAATTCAAGTAAGTAATAAGTCATTCATCAAACATTGAAGCATAAATGAAGGCAAGTTTATGCATTCAAGATGGCATCCATGATCAAACTTCTTTGAAGACATTCTACAAGAAACCATAAAATATGGCATGAGGATCAAACAAAATTTTATCAAGGTATATTTCATTTATAAGAATTTTTACTTCAGATCTGGCATTTTCCCCAAAAGGAAATAATTTTGCAGTAATTTCCATTTCAATTATTATCTCATTTTAAAGTTTAATTCCTAAACTAGGGTTTGACCTAAGGCAACCCCTATCCCTAAAATATTTCCCTCTCTTTTTGTGTGTACGAAATGGGTTCAAGAATTGTACTCGGAAATTTTGACAAAGTTGACAATGATAAACAAGTTCATCTTTCAACATAGGAAAATTCAAAGGACTAGGTCAAATCTATACTACCTAGTCCTGAAAAATCAAGCCGAACTTCTGGGAACAAGTTCTAAATAGATTATTTTTCCTAGATCTCATTTTGTGGCTTTGTGGGATATCTATAGCAATATGTTTTTGACAATTGACTTCAATTATTCATTATTTTACCCTAATTTCATAATTACCTTCCAAATTCAATTTAGAAAGAGGGTAACAAATCCTAACCAATGAATCTAATCAAAATATTATCCCTTTCCATATTTGGATTGTTGCTAGATCTATCAGGTACACCTCTTTTTCAATGTTTGGTTAATTTGGTTAATTAGTGGTTTTATTATCTTAATTGGTAAAACCCTAGTTCCAAATTACATGAATACATTTTGGTGAACCCAACTTATTTCATGCTTGTTTCTGATTTATTATCTTAGATATGATTCCTATTCAATTTAACATTATTTTTTGCACTCGTAGATCTTATTTACAATTTAGTGGTTAACTTCACAAAAATCGTAATTTATTTGTAGATTGGAGGAAATAGAAAACTAAATCATAGATTTAGCTTCTTCCAACATCCAACAATAGAGGACTTTCAAGAACACACATGCAACACTAAAATAAATTAATATGAAAATCAACAGGCATTTTAACTCTATTGCCTTCCTATCTTCAAGATCAGGAAATGCATAGTTATGCTCTCAGATTTTTAGCACTAAAAACCAAAAGTTATGGAGAATGGGAGAAAGTGATTGAAAGGTGATAAATGATGTCTCAAGTAATGTACAAGAGGGATACAAAATTTGTTTGTTGGTCTCAAAAACACAACTAGGAGTCAAAGACTCAAGAATCAAGATCCAACATCAAACAATGGAGCTCTTCCCTATGAAATGTGAAAAACCAAACAAATAAACAACTTTAACCATGCATTCAACAAACACTTGACTCCATTGCTTTCCTATTTTCCACAATCTTGAATTTGGACCTTTGGTGCTCTTATATTTTTGCACAACACATAAGAGGCTAAGGAAGAACAGAAGGATTGATTGAAAAATGATTAAAAACAAAAGATAAATATGCTGAAATCAAAATGAAATTATAATGTCTAAACTTCAAGAAGCAAGAGAGAGGGTTAATGTGAGAGGGGCAAATGGTTTTATAGGCATCCTCGTAGAAAAATAAAGTTGAGGGAGCAATGTGGGATTAAATAAGGTAGTTTGAAATGAGCAATTATCCCACATTCTTCGAGTGGATGAAATTGGTAGAGTGAAAAGGGATAAATAGGATATGGGCTTGTGAAAAGATGGACACTAAGGATCGAAGGTTCTTTTATGAAATAAATAGATAAATGAAATCCTTTGATAATTAGAATGGAAGAAAATGATTTAATGAAATGATGAAAATGATTAATAAATTAATGAATTTTAATGATTTAGACACTGATACCCAGTTCATTAATAAGATGGTTATGAGGACAACTTTTTATGTGTTTACATTTCGCTCCTCTTTGAGACAATGCAACATGTCGCATTGTTCCAAATAAAATTGTTCAATTGATATATGCCCCAAAGATATCCTAGTAAGGATGATGATAAATATGATATGCCTCCTTAAGAGATTGATCAAACACATTGGGATAAGATTGGTCTCTCAATAGATTACAAGAAAGAGAATGGATAATTGATAGTGCACTAATGATTAAGTCGAGATGCACATTTGATGAAAATGCACAATTGATAAGGGTAGGTGCACCAAGATGGTGAATAAAAAAGTGGCCACATGCAAAAAAAAAAGAAGAAATTTTTCATAACCCGTCCATGTTCTAGAAAGTCAAAAACGTGCTAGGCTTGTTAACACCAAGCCTAGTCAAAAACAATTAAAAAAACAAAAAGTTCCTCAAAACCCGTACGGGTTTTGAGGAACATTATATTTTATAATAAAAAATTAAAGCACAGGTTTTGAGGAACATTATATTTTATAGTAAAAAATCAAAAGTTCCTCAAAACCCATACTAGTTTTGAGGAACATTATATTTTATAATAAAAAATCAAAAGTTCCTCAAAACTCATATGGGTTTTGAGGAATATTATACTTTTTAGAAACCCACGAGTTATCCAAAACTATAAGTTTTTGTCTTAGTTTTGCATAACACGTATGGGTTATATAAAACTAGGAACCAAATAGGAAATGGAGAGAGAGAGAGAGAGAGAGAGAGAGAGAGAGAGAGAGAGAGAGAGAGAGAGAGAGAGAGAGAGAGAGAGAGAGAGAGAGAGAGAGAGAGAGAGAGAGAGAGAGGAGAGAGAGAGAGAGAGAGAGAATAGGATAAGGAGAGGGGGGGAGGGAGATTGGGAAAAGGAGAGGGGGAGAGAGAGAGAGAGATAGTAGGGGGAGAGGGGGTAAGAGAGAGAATAGGGATTAGGATGAGATGGAGAGAACAAGATAAGGAGAGAAGGAGAGAGAGAGATATTAGGATAAGGAGAGGGGGAGGGAGGGAGATTGGGAAAAGGAGAGGGTGAGAGGGACAGAGAGTTAGAGATAGAGAGAGAAGGGGATAGGAAGAGAGAGAGAGAGAGAGAGAGAGAGAGAGAGAGAGAGAGAGAATAGGATAAGGAGAGGGGGATGGAGGGAGAGGGAGAGAGAGGGAGATTGGGAAAAGGAGAGGGAGAGAGGGACAGAGGGAGAGGGAGAGAGAGGAAAAGACGGATATTAGGAGAGAGAGAGAGAGAGAGAGAGAGATTAGGAGAGGGGGAGGGAGGGAGATTGGGAAAAGGAGAGGGGGAGAGGGAGAGAGAGTTAGAGATAGAGAGAAGGGGATAGGAAGAGAGGGAGAGAGATAGGGATAGAGAGAAAGAGAGAATAGGATAAGGAGAGGGGGATGGAGGGAGAGGGAGAGAGAGTGAGATTGGGAAAAGGAGAGAGGGAAAGGGAGAGGGAGAGGGAGAGGGAGAGAGAGGGAGATTCAAAAAAGCAGAGGGGGATAAGGATAGAGAGGGAGATTGGGAAAAGGAGAGAGAGAGTAGGGTCAAGAGAGGGGGAGGGGGAGAGAAAGAGAGAGGAGGGGGAGAGGGTGAGAATAGGATAGGATAACGAGAGAGAGAGAGAGAGAGAGAGAGAGAGAGAGAGAGAGAGAGAGAGAGAGAGAGAGAGAGAGAGAGAGAGAGAGAGAGAGAGAGAGAGACATGAGGTAGAGAGAGAACGAGAACGAGAAAAGGGTGAGAAACTCGGTAGAGAGAGAAGTGTGAGGGGGAGAGAGATGAGATAGAACTCAAGGAGGATAATTAGGGCTTAGAATAGACAAATACAGTGTAATGGGGAAGGAAGATGAGAGAGAGAAGAAAATAAGGGATACATGCATGTATACAAACATATATACATATATCTATATTAATATATGTATATATAACTATAGATATGCATATATACATACATAAACACATATTATATATGTATGTCTGTACATATGTGTAGTAAATGCTAAGTTTACAAGCATACATTATAATGTCTTCATAACCCGTACGGGTTTTGTGAAACACAAAATAATGGTTTTAGTTCTACATAACCCGTATGGGTTATGTAGAACTATGAATAGTACTTTTTGGTTTTCAAAACCTGTGCAGGTTATGAAGAACTATGAATAGTATTTTTTGTTTTTCAAAACCCGTCCAGGTTATAAAGAACTGTGAATATTACTTTTTGTTTTTCAAAACCCATGCAGGTTTTGGCTTGGTAAGAGGGTTGGAAAATGACCCTAAGACTTGAAAGCCCATTTTGCCACCATTTTTGTCCTGTTACATGTTTTTCATCTTCCAACATGATTTCTCAACTTTGTCATCATCAGGTTTACAAATGATCAAGTGGGTATCTCTAAAATTACCACCATGATCTCATACGTCTTCTCAGTTTTTGGACCATATAATTTTTTCTATTTTTGGACAAAATTAGCATAGTAAACTTTAATTTTCTTTACCAGTGCCTTGACAGTCCTCACAGACATATGTCTACCATTTTTTTTTATAACTTTTGATATACTTGACCAAATTCAAACTAAATTACATATTGTTGTTGTACACTAGATTCTATACACTTTTAAAAAAATAAGTTTTCATTTTTTATTATTTTGATGCAAGTTATGCCCAGCGCACGAACAAGTACCAAATTTTCAGGATGCAATCACTTCAAAAAATCATAAAAAAAAATACTCAACAAAAAATTAGAAAAAAATACACAACTTCTAGATCTCAGTCTTACCTATCATCATATCAAAGGGTTTTGAAAACTAGTAAATCTAACTATATATTTTGTACAGCACATGAAAACAGCTATGTTATATTTTTCTAAAAAAATCATGAATATTTTTTCGTGCGTGAAAGGTTTGACCCTTTTAATCTTATCAAATTTTTTAAAAAATTAGTAGTTTAGAAACTAGATTCAGAGAACTACAATTCTTATTGTTTTCTCAACTTCTAGTTTATAGTCCATGACCTTCAAATATCTCTTTGAAGTTCAGGTTTACCTATTTTCAGGAAAAAAATGGCCACTTATACCCCCCTTTGTGTTCACCATATTGGTGCACTTACCCATAAGTGTGACTAAACAATTGATGGAAATGAGTAATATAGCCAAGTTGATTAGATGGTTAAGATGATTGAGCTGATTGAATTGATTGAGCTAATTAAGCTAATGGGGATTTATGTTAGCACAAGATAAGTAGATACAATGAGTGATTGATTGAGTAATCTAGGGGTAATGAGATTTTGAGAAGCAAGCTAATTGATTTGAGAAAGCCATTGGTTAAAAGATTGAGAGACATGTATCAGTTGGATAAAGCATTTGATTGATCATTGAAATAAGAAGAATGAAGAGGGATGATGAAAGGAAGATGAAAGAAAGAAAACAAAGGGTAGAAAAGAATTGAAAGGAGATGAAATGATGAAATAAATGAAGGAAAATAAATGATACAAGAGACAAAGGGATGAAAGAATAGAAGAAGTGACGAAAGAAATAAAGAAGGGATGAAAGATATGACGAATTGATAAGAGAGATAAAGTGATGAAAAGAATTAAAATTTTAAAAGATGAAGATGATGAAATAAATGAAGATGAAGAAGGAAGTGATTAAAAAATATTGTGCTTTTAAAGTGCTTATATCATGATTTAGGTTATTATGGCAAAAGGATGAACTCATTTGGATATGGATTAGACCTAAATGAATCATGCCAGTTGCATATAGGAAGACACATTAGATAGTTAAGGAATGCTCCAATTCATATGAGACCCATGTGTCCTTGATGATCTTAGACAATCACATGTCCTAAGACGAGTCATCATATTACTAAGGAACAATCCACAGACAGCAAACAAGTGAACATGCCCTATCCTTGCCTTCCTAATCAAAGACATCCTGGAGATAAAATCTCTAGTTAGAGATATCCCAGAAAAGCTAAAAGACATGTCACCAAAGATAAATTAAAACAATCAAAAACCAAATCAAATAAGTAGACATAATGCTTCATGCAAGAATGATTCTTGTCACAATTGGATTTGAATAGATTAATAGAATACTGTTATGTTTGCGTGATTCTAATCTAATCATGTCATGACTTTGCTGAAACCCAGAAGTTGCACTGCATGTCTATTTGAAAAGATGCTATCATTTGCAAAAAAACCCAAAGATACACTGATTGTTTGTTTGAAAATGTGTTGCCATTTGCAAATTGGATGCTTTATTATAGAGCAAAGATCTAATGATTTCATGGTTCCCCTAACCATGAGATGTCAAGTATCCCAATCCACTATGAAATGAATGATATGCCCCAACAACCTAGCTTAGTATGCATGTAAAAACATGCGTGCATGGGAAATTCAAAACAAATCACAAGCCATGATAAAGATGGAAAGCTTATTATGAAATGGTGGGATAGGAAGGGTACGAAGAGGAATGATCAAGTAAAGTGCTAAAGGAAGAAGGCACAAAAATCCCATGCATGGCGTCAATTGCTCGATTTTCACCATGTTGCTTGCCCAAGGTGCCACCGATGTGGTTTTCATACATGGACAAAAGATTTATTACTTTTGATTTTTTGCCATTTTTATATTTTTTTCCTTTTTTCATTTTTTCCTTTCCTTTTTTTTAGGACTTTTTTCAAATTTTTCTTTTCTTTTTTTCAAGACTTTTTCTTTTTTTTTTCTTTTCTTTTTCCTTTTTCTTCCTTTTTTTTTTCAATACCTTTAAAAGAAACTATCTAAAATGCATAGGTATGAAATATGCGAAGGTGACTGCTATTGATTGGATCATCGAGTGATTCACCCTCTAGAGTTTCCAGATGATAAGTTCTTGATCCAAACGCAACAATAATAATGTATGGACCTAGCCAGTTAGGTTCAAACTTGCCCTTTTTCTCTCTGTCTTGTCGATTCTTTAGATTCTCTTTAAGGACAAGATCACCAATCTCAAATGTGTGTGATCTAACTTTGTGGTTGTAACTTCGACACATACGCTACTGGTAGTCTCTAAGGTGATTGTATGTAATTTTTCTTCTTTAAACCAACATCAGTTCTAGCTCATGCAAGCAAGAGACTCTATAGTCTTCATCACTGATTTGATCGCATAAAGAAACTCTCAAGGAAGGTATCTCGACCTCAATGGGTAATATGGCTTTAGCACCATAGACACGGGTGTATAGAGTGATGCATGTGGGAGTGCGAACACTCATGCAATAAGCCCATAAGGTGTGGTTCAACTAGATATGCCAATCATAACAAGCTTCATTGATCGTCTTTTTAAGAATTTTCAGGGGATGGTCTTATTAGAGGCCTTAGCTTGGTCGTTACCTTGAGGATAATATGGTGTAGAAAAATGGCGTTGAATATTAAATTTGTGACAAAGTTCATAGACATCTTGATTTTTGAAGGGATGACCGTTATCTATGATGATAGACAAAGGAATACCATACTAGCATATGATGTAATTCAAAATGAAGGTAGAAATCTATTTACTGGTGACGTGGGTTAAAGGAACAACTTCGATCCATTTTCTAAAATATTTTGT
This sequence comes from Cryptomeria japonica, assembly GCF_030272615.1. Classification (NCBI taxonomy): domain Eukaryota; kingdom Viridiplantae; phylum Streptophyta; class Pinopsida; order Cupressales; family Cupressaceae; genus Cryptomeria; species Cryptomeria japonica. Next base: position 599,321,910 of record NC_081413.1, read on the forward strand.
AGCAGCGATAATGAATTTATGGCCATTGAATGAGAGAGGATGGATTTTTAGCATGAGGTCAAGTCCCCATTGATAGAAGAGCTAGGATGTAACAATGGTTTGTAATTCATGCCGACACATGTAGCAAGTCTCCATGTATCTGGCATTTCTTGCATTTTTTAACAAAAAGTTAAGCATCTTTTTCCATAGTAGGCCAGTAGTAACCAATACGCGAGAGTTTCTTAGCTAGGGTAGGACCACTAGAATGTGCCCCACATATACCTTTGTGCACCTCTCATAAGGAAATGTTGGCCTCGCCATGCTCAAGACATCAAAATAAAGTACCATCAAGACCCTGACGATATAGGGTATCAGCTAAAATCACATAGCAGGAAGCTTGGTGTATAAAGGATAAATGAGATTTAGTAGATAGGTCAAGTGGTAAGGTATTGTCATGTAGATAGGCATAGATATCTCTATATCACTGGGAATTAGGACCAACAATAAGGCATATCATCTCAGATTGTGGTATGTTATAAGCAAGTTCTGAGAGCAGTTTCACCAAGAGTTCATAGTATGTAGCATTACTTGGCATTACTACAAGTGATGATATTGTAGCCATCACATCAGCTGCTCTATTGTTATCCCTAATAATTTGTTCAATGGTGATTTCTATGAAGTAATCTTTAAAGTCATCAACCATTCTCTTGTATGGCATAAGCTTTTAATCTTTTGTTTTGTATTCATCATTAACCTATCTAATCATGAGCTGAGAGTCACCAAGAACACATAACTCTAGGATTCTCCATTGTACAGCCATATACTACCCAACAAGAAGTACTTCATATTCTACAATGTTGTTGGTGCATGGAAAACATATCTTATAAGCCTTAGGTATACAATCCCCTTGCGGTGTGACAAAGAGAATGCTAGCACTAGAACCACCTTGTGTGAAGGAACCATTAAAATATAAAGTCAACAGATGTGTAGATTCTATGTTGAATATTGACTCATCAGGTTACTCTGTAATAAAGGGATGATCATCTATCACAAGAGCATAGATGACTTGATCTGTTATAGCTTGTCCCTTTATTGTTTTTCTTTCTACATACTCAATATCAAACTCACTAAGAATCATGACCCATTTAGCTAGTCGTCTGGTAAGTGCTTCTTTACTCATAAGGTACTTAAGAGGATCATTTTTTGCAATGAGATTTTTTTGATGTGTAAGCATGTAATGCCACAACTTCTATGAAGAAAAAAATATGGCAATGCACACTCTTTCAATATGATTATAATTGAGCTCATATCCTACCAGAGTACGACTGATATAGTATATAGAATAGTGTTATTTTCCTTCAAAGCCATGCTATGCTAGAAATGCCCCCAATGTTGTGGTAGTTGCTAAGATGTAAAGAAGTAGAGGCTTATCATCTTGTGGAGGTACTAACACTAGTGGTGACATTAAGTATTCTTTAATTTTCTATAAAGATTGATCACACTTTTCATCCCATCTGAATGGAACATTTTTATGTAACAAGTGTTAAAACGGTTGACATTTATCTGCTAATTGTGTTATGAAATGGTAGATAGATTGTAGCTTTCCTTGCAAGGATCTCAACTGACGAATATTCTTTGGAAGTGGTATTTCAAGTATGTCTTTTCCTTTGGTAAAATTAACTTTAATTTCTTTAGATGATATAATATATTTGAGGAGCTTCCCAGGGGTTACACCAAAGACACATTTCTTTGTATTTAGGCGCACCTTGTATTGCTCCAATCTTGTGAAAATTTTATCCATGATTTCTAAGTGTCCATCCCTGGTGTAAGATTGTCCAAGAAAATCACCCACATAGTCTTCCAAATATGTATGCATCATGGCATGAAATATAGTGGTCATTGCATACTGTAGGTAGCTCTGGCATTCTTCAACTCGAAGGGCATGACATTCCAACAAAAAGTTCCCTAAGGACAAGTGAATTATTTCTTGATTTGATTCTCAGGAGCAATTTTGATTTGATTATATCCCAACAAACCATCCATGAGGGACAACATTGTGTGTCTTGTTGTTAAATCCACTATCATGTAAATATTTTAAAGTGGGAAGCCATTTTTAGGACATGATTTATTGAAGTCTCTGAAATTTGTACAAACACAAACATTCCCATTAGGTTTTGAAAATGGCACCAAATTTGAGATCCACTCTACATAATCAATAGGCCTTATGAACCCAACATCTAGTATCTTTTGTAACTCTACCTCTACTAATAGCACCACGTGGGGGTGCATTTTTCCTAACTTTTTCTTGATAAGTTTTTCTCCTAGTTGCAAAGATAAGTGATGCATGAATAAATCGAGATCAAGCTTTGACATATCTACATAGGAACAGGCAAAGTTAAATTTTCTTTCTTTGTAAAATTGTAGATGTTTTGTTCTTTCTTCGGGAGTCAAATATTCTGCCAAACATATGATCCTTGGTGTTTGTGTGTGCCAAGATTACTTGGTATTGTTTTCTCAACCAACATAGATGACTTTTCATGATATGTTGTCAAGGGAGTGTGTCAATCCTTACATCCTTAGGCACCTCAGAGAGGTTTTCACCTTTGGATACATCCTTTATTTTTACTTTTTCTGGGTCTAATAGCATCACAAAGCAGTTTTCACTAGAAGACATTTATATCTTTTATAATTTTATGACTAAAAGGCTTGGCACCTTCTTAAAAGTAAGTTGTGTCATTGACTTCTATGGTGAAATCATCTCTATGGTCCCCAAGAGGTACATCACTTTATTCTCCAAGATAGTTTATGATTGCCTCATTGTTTTGAAAAACATCTAATTGGGGTGGTCCTTGTTGTTCCCAATCAATAACTTGCAGGTGAACAAGGGGTAAAGAATCATGATTAGGTTCAAGGTGGTTAATTTTTTTATGGGTACAGATAGATGTTGGAATCAAGGAACATTGAGATGGGGGGTGAATCAATGTTTTGTAAATTTTAACTTTATGAATTTGTTTAGTCAACCACTTAATACATTGATCAAAAGGAAAGATGCAAGAACACAAAGCAATCAACCACAACACCATAACACAAGGATTTTATATGTGGAAAACCCATTCAAGGTAAAAACTATGGTGTGGATGAGACTCACAAATGAGTATACTCAAATATAATATTTTACAATGGAATGCACATGCATTCAAACACAATGCCTAGAGCTCACTATTCAAAACCACAAACGGCAACAACCCTGGGAAGGCTCACTACCTTACAAATTAGTTACAAATAAACACAAGAGAATTTGAAATATTGAACAACATCTACAAATACTTGGGTATAGTTCCAACTAAGCACTGATTTCATATTTTACCTTATACTGCTCTATTCCACAGTTCTGCAATATTTTAGAGCATAAATCTTCAACTTGCCCACATGCAACTGTGCACAATCGATCATGGACACCTCTCACATACTTATTTATATCCAAAATAATCATATAAATCGACCTTATATATCCGCAACAAGAAATTAGGTTAGTTACATGTCGGCTTCAAGACCACTTAGCATATTATGAAACGTGTACACATTGTCAGCAGAATCCAAACTCAAAATACCAATGCGAACCAAAAGAATTGTCCACACAATACCACAACCTTCATAATAAATACCTGGACCATAAAAATAATCACCAAAATGGATCCACATAATTCACATAAGGATTATCCATACAAGATTGTTGTATTGCATTGATAGACTGAGAAATGATATACCAGATCTTCTAACTTGCACAACAATTATCACTAGAGGCTAAAATCATGGAATAAGGTACTGTAGACATCTATCAAGCTTCCCTTAAATCTGCAACACAAATTATTCAACTGAAATAAAATACCAACCAATGTACTATACTCTATCGGATGCCCTATTCTAACTTGTCGGACTTGACCAAATCTTCACTCTATCTTTTGATAGGATCAAATTACATACTGTGGATAGGATAACTGACTTTGGTTGCCATTATGTATGGTGAAAAGTGGATAATAGAAACAACAATATTGAAAGACTAAATGAATTCAACCACAAAACCCTAGCCTAACAACAACAAAGATCCACCATAACATATGAAGATTACCTAAGAAAATGCAAATCAACAAAATCACAAAGATTATACTATCACATGTCCACTAGGGTTTGAATCTCCATTCTTCCTATCTCCATTGATCATGCTTGATATATTTGCTCTCAGGATTTATGTGTGCACAAGAGCTCAACAAAGAACAAAAATGTGGTTGATAGCTTGATAGCAAAAAGGATTGATTGCATAAGATTGATTAAAACGCTTGGAGGATTAGAATGCGTAGGAGGATTGATAATGAGAGAAGAATCCTCTTATATAGAAGACACTGTAAAAAATGGAGGGATAAGATTAAGAGGTGTAAAAGATAAATGGTTGGCTAGGATTAGAGGGTGGATAGCTCGGAAATAATAAAATGATAAAGGGGATAGGTAGTGTAGGAATTAAGAGATGAATGACATGTGTCGTAGATAGAAAAGGATAATGAATTAATTAAGTAAATAAACATTTATTTAATTAACAGAAGAAATAGGATCAATTAAATAAATAGAAGTATTTATTTAATTTAGGAAAAGATAATTTAAATAAATAAATGTATTTATTTAAATGAGGAAAGGCTTAGAAGACAATAAATGAATTAATTAAATAAATAAATATTTATTTAATTAGACAAGACAATTTTAAGTGTCTACAGATATCAATGACAACATTGGAAGATCTATGCAGTGTCTCTTGCAAACAATAGAATCATAGGCGTACATATCAATGAAATCATCAAGTCATAAATGGTACATTCCTCTTTAGTTTGTGTTATGTTAGAGGAATCCCCTATCTTACTCGAGTTTCCCTTAATAGTCAAGGTCTTATTATTCTATGCATCATAACCTAAACCAGGAACTCTATGTCCACCATCAAGTGTGATTGGTTCAAGTATACCTTGTTTTTGCAAACCAAGAGGACTGTGACCAACATAGCCATATCATTTCATTATCTTAAGTCCTTTTCCATACTGCTCAATTGGTATCTTGACTTCTAGTTTTTCATTTTGTTCCTTTTTTGTGTCCTCATCTTTATACAACCAACCTAGGAGATCCCCTCTACTATATCATCATACAAAGCTCCCCATTTTTTAAAAAAACTATAGGTTTGCAAACAATAGTGGTGGTATTATTGGCAATTAACACTTATTTTATTGGTTTCATATGTTGTCATTGATGGCAACATATTCTGGCTTCATTCTTCGGTTTTATACTTCACCGACAGACACTTCACCAACACTGGCAGGTATCTTCACTAGTAGGAAGGATTCTATGGGTAAATGGCTCCCAAATCCGGTATCATTTGGAGGCTAGGTACATGTATTTAAAGCTAACATCACTAATGGGTACCAACATTGAAGGCCGATATGATTTGTAGATCAGGCAAGGATAATAACCGACAAACATGGTATCGGTATAGGAGGCCGACATCATTGGGAGATCCAGCAATTGGAAATTCACTTTGTTATTTATGTATAGATGTAATGAGCCAACATAAATAATCATTTTTGTATTATCTATGTAAGCCAACATGAGTCATGAAGGACTGTAAGGGTATATAAGTCAGTTATTAGATCATTTTGAGACATGATGTTGTTAGATTAGATTACTAATGTGAAGATCATGTATATGAGGTCATTTGTGTAAGAGATTAATATTCTGTAATGATTTGTAGATGATTTTGGATGCACTCACAGAGTGAAGGTTATTCCGATAAGGGTTTAGGGTTTTATAACTGGAACAGTCAAAGCTTGAACCGGAACTCAATCAAGCATAGTAAATGCATTACATGAGTTCAGTTTTATGTTTCATTATTCAAAGTGTCTGTAATCAATGAGACTTCATTGTTTTGAGTAGTGTGATCTAGGTGGTAAGCCTTCTTGCATGTGTATGCCCCCATATTATGTAATATCTATTCATATGACTACTAAATTGATACTGTGGGTCACAAATCCCACCGTGGTTTTTCCTCTTTGAGGTTTTCCATGTATAAACTCTTTGTGTTATGGTGTTCATTTGTGTAATAGGTTCATTGAATGCATTACTTCTTTCAATTATATGTGTACCAGTTTACCGGTTCGTGAATGCATGTTATAATAAAGTTAAAACTAAACATACCGGTAGAACACTGATTCACCCCCCCTCTTAGTATTCTTGAATTCCAACAATTGGTATCAGATCTTTGTGCCTTGGAGGAAGCCTAACAGCTTGAGGGAGATCCTGAATCTGAAATCCATGGAAATGAGTATGCAGAAACAACTTGAGGTATCACTTGAAGATTATGATGTTGAAAGGATGAAGAAATTGAAGTTACAAGATGAATTGAATTATACAAAGGAATTCATTCTTATCCTACAAGGGAGGTTGTCATTTATTCATGCTACGAGGAAGGTGATGATATGATGAATCAATAAGGATATGGACAACTACTAAGAGGGGGGGTGAATCAGTAGATAGAAAACTGACTAAACTTTCACCAAAATCAAAAACAACCTCCCAAGCCTATCTTAGAACTAACTGGTTCAAACACTGAACTACAAACTTCAATAGCATTGACAGTTTACCGGTTTGACTTGGCATATCAAAATAACAGTATAAAAACTCTGAAACTCTCAAACCATTTAACCAAAACATCCAAATACTTTACTGACAAAAGTAAAAGCACATTTCAGATTATTGTCGATCAACTTATCATATCTAAGTGGATTTAGCAGTTAGGCAAACTATCCATATCAAACATAACCACAAAAATCATTCACCGCTTGACACAATGATTTTGACATGGAAACCCAAATGGGAAAAACCATGGTGGGGATGAATACCCACAAGTATTCTGAACTCTTCTGAAGTTCGCCCTGTTAGGAGCCAAGCCTGTTAAATCTTTTACTAAAAGTCTTGTTAGGAACAGATCCTGTTAGGGATTACCCGGTTAAGGGATTGACTATAATGCCCTATTAGAAGCAATACCCTGTTAGGAGTAACCTCGGTAGAGGATTTGAAATCCAAGCTAATGGATCACCCGGTTAGAGGATTTAGATAGAACTAAGCTTTTTAAAGCTTAACTAGTTAGGGGATTTAACTGTTGTAATTGTTAGAGAACAATAGGGGTTTGTTGATTTGGTAAATAACAGTACTCTGCTTGATCAGATCCTTTTCATTCTTCTATCTACCTTCACATATACTGCAGATACACCTTCTGGTTCGACAACCAATCACTCTTACACTTAACCAAAATTGCCAACACTACAAAAAAACAACTCATGGACCTTATAAGAAAAACAATAGGTCATTAACACATCACAAAACTAAGATCTCATAGAGATTACAAACAAATCAGTTCAAGTATGACCATTGGATTACATAGAAATCATTGCACATTGTTCAAGACAACCTCGATCGCTCCTTAATCACTGCTTCATCGATTCTTGTAACTCATCACGTGGTTTCCACTTCATGCAATGCACTTGCTCATTCCCAAGATAAAAATGTTATCTCTATGCACCAAAAACCATTTGAAACTCTTCAAATACAACATGCATACATGGCATAATCATTACCATTCACCATTTGATCATAAACCGATGCAACTGATTCACCAAGCTCCATCTGTTAGGGTTTGGCACATCAACATGTAGGGTTACCAGTTGATCTCACTGCTTCTTAAGTAATATCGTTTCCTTCATTAGCTCACCTATCGGTTCCAAAACAACATCATTACAACATTATTACCAGTTACAATTGACATCAGTGAAAACATAAAATTTCATCAATGTAATCTTCAATAGAATGCCAACAATCTCCCCCTTTGGCATTGATGGCAATACAAATATCAATACCCTTGATTGTGATGATTGAGAGTAATGCACATACATAGGTATAGAAATCCTAGCTTACATTTGGCCATGTACACTCCTCCAAATGAGTCTCCATGTCTTCAGTTAGTAACTGGCTATATATCTTCTCTCTATCAATCATACAATTCTTCTCCCCATAATCATATAGTTTTTCTGCCCCTTTGACAACAATGTAAAAGTGAAAGTAAAACATGCAATGTCATATTTCACTGTTCTACATCATCAATCTGCAACTTGATGCTCCTCCTGTGGAATAACTCCACTCTACACAAATCTTGCTTCAATATTCTTCAATTAGCTCTAGGACTGATGTAATCCACATCTTGCTCAATTGACCTCATGTAGGGGCACAACCCCTAGCTGACCTCTAAGATACTCAAAAGTAGTCTTAGGCAAAGGTTTAGTAAAGATATCAGCTAGCTACTCCTTGGTAGATACATGCTCCAATAATACATCTTTACTCTGCACTTTCTCCCCCAAGAAATGATATTTCAGCTCAATATGCTTGGTTCTAGCATGCAACACCGGGTTCTTTGAAATATTTATTGCACTGGTGTTGTCACATAAAATATTTACTGGTTCTATAATCTTCAACTTGAATCCTTCCAGAATGTGTTTCATCCAGATTGCCTGGGTACAATTTATATGCGCTATAACATATCCTGCTTCAACAATGGACTGTGATATACAACTCTGCTATGCACCACTGGTTGTGCTCTTCCTATCATCAACATTACCTACCCAATCTGCATCTATATAAACCTTTAAATCAAAGTTACCTGCATATGGATACCATAATCCATAGTCAATAGTACCTTTCAAATACCTGAATATCCTTTTAGTTGCTATCAAGTATGTCTCTTTTGGATTCTTCTGAAATCTGGCAAATAAACCAACTGCATGAGAAATATTTGGTCTACTTTGAGCAACATAATGCAATTTTTCTATCATTGATCAGTACTCCTTTTCATCGACAGATGTGGCATAATCCTCCTTAGATAGTTTACAACCTGTAACCATTAGTGTCCCAACTGGTTTATAGTAACTCATTCCAAATGTCTTCAATACCTGTTTCACATATTTAGACTGTGTGATAAAAATACCACTCTTCATCTGCTGAATTTGCAAACCTATGAAGAATTTTATCTCTCCTACTAGAGACATTTCAAATTCACTTTTCCTCTCATTTTCAAAGTCATCATTCATGTCATCATTGCCTCCAAATATGATATCATCTACAAACACTTCACTAAACAGTAATTTACCTCCTTCAGATTTGAGATATATACTGTTGTCTTCACTGGTTCTCTAAAAACCTATCTTCATCAAGTATGAATGTAGTATTTCATACCATGCTCTTGGTGCTTGATTCAAACCATATAGTGCCTTGTGTAGTTTATACACCATATCCTTTGCATCAGTCAAAGCATAACCATCAGGCTTCTCAATGTATACTTCCTCTTCCAATATTCCATTTAGAAATGCTGACTTCACATCCATCTGATATACTTTAAATCCCTTATGTGTTGCAAATGCAAGTAGAGTCCTAACACCTTCCAATCTAGAAACTAGTGCAAATGTCTCACCATATTCTTCTCTTTCTTCATGTGCATAACCTTTGCATAACAATCTAGCTTTGTTTCTTACTACTACTCCATCTTCGTTTAGTTTATTCCCGAATACCCATTTAGTACCTATCACATTTTTATTCACCGGTTTGGGTACTAGGGTCCATGTATTGTTCTTCTCAATCTGGTCAAGTTCCTCTTCCATAGCTTTGATCCAGTGATCATCTTGAAAAGCTTCCTTAGTAGTTCTAGGCTCAATAGTGGAGATCTTGCAAGAATTATCTTTAATTCTTCTTCTAGTTAACACTCCAATATCTTTATCTCCAATAATCTGGTCAAGATTATGATTGAGTCTCACATACCTTGGAATAACATGATTATTATCTTTAGGTTTTTCTTCCTTATTATCATCATCTTCTTCTAAATCTACTTATTCCGGCTGAACTGGTACTACAACATTCACTTCACCAGCTTCTAGCTTCACTGGTTTTGATTTCAAAATTAGGATGTAAGGTTCATCTTCCTTCTTCTCCTTACTGGTTTCTCCTGAAACTTCAGGATACTCATCCACTCGGACATCAACACTCTCAATGATTCTCTGTGTCTGGTTGTTGTAACATTTGTAGGCCTTACTCTTGGTGGAGTAACCAAGAAATATGCCTTCATCACTTTTAGCCTAAAACTTACTAACATAGTCACCTCTCTTGATTAAACATTTACTACCAAAAATATTAAAATAACTGACATTAGGTGATCTACCATACCAGTATAAGGAGTTTTATCCTTACCTCTCTTTACCAATATCTGGTTCATATTGTAGACAGTTGTGCTGACAGCTTCTCTACAAAAAGTTTTTCCTACTTCTTGTATTAACATCATTCTAGCAACTTCAACAACTAACCAGTTGTTCCTCTTTGCAATACCATTTTGTTGTGGTGTCCTCGGTGCAAAAAGTTGCCTCTTAATTCCATTGTCTTCACAATATCTAGTAAATTCCTCTGAAGTAAATTCACCACCTTGATCAGTCCTCAGACACTTTATCTTCTTACCACTTTCCTTTTCAACTAAGGCCATGCATGCCTTGAACTTACTAAAGGCTTTTGTTTTGTCCTTCAAGAATGTGACCCACATCATTCTTGACCAATAATTAGTGAAGATCATAAAATATTTGTCACCTTGAATACTTCGAGTCCTTATTGGTCCATAGAGATTTGTATGAACCAAATCTAACAAATGTTCTGCTAAGAGATATTTGCTCTTAAAAGTTGAGGATGTCATCATTCCTAACTGACACTCCTTACACAAAGCATTCACTAGTTTGTCCAACTGAGGCAAACCTCTTACTGACTTTGATAATGTTATCAAAATTTATATGACAAAATCTCTGATGCCAAAACCAACTATCATCTATTTTAGCAATTAAACAGTTTTTGACTTTAGGATTTAGGTGAAACAGGTTACCTTTTGTCTGCTTGCCAATTGCAATTAGTTCACCTTTGCTCCCATAGATTTTGCAAATCCCATTCTTAAATTCCAATAGATAGCCTCTGTCATTGAGTTGAGCAACACATTGCTAACCACTGTGGCATCCTCCACTTTACCACCAACACTCTTGATCTCACCAACTATCTCCTTGATCATCTAACCATACTGTTGTATATTCTCACCTTCAGCCATCTGCATGTCATCAAATTTACCTCTTAGACTCTCTTCTTTGGCAATCTTTACATGTTGATCATTGTTATAGATTTACTCAAGTTTCTTCCACACTTCATAAGCAGTCTCCAAACCATGGACATCAACATACTTTAAATCAGACAAAGAACTGATAATGGCCTCCAATGCTTGATTATTTTCTTGTTGCTCTTTCTTTTGATCATCAGACATAGTACCACTAGGTGCAACATATTGAGTAGCAACATGTTCCCAGTATTAATTTTATAGACTCTTGATATAGATTTTCATTCTATCACTCCATATTTGGTAGTTTTCCCTATTAAACTTAGGACCTTCTTTCCTCATCACATTCTTCAAGATCTTTACCTAAAGTTGTTAGGCTTAGACACTAGAGGACCTAACATGCTCGGATACCAATTGATGGTATGATGAATCAATAAAGATCCAGAAAAATACTAAGAGGGGGGACTGAATCAGTAGATAGAAAACTAACTAAACTTTCACCAAAATCAAAAACAACCTCCCAAGCCAATCTCATAACTAACTAGTTCAAACACTGAACTATAAACTTCAATAGCATTGACAATTTACCGGTTTGACTTGGCATATCAAAATAACAGTATAAAAACTCTAAAACTCTCAAACCATTTAACCAAAACATCCAAATACTTTACTGACAAAATTAAAAGCACATTTTGGATCACTGTCGCTCAACTTATCATATCTAAGTGGATTTAACAGTTAAGCAAGTTATCCATATCAAACATAACCACAAAAACCATTCACCATGACACAATGATTTTGACATGGAAACCCAAATGGGAAAAACCATGGTGGGGATGAATACCCACAAGTATTCTAAACTCTTTTGAAGTTCGCCCTGTTAGGAGCCAAGCTTGTTAAAGCTTTTACAAAAAGTCTTGTTAGGAACAGATCCTGTTAGGGATCACCCGGTTAATGGATTGACTATAATGCCCTATTAGAAGCAATATCCTTTAAGGAGTAACCTCAGTAGAGGATTTGAAATCCGAGCTAATGGATCACCTGGTTAGAGGATTTAGATAGCACTAAGCATGTTAAAGCTTACCCAGATAGGGGATTTGACCATTGTAATTGTAGTCACATAAATCTGTCCATTTTAATTAAATGAATATTTGCTATTTATTGGATTAAAAACCCACTAGCCATCAGTTAATTAAATTAATATTTAATTAATTCATCTTCAAACATTCTCTTATTAATTAAATAAATTATTCAATTTATTTTAATTAATTCATTAAACCAAATTCACAATCAATTAAATGAATAAATTCTATTTATTTCATTTAATACCCTTTCTTCTTTTAAATAAATTAAATTAAATATTTATTTAATTCATTAAATCCCCTCCCACTTGCATTCTCCTAAAAATACAACTTGCACCTATTTGTTGAAATAAATTAATTTTTTTTTTTAATAAAAATCCTATTTTCCCTCACCCACCAAACCCACTTGCAATCCTAACCCCCTTCTAGATTCTTCTAACCCCTTCCTAATTAGCCTAATCCATCCTCTAATTATTGTCACATCCCTAAGCAAATTGGAGTCACTTCTCAAAAACTTCAAAGTCTTTGAAAAGCATTAAATGCTTTGTGTGTTCAACAATTTAACCTCTAAAGTCTTCCAAACCACTTATGGCTCTTACATGACCATTAATGGTTAAATCCACTTGCACCCATGGTTAGGGACTTTAAACCCTAACTCAACCCTCATGTGACCCATGTGTCTCCTCAAGCATTTATTGCTTTGACCATGGTTATCCTCACTAACTCTTGCACAAGAGTTTATCCATTGGATAAAAGCATTATTCTTTGGATAATGAATTTATTCACTCAACCCAACCTTAACCTTAACTCCCAAGTTAACCCTCAGGTCATGTCAAGCATTTAATGCTTCTTCCCTCTCCTCTCAACCCCTCTCATGTTGACACTTGTCATCCCGAGATTGGGTTGAAAGTCCTCACATGGATTGAATATAATTCAATCCTGACCCTTGTTGAGATTACTCAATCTCAACCATCCATTGCTCCATTTTTTCTATAAATAGAGCTCATTTATTCATAATCCAAATCCTGAAAAACTTGTATGCATTTACATTGTAGCCATTTTTAGAGAGCATTATATAATCAATCATATTCACTCTTTTGTTTTAAAATCAACACTAGCTAATTAGATAATCTCTTATTTTAGCTCTTGTTCACATTTGCATAACATTTTAGATTAATCATCATTTGAATCTTGAATCTACATAAGACATCCATAGTGCAAAAAGTTGTTGAGAGTTACACTAATTTGGAACTTGGAGAGGAGAGGAACAAGGAAGAAGAACCTACCAACATGGTAAAGAGCATATGGAGATGTTTGGTTACATTTTGTAGATTTATTATGCTTTTTATCTATTTCATAGTGTCTTTCTTGATATGCTTGTTTAGGAAAGTGTTTTGCTTATGATTTCTAACACTAACAAATTGCCTTTATTATTGTTTGTGTTGTTTTGTTATCATGGCTAACCCTCCCATTTTGTAGAGCATCATTTGGTGAACCCGATGTGAATCCAATAACAACTTTTTTTTTAGACAACTAAATTTTTTACTGTTTAACTTGACACACAAGTCGCGCTTTGGCGCTTTTGTTCGCACTTTAGCGCTATTGAAATTTGATCTTTTAGTGCTATTGTTTTGACAATAGAGCTATTGTCTCAAATTTAACGCTATTATCCATATTATAGCGCTTTTGACTATTAAGTAGTGCGTTTGTCCCTATTTTGGCGTGTTTGTATTGTTGTATAAGTATTATACTTTAGCGCTTTTGTCCTTACTTTCGTGTGTTTGTGTTAAGTAGCACTTTTGTTTTCACACAGAGTAGTGCTATTGTAACAAAACGTTATAAAAAAGGCCTTGTAACCGATAAATTTATTTTTCTTATGCTTGTGGAAGCTCACCATATATTCGGATTTTACTAACTTTTCATTTCGTGTGTAGGTTTTAAACTAACCCTTTTTGTTGCTTAAAATCAAACTTTTCATTTGGTGCTTTAAAACTCACAAACAAATTTTGTTTTTCATGCAAGATAGGCAACTTGAAAATTTTCATTTGGTGCTTAAAAATCAACTGCAAAAACACTTCATTTTTGGTGCTCTAAAACTCACAAAAAAATTTGCTTTCATTGCAAGTTAGGATTCACTTATATTTGGTGCTTAAAACAAAACAAACAAATCTCATTTCTTGCATCAAACTTAAGGAAATTCACAATCACCACTTCGATTTTTGTCCAAGTAAAAAGAACAATCAACTTGTCCAAAGCTTTCTTGTGTTTCAAAGTGATTTACTTCAAGCAAAAACGTGCTTCTCATTCAATTGACTAGGATTTTAATTTCCTAGTTTACTTAACACATTGCCTTTGAAGTTAAAAAGAACACCATGATTATTAGAGCAACATCTCCAAATAGTTAGATCACCATTGCAATGACAAGTTAAAAAGAACAAGTGTATTTTATGTTTGGCACACTTGTGAAAAAGAGTTTGTCGAGTGGTCCCACTTCTAACACACACTATCCTCTCCCTTGGCTTTCGTGGTCCTAGATGCAAGAGAAAAGTGTTAGTAACACTCAAATTTTATCTTTTTAAGAGAGGCCTGTCAAGAGACACATCACTCTTGGGAACGACCTCGTGCGGTAAATCCTTCAAGCTGCTATAGAAATCAGGTGAGAGCGAAAGCTGTAGCCTTGGGTATAGTTGTTCCTATAGTGTAACTTGCTAAAAGGACAAATGGGTCCCACCACAAGTTACAAGGCTCTTAAGTGAGTCACTGCAAAATGAACTTCTGTCCAAAAACATCAAAAATTACTAAAAACCTTTAAGTAGTAGCCCACCCGTTCTATTGATTAAGGATATTTGTGATAAATTCAGTGCAAGAGCATAGAAGGTTTTGCTCCCAAGATACTCACCATACATATTTCCTTGAGTAGAAACATAGCTTTTTGAAAGGTTACTTGTAGCCCGATAAAAGTAGTGACTTCCCCATCATAGGGATCATCTATTTGTTATGCTCACGAAAGACTTAGTATATCGCATCCTTACCTGCCACGATGAGATTCATAAGGTATGTAGTACCAAAGTTGAAGAAATATCAAGGTGTGGGCTGAAATTATCGCAACTGGCCATTTGACCTTAGGGATAAATAGTGTTTGAAGTGTTTTTTATTTTGAGTCAAGACCAGTGCAAATTGAGCCAACTTCAAGCTTTGGAAACACCTAAAATACATTTGAAGGAAAGGGTCATAAAAATTTTAAAGCATTGGGTTGATCTAGACCCACACCTATTTGTGCCTTTTGAGGCAACATTCTTGTGTTTGTGTGCTTGCTTTGTTTTCTTGTCAAAGAAAAAATCAAAAATCAGTTCCAAAAACAAGTATTCATCCAACATAAACATTTTCAAAATACCAACAAAAGCTCAAAAACAAAGAGCAATAACAAAAGTATCAAACTATATGACCATTCTTCACATCTTGAGAAAGAAGAATCTTCATCAAAATATCAACTTGAAGAAAAGACCATTGAGCTCAAAGGCTTTTATCAAAAGGAGGAAATTCTTCTATCTTAATAGACAAATCTTTGT
The DNA here is from genome assembly GCF_030272615.1 of Cryptomeria japonica. NCBI lineage: Eukaryota > Viridiplantae > Streptophyta > Pinopsida > Cupressales > Cupressaceae > Cryptomeria > Cryptomeria japonica. The sequence continues at coordinate 599,337,752 of NC_081413.1, forward strand.
CTCTCATAGAACCTTCTTATGTCACATGCATCTATATCTTCAAGGGAAATCAAACAAGTTTGATCAAGAGTCATTACACTGCAGAGATTTTACTCAATATTGAGCTTTGAGTTATCACAAAAACAAGGGAGGCAAGATCAATCCTGCCTTCTTTCCAAACATTTGTATCACATATAACTCAGCTAGGGTAGAACCACCAACCCCTGATCAAGAAGAGGAAGAGTTTATTCCTTTTGTAACACAAAGTTTCTATTAAAGTTAACATTTTATCCATTCCCACATTCACACATCATCAATCCATTCCAACTCTCAAAACAATAAGAGGTTTTTGGCCTAAGTTCTATTTCGATATTGCTTGAATCAAACACAATACATCACTTTTTAAGAGTGTCTCTACATCTAGGATAAACTCATCCTAAAGAGGCATTTCTACGCAGGTTAAAACTAGTCTATGAGTGAATCCTCTCATTACTAGGTAGTTGGGTCTGTAACACATCTTAGATCTCTCTAAACCTTATCACATCAAACATTGTCAATAAAACACAAGCAATTCAAGAAAGAACTTTGGTAACATCTACTTTTAGTGCTAGAGATCCATATGCAAAACACCCCACCAAACATCAACCTTTCATTCCATCACCAACTTATCATCATTTTCATCAAACTTCAGACAAAAACTTGTAAACAAAATGGCTCAAACCAAATCAAGGTCTAGATAACAAGAAATTGAGGAAGAAGAGGAGGAAAATATCAATGAATTCCAAAAAGCTCTTGGAGGAAATCCAAATGATGAAAATCCAAGTACTCCTACTCCTGCGGCAATAGAAAGGGCACAACACAACCCTCTCTTTAATAGACTTTTTGATAAAATACTCAGGAGCAATGCTGATGCTCACTTTTTAAGACTTGCTCAAGAGGGAGCTAAACTACCCTCTGACTTTGATGTTGCACAACTAAGGCAAGCATCAGAACACCAAAGTTGTAATGAGGATGAAAGAGGTTGAGATCACATCAGATACAACCTTCATCAAGGTAATCCCCCACCTCCTCCTCCTCCAAATGAAATAGACATGTTGCGGCAACAAGTCAAAAATCTCACCCAACAACTTCATAGTGGTGTAAAAACTAATCAATTTTCACTCAATGACATTTGTCCCTATCCCTTTGATAGGAATCTTCATATGCCACCTTTTCCACGAGGGTTTGAAACACCCAAGTTCAAAAAGTACCGAGGAAAAGGAGATCCTCGCGATCATGTTAGAGAATTCCATTTAGCTTGCCTTGAAGTGGCATACGAGGACACATACCTAATGCGACTCTTTCCCAAAATTTTGGGAGGAACAACCACATCATGGTTTTCCCGACTACTAGGTGGCATTAGGACCTTCGAAGAACTCGTCCAGAAGTTCCTAGCACATTACTCACACAACATTGAACGTGATATCACCATGGCTGATCTATGTAATACTAAGCAAAAACCAGGCGAGCTATTTTGCAGTCTTTCTGCAACGATGGTGTCAAATGTCTAGCAAACATTCTCTTCAGTTACTTGAACAAGAACTGGTGGAAATATTTATTTCCAACTTAAATGATGAAATGGAATTTCACCTAGATGTAAAAGACACAGACTCTTTCAATGACATAATCACCAAAGGTTTAAAATGTGAATGGGCTCTCATTAAAAAAGGGCTTATCAAGATATATAATGAGCCAAAGGATGGCCCTCAACCATGCTTCAATAGTGACAAGCCTAACTTCTGGAACAAAAAAAAAAACATCATCAATGATGGGGTTGTGGATGCAAGAACTATCAAAAGTGCACAACCTATGGTCCGATTTGCAGGACAGAACCCCCCACCCAAGAATAACACAGTTGCTCCTCCAAATCAAGGATGTAATACATCTCAAGAGGAACCCAGACAACGTCAACAAAATTTTAAACCAAAACGAACATACACTCCCTTAGGGGAACCTATTGAAACGGTGTTACATCAGTTGGTTTCTCAAAATCTGGTGACCTTACCCAAAACATCAAATTATGAACCTCAAGTTAAACCTTCATGGTGGAGAGATATTGAACATTGCGATTTCCATCAAAGGAAAGGGCATAAGACAAGCAATTGTCATAGATTGAAAGATCTTATTCAGGATCTTATTATTGAGGTGAAATAAAAATCGAAGGACATGACCCAAAAACAACAAACAATGATCATCTTATGTTCAAAAATCCACTTCCATCACAAGATCAAAGGGGTCCTTCCACTTCAGGGAGAAACACAGATACCACTGATTATACGCAAGCCTCATATAATTATACTTTGAGTCACCTATATGATGCTAGTGAACAAATTGCAAATATTACCATAAAAAATCCCAGCTCCACTTGCAATGTTGTTACACGTCACAACAAGATTACCATAAAAGTAGCTCCACAAGGCACCCCATCTATCCCAAAGCAGTATAACCTTGTGGAACAATTAGATAAAACACCCGCACTGATATCTATCTTAGAGCTATTGCACCTATCCCCATCTCATAAAACAATCTTGGATCAAGCTCTCCAAGAGGCATCAGTCCTTGCAAACCTAAATACAGATCATTTCCAAGCTATGGTTGGAACCCTAAGGTCATCACCTTGTCTCACTTTCTCTTAAAGTGACAATGCATCCTTCCAACAACCTCATAATGCCTCACTCCACATTGAAGGGTTTATCAACCAAAATAGGATCAAGCGAGTCTTGATCAACAATGGAGAAGGCCTGAATATATGTGCACTACAATTGGTCACAGCATTGGGATATGTGATTGAATCAGTGGATCCCCGTAAGAAGATAACAATCAAAGCCTATGATGATGCAAAGCGTTCATCCAAAGGGTCAGTTGTGCTACTAATCCAAGTGGGCCCAATGGTGAAGCACATCATCTATCAAGTTTTGGACCTTCCTTTGCCATATAATTTGTTGTTAGGAAGACCTTGTATACATGCCATGCAAGTCGTTCCATCCACCTACCATTAGTGTATCAAGTTCCTACATAATGGTGTAGAAATTACCATCCTGGGCAATGCAAATCCCTTTGCATATTGTCACAATATCAATCATCAACCAGAGATTATTGTTCCCAACAACAGAGAAGCCATCTCATCCACATCATAAGTAAGTCTAGCCTCTCTTTCCAGTTCAAACACCACTATACCCAAGCAAGAGAAGCTCAAGATGAAAATAGAAGAGGAAGGTCCTAGGAAGTACAATTTGAGTCAACTCTTTTGTGTTGGACAAATGCCTACTTCTCCTAGAACTCATGGTAAACCTCAATGGTTACTTCAAACACCACTGGTCAAGCCAGCATGCACTTTGATGCCTTTCATCCTTGGAAAGAGTCAAGAAGAAGAAACCAAAGATGAGGACTTAGCAGAATGGATCTATAAAGATCCCATCACCATGGACATTCCACAAGCTAAGCTTCCCATAGATCAGTATGGCAAAGGCCTTCTCATTATGCAAAGAATGGGTTATGATGGTCAAAGAACTTTGGGACCTAGCAAGCAAGGAAGACATGAACCGCTGAAGCCGGAATTAAAGCCCAAAGATAACACAGGCTTAGGCTTTCAAAAGGTGATTCTGCCTAAACTCAGATTCAAAGGAAAACCTAGCAAACCTCTATATAAGCCTACTACAAACATAAAGAGGTCACCTTTGATTATATCAGCAGCACCACACGCAAAACCATCCACAATAGCAATCATCCCACCAATCAAACCAGCGATCCCATCAACCACAACAACCGCATCAACAACAACACTAGCACTATCGGAACCCCCAACAGTATCGACAAAACTGATAATTCCAGCAGATTCAACACTATCGATACTCCGCATATTGGATTCATTGATCCCCATAATCCTTCATGCAGTACCGATCATTTCATCTACAATGGTACATCAGCCAATCACACTTACAGTGTTTAACTCAAAGGATATCCCAGTATGGTATAGTAATCAGATACTGGAAAGCAACTCAGAGACTGACTCACATGAGTGGGAATTTGATTCTGTCCAACTTAATACTTCAGATGAGGAAGACAGATCACTATCTCCACCTCGCAAAGACATCCTTGTTTACAGAGAAGTGCAGATAAAGACCTCTTGGGTTCCTGAACTGGAAACTTCTTCCACAGACCCTACTTCACATCCTACGCCTGATTTTGACAAGGAGAGTACCATCAATGACATTTACCACAACATCTTAACCCTCACTGACACATCTAATGAATTTAACCTAATCGATGAGGTACTGCCCATTATCCACCCTGAACTCATCGAATGGAACCAACCTAATCCCCCATGCCTTGACCATTTCCAAAACGATGAGGCGATCATTGACTTTTTGGAACTACGGGATAACATACCAAGTGAGGATCACAAAGCTGGATTCACCATTGAACTTAATAGCGCAACATACTTTGGGGTGGATGCCAAACCTTTCAGCTGCAAAAATATAACAATAAAACATGGATCTTCCAGTGAAAACCACACTATGGCACTATTTGATCCCACAAAAGTAAAAAGAAAGAGCGTATCCAATGGTGAAAACCTCTCTGAGGTGCCTGAGGATGAAAGGTTTGACATTCTCCCTTCTAGTACACAGCAGGAACAATCAACGATTCTCATCGAGGAAACCAAAGAATACAACGTGGGGACTCCTGAAACTGCCCACCACATACATCTGGTATCTCTTTTAACTCCAAAGGAACAACCCAAGTTTGTCAAATTCTTCAAAAAGCATCAGATCAACTTTGCATGGTCATATGCAGATATGTCTGGACTTGATCCTGATTTAGTCATGCATCATCTCGCCATAGCAAAAGGAGCCAAGCCTGTCAAGCAGAAGCTTCGCAAGATGCATCCCCAGATTGCAGTACCCGTCAAAGAAGAACTTAAGAAACTCCTGGATGTTGGTTTCATTAGACCAATTGATTATGTAGATTGGATCTCCAATATTGTGCATGTCGGCAAACCAAATGGGGGCATCCATATCTATACTGACTTCAGAGATCTGAATAAGGTATGTCCTAAAGATGACTTCCCCCTACCAAACATCGACATAATAGTGGACCTAACAGCAGGCCATGCCATGCTTTCTCTCATGGATGGATTTTCGGGGTACAACCAGATAAAGAACGCACCAGAGGATCAACATAAAACTACC